>NW_026555134.1:14182500-14782500 GCF_021234165.1 Pteronotus mesoamericanus | reverse complement strand
CAGGAGGCTTTAATTGTATCTCAAATGTCTAATTTCCTAAAAACTCTAAGGCAAATACAGTAAAATATCAAGGTTGACTAAGTGGTGGTATTGTTTTTTCCATATGAAATATTTTGTTTTTCCATATGAAATATTTCATAATACAAAGTAAAAATAAAAGTTTCAGGCATAAACCTAGAAAACTTTGGGAGATAAGTTAGAATATTTGCTATATCATGGCACACAAGCCACTGTAAAAACGTTTAAGCATCTTTCTTCGTTTTTGTCAGTTGCCAGTTTTTTTTCTGGCCTTCCTTACTAATGAAGTTCTGGTAGCAGAATCTCTTATTGTATTTTTTTAAATTCATGCCTGAGGATATGTCTATTGATTTTACAGAGAGAGAGAGAGAGAGAGAGAGAGAAACATCAATGTGAGGGAGAAACATTGAGGAATTGCCTCCCATATGTGCCCCAACCAGGGATCGAACCCTCAACCTAGGTATGTGTCTTGACTGGGAATTGAACCCACAACCTCTGGGTTCATGACAGGATACTCTGACCAACTGAACCACATGGCCAGGGCCCCTCGTTGTATTTTTAAAATATAATAAGTCTTGTTACAAGTCAATGGGTCCATCTAAATGCTTTTATTCAAAGTTTACTTGGCAACTCTCTCCTATCTCCAACAGTGGTCATTTCATATTGTCACCAGCCTTTTTCCTGATTTCTTTCAGCCCCACTCTTTTCTCATTTTTGTTCAATAACCTGTCCCTGAGCTCACATGGGCTATGAGTTAACTCATACAGTCCTCTTTGTGCTCAGAAAATTGACGTCTCTCCTTTTATGAACTTGAAGCTGCATCCGCAGATGTCTCTCCAGCACTTTTCCTCTTCGTCTGTGTCCTTAACCTCTTCTCTCTGTCTTACCTTCTCTCAATCTGTTCTCTTATCTGTAAAATGGAGACAATGCATATTAATTTTCAACATTAGAATAAACATTGAATGAGATAAAAAAGAGAACCTATGTAAATGTTAATTTTTACTGTAAAAGCCATATGTCTTCATGGGATGATACTGTACAATCCAGGTTTTTAAGTGTAGAAATATTTTATTGACTGCCTTAGAAGGATTCTATTTGTATATTTGTCTCTAAAATACCTATAGAGAGTACTGGCAAAAATAAATCATAATAAAAATCCAGGGAAAGAAAAGAAAATTAAATATGTGCTAAGTGTTAAAAGGAAACTGCAGGGAAGATCTTTAAAAGTTTGTAGAGCATGAGTTATTTAGTGGCCATTTTGGATTCTCTTCACTCTACTTTTTTCCTGTAAGGTGATACTTTCTTCTCCAGAACTAATCAGAAGAATATTTGAGTTTTGAAAATACACGTTTTAAAACTGATAAAAATGATGCATTGTCTTATGCTCAAATTAGTAAATTGATATAGCATTCTGAATGAACAGCAGGACATAAAAACACTTTTGAACAGTATTCTGAAACATTACAGATGCTTTTTTGGACTAGCTGCTCTTTTTCTAAACAGATTTATTTGATAGCTTTTCTCATTTAATAAAAGGATGAATTGGAAAAATATGAACAGATTGTAATAACCAAAAATAAATGAACTTGACAACCTGGAAGATGAGCAATTGCCAATGGACTGAATAATAATGTAGGCGAACTTTGGCATGCACAATTTATGTATGAATGAGAAATAAAATTTTGACATTTAGTTTAAAACAGACTGCCTAGAAGGGGATTTTTAGAAAAAAATAACATTTTTAATATCCTAAAAAATACTTTTCTAAAATACATTGTTGACTGTATTTTACCTAATAATTTTAAATACCCCTCTACCCATCACCTCCTCTCCTCTCTTTCTTCCTTCACTTCAAAAATGCAAAAATAAAATCCTAACAAGGATGACTATTATGAAGACTATAGTTTTGCCTTTTTTTGATTTCATATTATTCATAAAATTAAAAATGATAATCTTTTGTTTATATATCTTGATTATAGCCAATATCTATGAAAAATAGAATCATCATCCTTCTAGAAAACTGGCATTTTCATTTCAGCTGTTTCTTGCTATGTATGTAATCTTGAGCAAGTCACTTAACCTCTCTCAACCTTAGATCCCTCATATATATGGAGAAAATAATAATTCAAGAATATTGTGATAATCATAATGCATCAGAAAGTGTGTTAAAAAGCTATAAATTTAATAAACTGTGTAAAATTAAGATATTTTACATATACATGTCACACATTGTCTGGCAACATCTATTAGAGCATGCAGGCAATTGAGCTTTTATTTTTCATTCATATATTTGGCACTGAGTGGAAACATCCAAGCAGCCATAAAGCAATTAAGATGACTCTAGTTAAGGATTTAAGTGAAGAACCTTAAAGAGGTGGTCTACTCTCTTTGTATTAAAGCTAAAGAAACAAAAGACTTAGGGAGGGCTCTGGTGTTCTGAATCCTTCCTGGTGGTAAACTTTTTATTATTCTGCACTACCTTCCTTTTCATAGGTAGGGGATGGCAACCAGTGCTTACTGACTTTGTGAGCCCAGTGTTAGTTATTTTATGTGGGCTCTTCCAAACAACAAACATTTGTGGAGTACTTACTGTGATAGGCAATAGGAATTTAAATATAAAGATAAATAAAACACAGCTGTTGCCCACAAGCAGTCACAATATAATAGTGGAACACGCGTATATGAAAAGAGTAGCAATAAATTGGGCTATGTGCTTTAGTAGAAGCAAGCAAAAGTGTTCAGTCATGATCATAAAAAAGGAACAAAGAGGTTGTGGTCAGGGTAGGTTTCTGAAGAAGGAGACACTTGAGCGATCTGGATGGGAAGCAGTCTACCGGCTGTACGCGTGTGGACCTGTGGGCGGCCGGACCAGATGGAGATGGCCGGAAAGGCACAGCCCAAGTGAGAAAGGACCACACTTGGTGTATCTGTAAAAGTGCAGGCAATTTAGTTGTCTTAGCAGTAGAGTGTGAGCAGAAGAGGGGTGTAGAAATATAGAAGTGGTGGAGAGAGGTGGTTCCGGTCAGGCAGACCTCCGTTAAGGTGTGGAAATCAACAGTGGAAGCAGGATGCAATTATGTCCCAATAAACCCATCCTAAGTTGAAAATACTGTAAGTCAGAAATGCATTTAATAAACCTAACCGATTGAACATCAGAGCCTAGCCTAACCCGCTTTAAATGTGCTTAAAACACATTAACTGAATGTAACGCCATCATAAGTCGAGGGGTGTCTATAATAAAAGGCCTTCCTCTTCTCACCGGAAGCAGAAGACACTGAAGGGCATTTTGTAGACGTAGTGGGATGCAAAAACACAAAACGCAATGTTCAAAAAGTGCTGGCAACAGAGTACACTGGAGAGCATCAGTGTTTACCCTTTCTCCCTGTCCCCTCCTGATCATTAGGCTGACTGGGAGCCGTGGTTCCCTGCTCTGCCCAGCATCATTAGAGCATATTATATTGCATATCGCTAGCCCAGGAAAAGGTCAAAATTCAAAATCATAGTGCAGTTTCTACTGAATGCATGTTATTTTTGCACCGCGGTGAAGTTGAAAAATTGTAAATCGAATCATCCTAAACTGGGGATCATGTGACTGCAGCTTGGAGTTCTTAACGATCAAAATGAGCGGAAAGCTATTCATGGGTTTTAGCAGGCAGACTGGTCACCCTTAAGCTTTGTGTTATTTTTTTTTTTTTTCCATTATAAAAGATTCTCCCTGGAGCAGGGTGGAGGAAGAGTTAAACTGGTAAAAAGTGGAGTGGGAAGGTAAGTTAGGAAACTATTGAGATAAATGATGGGTGTTTGATCTAAAGCAGTGGCCGTGGAGGTGGGTGGAAGTGAGAGAATGGGTAAACAAAAGAAAAAAAGATGAGGTGGGTATTGACATTCTCAGGGTGGGGGTGAACAGATCAGGGCTCAGAAAAGCTACGTAATTAGTCCAAGGTCACAAAAGTCAGGAAAGGGAGAGATCAAGATTGAAACATTGAGTCAACAGTGGAGTTAATAATCTCTATTAACTCTATCGCCAGGACCAGCCTCTAAGCTGCATTGCCTTGGGAGGGTCACATCTCCCTAGAGAAAGGGGCCACTTTCTTAATCACCCAAAGATGCTTAATGAGCCTGAGAGACGTGCTCCAACACAGTCTTTCTAATGTGGCACCATGTGTCCTGGGCCAGACATTTTACTTTAGCCCTTCCATCCTTCCTTCAAACCTGCTACAAGAGTACGTTTTACCTTTTTTTCTGGAAGTACTATTACTAATTATTAAGTAGTATCTCTGAGCTGATTTGAGTCCCTAAGGCAGGGTGGGGGAAAGAAAATGTACTAAAAAAAAAATCTATTAATACAACCTGCCTTTATTTTTAAAAGGCTCACAGATCTTAAGTAATTTGTCTAGGCTCATTTCTCTTCCTTTCTTCCTTCTTTCCTTTCTATTTTCCTTATAGAATGATAGGAAATAATCTATAAAAATTATGCAGGTAGAAAAAAGTTAATAGAAATCTTAAGAAAATCAAAGTCTTAGTTACTGCTTAGAATCATTTAAAATTTTTTCATGCATATCAAATTAAATATACTGTTTAACTATTTTCTAATAAAAAGTACGATGAAGATTTTTCATGTTGTTTACCTGGAGATTAATCTATAAGTAAGAAAATCACACTTAGATTTCTGGTAGATATATTTTTGTTTAAAGAAAAAAACTCCCCACCCCCCCTAAAAACCACAATTTTGAATTGCATAATTCAAATACGTAATGGTTTATTTTAATCTTGACATATTTGAGATTTAATCCTGACCATTTTAGGGAATACAATGTTAGTGAAAGAAATGAAAAGAATTATAGAATCTAGATTTTCTTGATAACACAGACTCAAACTGACAGAGGCTTTAGTTTACAATTGCTCTCTGTAAATTTCTCATCTGTGGAATAAACAAACTCGTTTATATGGGTGCTCTATATGGTGCGTCCAATTCTTTAATTGCCTTGTGCTGTAGTTGCTTTGAACAGTCGAATAAAAAATGAGTTTAAGAAATTGGAATACTGAGTCTGGGGCTGCAAGTTGATTCAAGATAAATTTGGCTAAAAGTCTCAGTTTTCTCATCTAAGAATAAATAATAATAGTACTCATCTCTACTGGTTAGTGTTCTCCAGAGAAACAGAAGCAACAGGATGTGCTGAAGGAAGAGTTGCAGTGTGAGTTCAAAGGCAGGCTGCTGGCAGAGTTCTTTCTTGCTCAGGGAGGTCAGTCGGTGTTCTATGAAGGCCGTCAACTGATTGGATGATGCCCGCCCACGCTGCAGAGAGCAATCTGCTCTCCTCAAAGTCCACTGATTGAAAAGTTAATCTCATGCCTCCCCCTAAAAAAAATTTCACATAAACATTCAGATAATATTTAACCACATATGAGAGCACCATGGCCCAGTCAAGTCGCCACATACAATTAACCATCACCCTATTTAGAAAGAATATTATGAGCATTAAATGATTCAATACATGTAAAGCATTTAGAACATTGTCTAGCACATAACATCCATTGGATGTTAACTCATGTTATTGTTGTTGTTGTTAATATTCCAGCAGCTACTTTGTTAGAGTGGTATTGAAAAATGACTACTGTTTTATAGCTTGTGTAAGAAATAATTGTACTTGTTTGAATAAGAGACATTTTAAGAGATCATGAAAAACAACAAACATAATGTAGATAAGTGCTTTCTAGCAAATTGTCTGATGTTCTCATTCAAATTGAACCTTTGTGAAAAGAAATGCGTTTATATATTTATCCCAAGGAAAAATACACTGGAAAAAAAATTGTCTTTTACATTGCTTTTCTTGGCATTTTCAGAGATACAACTCTTTCCTTTCCAGGGTCTAGAAAAAACTCAGATCCTTAAATCTGATTAGGAAAAGTATCTTACTTCCTTTTAGAGTCCGTTCATTATCTTCCTGTCTTCCTTTTGTTACTGCTAGAGAATCAGTATGAAGTAAAGGCTCATCTCATAAAATCTTAAGGCAGTAGCATAGTTATATTATTCACATGTGGTCAAATGTAGAAGTTTGTTACAACCAGAAAAGCTATGAAAGATATGTGCTTCCCAAGAAGGTTTGGCCTTCCACCAAATAAATCACTCAGGAATGCACAAGGTTCGTTGCAGCCTGAACTCTCCTCTTTGCACCTATTTCATTGTAGGATTCTTTACTGCCCGCATGCTGATTTAACAACTGAAGCCCAAGTTCAGAGATCAGCAATTTCTTGCTCTAACAGTGATGGTGTTCTCCCTTTCATCATTAACTGTGAATTCTGTCTACCTTTTTTTTTAAATCACAATTTGTTAGGAACTCTATACTCAGATTCCTTAACAAATCATCTCTTTTCTCAAACAAGTTTTCTGACATCTCATTTATTTCAAGATGGTTTGAAAGGACTATTTTAAAAAAAAATATTATGAACACTCCTGGCTCTTTTTATTTCATTTATTCTTTTTATTTTCCCCCAGATTTTGACTTGCTTTCTTTCCCCTCTTATGTCATATGGGAGTTCATTCAGTTTTGTAGTTTCTGATGTAAAAATGCATTTTTCTGCTGCTTCCTGTGTTCTTTGTTTCTCGGCCTTATTAACAGTTAATCCAATAAAGGCCTTCACTCCCATTCCAATTGCAGGCATCCTTTGTGGCTCTGGCTGTTAACTCACTTTGCCGGAGTTGAAATTAGGGCAGCTGGGATAGCTCTCAACTAGGCAAATTGAGGAAATGAGGCCACGGTGTCTGGGGTGCCCTCTGTCCCTCCCTGGGGCACCCTCTCCCCTAACTCTTGCAGCTGCACTCCCCTCCCTTTTTTCTTCCCCCAGCCACTGCTCTTGCCCTGCCTTATGATCCTTCTAATTCTGAGAAGCTAATTTTCCGTCGGGAGTTAAGGATCTCATGCTGCCTCTTAATTTCCATTATGTATGAAAGCTGTGTGAAGAGAGTGATATTTAACCCAAAGAAATATGTGCTGAACATCCAATTTCTGGGATAGATAGTGTATCTTTTCAGCCATATTATATGGGTAATTACTTACTCTACTTGTCTGGGGATCTTTAATGAAGGTCTCCCTGTGAAGTGGATCATGCTGGATTCCTGCTAAGCACTGAATGTAATGGAAACTCCTGGTTTTCCACTTCGATCCTCTCTTATTGGTGTAGTTAGTTATCCCCCAATTGTTTACAGTGTAGCTGCTAAGACCTTATAGCTGTACCCTTCCTGCGAGAATTCTCACCCACCAGTAGAGGCCACCTAGCTTGAAAATTTATGAACGGTTTTTCCTGCCTAAGGGGCAACCCACAGCCATGGCCAGTGGGAGGCTGATATGTGGTACCAAGTCCCAGCCATGTCACCTAAGCTGAGACTACTGTGGGCAACTATTCATGCTGGAGGACTCTTCATGGGCTCAGCCTGAAGCTAGTTTCAGCTGAACCCACACCTTTGCCTCCCTTCTACCCTATCTCTACTCTGCTTACTTCGCTTCCTTACACAGTTCTCTAGAAGCCCTGTTTAAAAATCACCTGCACCTCATCTCTGAAAGACTCTGCTTCTAGAGGACGTGACTGAGGCTCGGAGCATAAGCTTAGGGAACTAGCATAGGATGGGACCTAAAAGCAAGGAGGAACAATTTTTTCTTTGTACAGAAAGAATTGACTGGGTATTTCAGATTTTTAAAAAATAGCATGAACACCCATCATGGAGAAAATCAGAATTTTGATTTGTATTTTAGTCTCATATTGTTTTTATTTTGAATTATGTTGGGCAGGACACCTAATCTCTTGAGTGCATGCTCTTACTTGACATGTCTTAATCAAGCATTCTTAGTAGGAAGGAGAATATTTCATATTCTTATTTGTTTTCCATTCATTCAAAATTGCATGCTCCTGTGAATTCATGAAAGGAAAAAATATATAGATTATAGGACATTCAGTCAAGATGGAGGCATAGGTAAACAAGCCTTGCCTCCTAGCACAACTACAAAAAAATTATATCTAAACTACAAAACAAATAACACCCAGAACCATCAGAAAATCCAGCCGTGTGAAAGTCCTACAACCAAGGATTTAAAAAAGCCACATCCACCTAGATAGTTAGGAGGGGCCAAGATGCAGGAAGATGTGGAGAGGTGCGGAGAGGCATGGAGCCACAGGACTGGCACAAAGAGATAATGGAATAGGCGGCCCCACGTTCACACATGGTAGATAAAAATTGGGAGGGATGCCTTGGGATCGAAGGATCCCAGGTCCAGACCATACCACCCAACAGCCAGCATTCCAGCACCAGGAAGATAAATCCCCATGACTTCTGGATATAAAAACTAGTGGGGGCTGGGGCAGTGAGAAAAAACTGCTGGATTATTAGGAGGCTCATCTTAAAGGGCCCTCAGGGACTTAGGACTTACATAGACCTACCCCCTCTGGGATTTAGCACCAGGACACAACTGGAAGGGCACGAATGGCATATAGGGAGAAAATGAGGAGACTGGAAAGAGGGCAAGTGTTGGGTGAGAGCTTTCCCTCCTCCAAACCTCCAGAAACCAGGAAGCAGCATTGTTCTCTCTCTGATCCCTCCCCCCCACACAGAGCACAAAGTGGTGAAATGGGTTGCCCTCCCCTGGCCATCACCTAAGGCTCTGCTCCACACAATTTACAGGTTTACTTTCCTGCAACAGGTCACACTACTAATACAGGGAGTCAAAGCAGCTGTACCTTAAACAGAAACGAAATCAGGGAGGCTGCCAAATTGAGGAGACAAAGAAATATGGCCCAATTGAAAGAAGAGACCAAAACTCCAGAAAAAGAATGAAATGAAATGGATATAACCAACCTATCAGATGCGGAGTTCAAAACACTGGTTATCAGGATGCTCCAAGAACTCATTGAGTATGGCAACAACATCAGAAAGACCCAGGCAGAAATGAAGGTTACATTAGTGAAGTAAATAAAATCTACAGGGAGCCAACAGTAGAGGAGGTGAAATTGAGTATCGTATCAATGATTTGGAACATAAGGAATAAAAAAGCATTCAATCAGAACAGCAATAAGAAAAAAGAATTAAAAGAAAATGAGGATAGAGTAAGAAGTCTTTGGGACATCTCCAAATGTACCAGCATCTGAATCATACTGATGCCAGAAGGAGAAGAAGAAGAGAAAAAAATTGAAAAATTATTTGAAAAAATAATGAAAGAAAAACCTTCCTAATTTGGTGAAGGAAATAGACATACAACCAGAAAGTACAGAGAATCCCAAACAAATTGGATTCAAAGAACTTACCAAGACACGTTGTAATTAAAATGACAAAGGTTAAAGATAAAGAGAGAATCTTAAAGGCAACAAAAGAAAAGCAGAGTTACCTACAAGGGAGTCCCCATAAGATCGTTAGCTGATTTCTCAAAAGAAACTTTGCAGGCTGGAAGAGACTAGTAAGAAGTATTCAAAGTGATGAAAAGCAAGGACCTACAATCTAGATTACTCTATCCAGCAAAGCTATCACTTAGAATTGAAGGGCAGATAAAGTGCATCCCAGTCAAGGTAAAGCTACAGGAGTTCATCATCATCAAGCCGTTATTACATGAAATGTAAAAGGGACTTATTTAAGAAAAAGAAGATCAGCCCTGGCTGGGGTGGCTCAGTGGATTGAGCACTGGCTTGTGAACCAAAGGGTTGCCAGTTCAATTCCCAATCAGGGCACATGCCTGGGTTGTGGGCCAGAATCCCAGTAGAGGGGGTGCAAAAGGCAACCACACATTGATGTTTCTCACCCTCTCTTTCTCTCTCCCTTCTCCTCTGTCTAAAAATAAATAAATAAAGTCTTAAAAAGAAAAAGAAGATAAAAACTATGAACATTAAAATGGCAACAAATTCAAAACTGGCAACAAATTCAAAACAACAACTGAATTAAAAAAAAAACCCCAAAACCAAGCAAACAACCAGAACAGGAACAGAATCATAGATAGGGAAATTACTTGGAGGGTTATCAGCTGTGAGGGGAAATGGGGAGAAAGGGGGGGAAGTGCAGGGATTAAGAAGCATAAATTGGTAGGTACAAAATAGACAGAGGGATATTAAAAGTAGTATAGGAAATTTGAAGCCAAAGAACTTACATGTAGGACCAATGGACATGAACTAAGGTGGGGGAGCGATTGCTGGAGGGAATGGAGGTACCGGGCAGAAGGGGGCAAAAGGGGGAAAATTGGGACAACTGTAATAGCATAATCAATAAAACATTTAAATATATATGTAAATTATAGCTTTACAAATTTAGCCGTGTGCAAATCTCATAGATATAAATGAATATTCCCAAGGAAGTGCATTGGAGAATTGCTAAGTGGCAATGGCTGCTGTAAGGCTTTTGTACTTGGTCAACCTGGGAGCAAGTTCTGGTGCAGGGAGGTGTGGGAGGGCCTGAAATTTTCTGTATATTAAAGGATGGCAGAGCTTGTTTTGCTGGGCATCCTGTCTAGAAAGCTGCCTCAAAGACAGGGATAATCCAAAGGGTTTTATCCTTCAGTGGCAACAGGCTTCTGCTTGTTCAAATTCGGGCAGCCCTTTTATTAGATGGTCCATAACTCTTCAGTTTTTCACAAATCAGAGCCATGTCTGTCTACATTCACATCTCACATTTAAGGCAGCTGGATTCACCCATGCAAATCTCTGTCTATAAAGTTGACTCCTTCCTTGTTCTCATTCTGCATCTTCTATGGTTCTGCTCTGATTGAAGGGTTTTGCACCCCATCTCTGATCTGCCTCTAGTCCTTCTCATTTGACTGTTGTATTGGGTTCAGTTGGTTTGGTACCTTCCTCCCCTGCCTCATCACAGGAGCTCCTACAGATGGATAAATCACTTGGACATCTCTGAGAAGCATACAGCTCATTCTTCAGGCACATCGCAGCCTCATAATGTCTTAGGCAATGTCCTCAAAGTATTCCTTACTATAGAATAAGACTAATACAACACAAGGGAAGCCATCAAACTACTGGGAGGCTTTCCACTGCCAAGCTCACAATTAGATTAAGCTCTTAAATTCTACCACATTTACTCCAAGTATAATGAGATCCCAGTGGGATGAAAGGTGAGTTGATTTCCGAAACCTCATCCATGAAACAAAGGTTTCTCACTAGGGAAATGCTAGCTTACAAAATGCTCCCTGTCCACATTGCAATTACTAGAGCTCTGGGAACAGGGTCAAAACTCTTTTTCTGTTATGACTTTATCTATTGCTACTTATCTTTTATTGCACACCTACTATGTGACAGACGCTGTGCCAGATAATTTTAGAGTCACTAATTTTATTCCTTATTGCTGTGTGCAGGGCTGGGTAATATCTCCATACTGCAAAAAAAGTTGTTTAGGGAGGTTAAGGTCAGACATTAGGGGACAAATTTGAATATAAACCTATACATGTCTGATTTCCAAGCTTATAAGCTATTATCTCTGTTTTTATTGTCCTTCAACTCCTCACTTCAGCCTAGCAACTATCCATTTGCAGAGCCTGCTATATTAGTTATCTATTGCTGTATAATGAGCTTCGTGGCTTAACACAACATTATCATCTCACATTTTCAACATTTTCATGGGTCAGGAGTCTGGCCATGACTTAGCTGGCTCCTTTGCTCAGGGTCTTAAAAACTGTAATCAAGGTATCATCTGGTCTTTGTTCCTTTCTGGAGCTTGTTGTCCTCTTCTAAGCTGTTAGCAAAGTTCATTTCCTTGCAGTTCTATGACAGAACCCTGGCTTGTCACTGGCTATTGCCCAGGGGGTTCACCCTCATTTTCTAAAAGTCTCTTCTTTTCATCGGCAGTTCACAAGTATGGCTGTTTGCTCCTTGAAGGGCAGCGGGAGAGTCTCCCTCTCCAGTGTGTTACCATGGAGGGTTATAAACTTAACCTGATCAAAGCAGTGATATGACAGCATCTTTGTTACATTTTATTGGTTAGAAACCAGTCACAAGTCCTGCCCACATTCAAGAGGATGGTATCTCGAATGGAGTTGTTTACTGGGGGTCACATTAAGGTGTTTCTGTCATACTCCCTCACCTAAGGCCTCACGGGGCTGCCTGTGAAAGTTAGAATAACAGAGCCCAGAGCACAGGCGATGACATTCCTGCTGCACCTGGTGGTTCCAGCTGCCATTTTCCTCCCCCATTTAATTGGCGGGATATTATTTATTGACTTTTCTGGGGCAGAGTGACAATTTTCCATAAAATCCTTTTATACCCATGATGAAAGACTCTTTATAAAGCCAAAGTACATTTCCTTCCCTAAAAAGAAAAATAGAAAGAAGTCATCTGTTGCTAGGGAAACCACAACCTTTTGCTGTGCTTATTTAGAAAAGAGACATATTCAAGACTCTTCACTGTAGGAAGAGAAATTGTGCTTTATGTTGGTGAGAATAAACAAAGAAAAAGTATCAGCCCTCTCAAAAAAATTAATTATCTCATGTCTTACTGAAAATATTTTATTCTCAGGGGTTCAATTTAAAATTCACCCCCTTTCTTCCCTGCAATTTCTTGTTTGCATGTGAAATTTCCTTTGAAGTCAACAGAATCTTTGGATTTGGACAAACCATGAGAAGCTGAAGGGATATTGTATAAACTAGCAAAAACCATTCCTGAACAACATGGCCGAGAGGCTATGGGATCTCCCCATTCTGTTCAGATTATGTCTGCAAACTAAGTTAAGGAAGATTCTCAGAGCATTTTTAAAATACTATTCACTCTTAATACGTCATCACTCTCCTTGCGCTATTGCTTAAATGATCATATTCTTGTACAGGTACTGTGGTTCAAATGCATTTTTTAAAAAGGTAGTTCTCTTTTTAGGTGTCTGAGACTTTAGCTAAAATGGTTTGATATTGTGAGACCCTAAGCACCGCCTTCACAGACTCTTTAGATCCAAGTCTTCTCCTTTTTGGCATGATGGGAGGCGTCCCCCACCCCCACAGGTGCCCGGTGATCAGACTCACTGAGCACAGGCCACCCGTCTGCTTGGCCAGACTGCCACCGTCTCTTAGAGTCCAGTGAAACTACCCGTTAGAATCTCTTCAGGAATTTTCTGGAGACATTTTACTTGTGAAAGTGTGGAAGAGAGACAGGATGGGGTAAGGAGGAGGTGATAACTAGAGCGTTCTGACCTATAGAAATATTGTTACCTAACAATGGTGTGTGTCTGGGAACATAGCCTAAAAATGAAGAGAAAAGGCACCTGAAAATTGAGGAGAATATTATTTTGGATTGACGTTGTAGGTAGTTTATATGCCACTAATTCTGCTGTTAGTTACTATAGGAAAACTATCCCAAAGTGGATCTTACGTCTTTTCTTCCTAAGTGAGGAACTGTGTGCTACTTAAGATTGTTCTCACCTGTTCCTTCAAAAGGCCCACAGTCATCAAAGGGGTGGGAAGGGGCTTATTGACAAGGGCCTCAGGTTATCCAAAACCCATCTTCTGGACAAGCAGAGCATTGCAGAGGGTTAGCTGCAATGTGAGCTATAGACAATTAACTAACAAAGGGAATAATTATTTTATTTCTGCTTTTTGTCTCAGATGTCCCTTTCATACATAGCTTTGTTTTGTGAGTCAAGGCCTTTGCTGATGGGACAATATTATATTCATTACTATGGTGATTATATTAAAGCTTGTTTGAGCTCTTAAGTTCTCTCTTGGAAAAATTCTCAAGTGATTACAGCCATAGTTTAAAAGGATCTTATACTGAGAATCATAAATACAATACAAATGAATACCGTAGTCACCCATTATCCATGGGGGATGTGTTCCAAGACGTCCAGTGGATGCATGAAACCTCGGCTAGTACCCAACCCTACGTATACTATGATAAAGCTTAATTTACAAATCAGGCATAGTAGGAGATTGGCAACAATAACTAATAACAAAATAGAACAATTATAACCATACTGTAGTGAAAGTTATGTGAATGTTCTCTCTCCTTTTCTCTTCTCTCAAAATACTGTGATATTTTCAGACGGGACTTGATTGTGGGTAAATGAAAACCACGGGAGGTGAAACAGCAGATAAGAGAGGATAACTGTAGGGAATAAAAAATGCATTCTTTAGTTCCGTATAAAAGCATGAAAGGTAATATTTAAAACAATGACTTGACTCACTATTTTGCCATATCAGTTGTATAAAAAAATTGCATGAACTAGATTTCTGTTGTCATTCGATCTCGATAGGGTTTAAATTTCTAATTTTCTACAGGAAAAGGATAGCAATTTTAAAACTGCATCTACCCACAGAGGAAACATTACATGAGGCAAGACGTGAGAATTAGTGGAAATTATATGGATAATTTTATCTAGGGAATATAAGTAGGATAATAGTTTGAAAAGGCAACATGCCATTCTGTTCCCTAATTTTCAATATTATTATACTAATAATTGAGAAATCAAATATTTTGATTAGAAGCTAGGAATAAAAATATGAATAATTCTTCTACTTATAAGCTATGGGAAGCACAATATGTTGCTAATAGCATTAGACAGTTTTTGGTATTCAGTAGTAAAAGAAAAACTAATTAAAACCACTCAGTTTGACGTGGTTGCATACCAATAAGGAATAGCTGTTTTTAATCTCTTTTTCAAAAGTGACCCAGACAGGCTACTCAAAAAATATCTACCACCTTCTCTGGCTCATAGGTTTCTATGTTGCTAGTAGGTAAAAAGCATCAAGAAAGTAAATGAAATGGGCAGGGAGAGTAAGAATAATTGGGAACACATAACAAGTTAGCCTGTTCTACCTAAATACACAGAGTATAATGGTTTATTGTGGTAAAGTGCCCCGCCAAACTTATTCACTGGTAGTCCAGCCACTTGTTATTCTAGATTGATTCACAGTCTATGTAATGCTCAGAGGGAAGTAATTTCATAAACAGGGAAAGAGAATTAAAGTTAGATATAATGCTAGAAAACAATTGAAGAAAAAAAATCACTGAGAAAAACGTATCTTTCAGACATCAAATTAACTTTAATTCTAGACTGTACACAAATATTTTTCCTTTTTGAAATAACTGTTGGAAATTGCAATGATAAGATTATTTGGAAACCATTTAATTACCTTGGATCAGGTATCAAGCCATGGACATGATCTGCATCAGGTATCAAGCCATAGTGGTTATAGGATTTATAAGATTCATCAGTCCTGGCCAGGTGGTTCAGTTCGTTAGAGCATTGTTCTGATACACCAAAGTTGTGGGTTCTATCCCCAGTCAGGGCACATGTAAGAATCAACCAATGAATGCATAAATGAGTGGAACAGCAAGTCAACGTTTCTTTTTCTCTTTCTCCCTCTTCCTTTCTCTCTAAAAATCAATAAATTTTTTAAAAATTAAAAAAATTCATCAAACAAGTTTCTTAGCCAACCTATTCTAAAAGTTAATGATTATGTCTTTGTCTCCCATGCCCAACATACTCTGCTGCATGTGAAGTTGTCCTGAAAATCTTTTCACTAGAAATTGACAATGAAAATGGTGGAGACATTTCAAATATGTGTTTAGAGACTCTCCTCATCTACTTCATTGGCCAGATAATTTCCTGTGACTTGTCACTTGCTGGTGGAATGATATAATTACAGACTCGTTATCTCTGCCTTATTTTGCTCTGTGGAAGATGAGCAGAGATGACACCAGAGTTGTGGTTCTCAAATCCCACACTGATTTAAATATCAGTGCAGATATAACACTTCATAGTTGAAAAGGACCTTAGCAATCAACAACTGATAGATCTGAGACCCAGAGAGGTAAAGCAATTTGCCTTAAGTTATAAAGACAGATAGTATCAAGCTGAGTCACAAGTGAAGATTTCCTGGTTCTTAGCCCAGTGCATTCACAGCACACCATGAAGGCATCAGAATTTGTTTTAATTGTGTGAAGTAAATATGAAAGTATTACATTGTAATTTCCAAGACTCTTTGTGTACTTCCATAGGACATGTTTTCCAAATGATTTTGGAAGCTTAAATTAACACCTGCTGTTTTTAAATAAATGAAAACATTATTATTCTTTATAAATGTCTCCTTGCTTCCGCTATAAGTGCGAAATAACAGTACACAATCTGTCAGTATCTTCATTTAAAAAAAAAAGAAAAACAAAACAATAAACTCACATAACAGAGAGTGGCTTAAAAAGTCTTATTAGGGAAGTGATGAGCTGTACTAGGGCCGAGGCTGTGGCTCTACTTTCTCTACTTTGATGTGACTGGTGACTAATTTCCATAGCCTGAACATCTTTTACATTCTCATAGATGCTAACTGTACAGAAACAATAAGAATTTTAAGCAGTGGTTTAAACATTTTTATTAAGGTTAGCATATTTAAAATCATTTGGAAACACATGTATTTGGTTAGAATTCAGTGTTCCTTCAGTAAATTGTTTTAATATCAATGCTGGTAGGTTTTAAAAGCACTTAGAAGAGTACAAATGCATACCAAAATTACTTAATAGCCCATGATCACTTGGCACTAAGTGGTTAAGTGCTAACAGCAAGGGTTCCAGCCTGTATTTTTCTTAAAATCAAAAACTCGTTATTTGATACAACTTTCATGTAAGCTTGCTTTGCCTGATAGACTGAGACAAAAACGTTAGCAAGAAATGATGCAGAATGGAACCACTAGATGTCATGGAAGAATGGTTAGCCTAACTTAGACTTTGCCTTCTCAATAAGGAGCAGTACTTACAGGAACTACTTCTTTTGGACAAGAGTTTGGCCTTGAGTTCCACAAGTCAGCTACTGTCTGTCTAAAACTTGCCATCATTAGTGGCTTGCATGCCCAGTAGCTGTGAGTCCACACTTACTATTTAATATGATTCCGATTTCAGTGCATGATGGCTGCAGTAACGTATCATAAAGGAAGTGGACTTGCAGAATCAGTGGTAGGGAAACCATGAAAACACTAAGCAATCTACTCAGATGTCAATTCTTTTGTTTTCCCTGTTACCTTCTGGTATCTGTGATATTTTTGTGCAATATTTTTGTGGTTTTTAAATCTGGAAAAATTTTTAATGAATAAGTTTTGGTAGGATGTTTTACTCCCAATTCTGTCACCTTGATGTTGTCACTTGGTCCAGTGCAGTGAGGATCCACCCAGATCCTGAAATTGGGTACCTGAATCACCTCAGATGAATAACCACACTTTGAGTTACTGTTGTGCTATGTCAGGGTTGGCAAACATTTTCTCTAAAGGACTAGATGGTAAATGTTTCAGATTTTGTAGTCCATGTGGTCTCTGTCACAACTATTCAGCTCTGCTGCCACAGTGTAGAAGTGGCCAGAGACAGTAGGTAAATGAATTAGCACAGTCATATTTCTATTCAACATTATTTACAAAATCAAACAGTAGCCTGGACCTGTCATAACTATAGTTAGCCAAACTCTGGATTATAGTATACTATCTGGAGTGAGAAAACTCTTTTAAAAATCCCTAAGGTAGAAGTTTCTTTGCTAAACTGCTGAGAAGAGGATTCTGTAGAATGAGTTTTGCAAAAATAGCTATTTGTAAATTTATTTCAATTCATGGAATGTGTGGAGATATATTAAGGGTAGTTGGAAGTAAAAGAAAAAAATCTATTATTATTTTCATTTAACAAATTATAAGGGAGTATAAGGTTAACTCTTACAGAAATTACAAAGTAAATAGAACTGGTTTGTCAATGCAAAATGTTAGAAATGATCAATTTAGATTATTACAGTCTGGAAATCTACTAAACAGAATGAATTATCCAGCCCACTAATTTAAGAACTGGCTAGTGTTGTGAGAATTCTTCTAGTTATTATGCTTTCATTTGCATCTTAGCCAACAGAAAGATAATTTTTCTTTAGAATCAATCCTTTAGATTTTGGAAGTAACCTAATGATATTTGCTATTTCTGAGACATACTGTTTGTCATCTGGATTTACTGTTAAGAATTTATAATATACTGGGTAAATAAATAACCATAGGGCAATAAAGTTGCTTCAGGAAAACCAGGCTGTCTGCCAAAATAAAAAAAAAACCCACCTAAAATTACATACAGGAAAAGTTTGACATATTCTGCATGCTTTAATGACTATTTCATTTGGTTTTTAGTCCCTGTTCAGGGAAGAGAAGCTATGAGAATGTTGTTTCTAAGATATACAGGGGTGGATCAAAGTTGATTTAGAGTTGTGAGTACATGAAAAACAGTTTATAAAGCTATTGTAATAATCATAACCTGCATGTCTTTTTTTCATACAAACACCTGTAAACCTACTTTTGTTTATCCCATATTATAAACGTGTTTTTATAATTTAAATAACAAGTAAACTGATTAAGGTTTGGGAGGTGTTAGGATTAAGAACAGAATTGTAGCAAATGATGAAAATAATAGGATCAATATGTTAACACTTTAAATAAGATTTTTATAAATTCAATAATGAGGGGGAAATTAGTAAAAATGTGTGTTAAAATATGAATGTGGAAAGCATGTAAAACTTAATTTAATCAATCACTGATGCGCCCTCAGCGGGGTGAGTGCCGTCCTGCAAGCCGAAGGGTCATTGCTCTCTCCTGGTCAGCGCACATTCCTAGGTTATGGGCCAGGTCCCCAGTTGGAGGAGTGCGAGAGGCAGCCAGTCAATGTTTCCTTCTGTTTTTCCCTTTCTTTCCCTCTTTCTAAAAATACATAAATAAAATATTAAAAAAAAATTAATCACTCATTCTAGAAAGAGCAGGGTATGACGGTTAACGTATAAGATGCCCTCCACGTTTTGCCTTTCGGTATTCGTTCCCTATGTTTAGCTCCATACCTCAGTGCATGAGTCCTGACCCGAGGGATCTGTAGAGTGTGTCAGAAATGACATTGGATTTTTGAGGCTAATAAATAAATAGGAGGCATTTTTAGCAACTGATTTTCTCTTTCTTATATTGCTCATTTTTATTGTATGTACTTAAAGTGTCTAATATGATGATTTGATATATACATAGTAAAATGAATACAAAAGCCAAACTCATTAATATATCTTCTCATGTAATTAGCCTTTCATTCTTTTTTCTCTCTTTCTTTGGTGATGAGTAGACCTTAAATATACTTACTGATCCTACTTCCAGTGTTTAATAGAGCAGTGATTTTCAACCTTCTTCATCTCATGGCGCACATAAACTAATTACTAAAATTCTGTAGCACACCAAAAACTATATTTTTTTAATGATCTGATAAAAAAATAGGTATAATTTTGATTTATGCACACTGGAAAGTCATTGTTGCATTGGCCATTGTCATTTTTTAACTTGACAATCTAAGGGAAAAGAGGTCAGTGCCCCTGAATATAGTCAGGTAGTGTGTGTTTAAAAAATTCTTGTGACACATGGGTTGAAAATTGCTGCAGTAGAGTATCACTAACTATGGTCACCATGCTGCACATTAAATCTCTAGACCTATTTATCTCACATAACTGTAACTTTGTGCCCTTTGACCAACACCTGCCCATCATCCCTCACCCTGTCCCACCATTTAGCACTCTGCTTCTACGAGACTGACTTTTTTTTTCTCTTTTTCTTTTAGATTCCATATGTAAGTGAGATCATACAGTATTTGTCTTTCTGTCTGGCCTATTTTACTTAACATAATGTTCTCCAGGTTTATCCACATTGTCACAAGTAGCAGGACTTTCTTCTTTCTTATGGCTGAATAATATTCTTCCTATCTATCTATCTATCTATCTATCTATCTATCTATCTATCTATCTATCTATCTATCTATCTCTTATTTCTTTCCAGGTTTCATTTTAGATAGCTTCTACTACAGTGTCTTTATAATCATTCATCTTTGCTTATGCAGTGTTTAATCTACTGTTAACCTTATCCACTGTATTTTTCCTTCCCATACTTTTTTTTCCCGTTTGTTGAAGTTTGAGCTGGGTCTTTTAGCAATCTCCCATGTCTCTTATTATGCTCACATTTTCCTCTACCTTTCTGAACATATGGAGTATATTTATAATAGCCGTTTCAGCATCATTTTCTACTAATTTTATCATTTGTACCATTTTTACATCTGCTTTCATAGTTTATTTACTGATTGCATATTGTGTTTTCCTGCTTCTATGCATATCTGTTGTTTTCAGATTGGATGCAAACTAGACTTTGCAAATTTTCCCATGTTGGGTGCCAGAATTTTTATTTTGTATTTCTTTAAATAATGTTTGGCTTTGTTCTGGAGTGAAATTAAGTTTCTTGAAAACAGTTTGATCCTTTCAACTTTGCTTATAAGCTTTGTTAGATGCTCCAGGTCAGGCTTTAATCTTGGGCTAATTTGATGTCACCACTGTGGCATAATATCCTTCTGAAGACTCTACTTGATGCTTCATGTGTTGGAACATCTAGTTGCTCTGGCTGGTTAGAACATAAACTATCCCAGTCCTGTTTAAGCTCTTGGATTTCCTTTCCCTTTGGAGTGGTTCTTTCCTCAGACTTAGTGCTTTTCTCATGGCAGGCACCAACTGGTAAGCAGGTGAAGACTCAAGGAGGACACTATGCATATCTCCACAGCTCTCCCTGTGTTGCTCTCTCCTCTTCAGTTCTCTTACTTAACAATTCTAGTCACCTTGGCCTTCCTGAACCCTGAATTCTGCCCTCAACTCAAGGAAACCACTGAAATCCCCCTTCCCTGCACTGCAGCTTAAAAATTTTCTACAGGCAGTAAGCCGAGGCATTTTTAACACTCTTCTTGATTCTTTTCTCTCAACAGTGTCTCTTGTCCATTGTTAGAAAAGTGTTGTTTCGTATGTTTTTTCTAGTCTCTTAATTATTTTGGTGTGAGGAGGCTAATCTACTTCCTGTTCACCCTTAATGTATGAAAGAGGAAATTCAGGGACAGAGTTTTTGACAGGGTGTGGGAGGAGATTTTCCTGTGATATGACTTATATCTAAGACATGAGGTAAGAGTGCACTATAATGCAATTTCCTTTAAGAGTAAAATCAATTTTAATGTTTTTCTAATATATTGATTCTTGACTCTCATATATTTTGTGAATCATTAGGAAGATTATAATTGGCAATTATTTGCCCTATTAAGTAACTCTAATTTTCTTTTGAAGTATTTCTGTAAAGTGATTATTAATTAAACAATTGGAGATGTTATTTTTTTTTGTTTCATACTGTAAGTCCTTTCTGTTAAAAGTCTGTAAGTTAAAAATATTTTAAGTAATTGTATTTTTACTCTTAGTAACTTTTTCTTTCAGCACTAACATCTTCTTTATATTCTAAACTAAACCATTAAAACTATTGATCTATGCTTTAGTTGACAGTATATAGTTATGTTCTCTAAACAAGAGGCTTGGGTCAATTGGGTGTAACCTTATATAATCCCAAAGTTCTTCAGAAAATACTAGCTTTGGGGCACAAGTAAAATCACATTTATTTTTATTCTCCAATTTTGATGAGTCTCAACAAAAGCCTTCAAGTTCAAGCAGTGTCTCAAAACATGTCTCAGCTCTTTCTGGGAATCTCCAAAGGCATATCTCATATCTGCCTATAAACCAGCCTTATGCCAGTGAATCACCTGCAGTTCCTCATATGGTATCCACCATTTTTGACATCTACTGTTTATAATGTCACTTCATAAAGCCACTCTGCTGACATGGCTGATGGCACTCGTGGTTGAAAACATCACAGTCCTCGCCAAGAGCATCATCTCATGATTCTAAGAGTGATAGCATGGTGTTAGTTTTTGTGCAGAGGCAAGGAGAACACACTTAGAGTTTCTCTAAAAACCGGACTCTTAAAATCAGTCAATTTCTGACATTTACTCTTTACATCAAATCTCATCAAGTATTTTATGAAAGTATGTAGTTCTATCAGCTTCTAGCCTTTACTTCTCTAATCAGTGTGATTCAAACTGGTCAAAAGGAAGCTGATAAGCAATAGATAAAATAAATTCTCTTAATTATTCTTTTCCTTTCTCCTTAGGGAAACTTGATCTAACCAAGTTACTACCTTGGTAGTTACAAAATAATCCCCTCCACATATATTTAAATATACGAATTATAAACTAAAAGAGGGTGCGTGCTATTCCCACTAACAAGTCAAATTGTCCAGGTACATTTAGAAATTGATGTGAATCTTTGAACACATCCATTATAAAATTTTTAGTCTCTAATAAACCATCTACAATTAACTCTATTTTTGAAAAATCAATATGGATATCAATAAATGGGCCATTTCCTACATCTAGATTATGTAGTTTGCGTATTGTCCTGAATAAGTAATGATCCATTGTTCTAAGTGCCTTACATGTATTAACCTATCTAAACCTCACAACAAACTTATGCATTAGGCACATTTGTATTTCTATCTCGCAACTTGCCCATGTCCATAGCTAGGAAGTAGAGAGGCCAGAATCAGAACCATGTTAGTCTTGCTGTAATATTTCAGCACTCTAAAGAGGAGGTAAACTCAAGGAATATTTAAGTTGATTATAATTTTTTTAAACACTTGTGATAAATTTTTATGTACCTTTATTTTCTGTTTGACCTTTAAAAAATTATACTTCTCAAAATTATCATATGGTGGTTGGAGTTATGTAAGCTAAGCATCGAATGAAAACTGAAAATTCAGTAATACAATTGGATATTTCTAAGTAACTTATATTGATTGGAGAAGTGATTACATTATTCTTTCATTGTTTTAGACCTTTGAAAAATTACACACACACACACACACACAAATATATACATACATTTCCTGATAGTGCAGGATATTTGGATATTAATTTATTGTACTTGAGAAGTATAAAATAATATTTTGGTCTGTGGGTGTAGCAAAATGGTATCTTTTCCCCTTCAAAGTGACAAACATACATCTGCTTAAATGTAGTTAATTTTAGTGTGCCAAACCCTGGAAAAGAATAATGAACTAGAAAAATGTTTTTTTTCCAAATATATTACTAATCCTATTTCAACTGACCCTTTTGTTTAAAACAATTAATTCATCTACTACATTCTAATGTCTATATGTCAGAACTAAAAGGGCGGAGCAGGAAAGGATGTGTGAACATTTTGCACTTTATTGAGATGTGAGTAGCACTGATGTCCGGGTGTCAGGGACAGCTGTGAAGAGATGACCTCAGGGCTATTTCGTAAACTTACCTGGGAAGAGTCCCCTTAGCCCCCAGAACATTGCCTACAACTGCCATAGGATATCCTCAGTCTAGGTACCTCTCTTTGTAATTATACATATATGATATCCTCAGTCTAGGTACCTTTCTGTGATGATACACATTCGATATCCTAGATTAGGTACCTCTCTGTGATTACAACTGTCACATGAGATCCTTGGCCTCTAAATGAAACAGCTGGGTGCTCCCTTGTGTTAATACACTGGCATGCAGTTTGGGTATCAAGTCATGCAAGCAATGGAGATGGGTTGATAAAGGAGAGGTAGATTATTCAGATTTGAGTGAATTGATGTTGCAATGTGTAGCTTGGAGTCACCCAGTGTAGGGGGTGGACGGATGGTCAGAAGAAGACATGAAGATGAAGGATGAAAAGGGAAGCATGGATATGCTTTTTTCAATATTTTACCACTTAAACTGCTCTCAGCTTAATTCCAGGGGTTCTATGCTAAAAGCCACATCTTTAACATCCTTTACTGGTTTCCACATATTCCAAACCCTAACAGTGTTTCTCTCACCCCTGAATTTCCCAGATAGTCATTTACTTTTTTCGCTACCCTCTTTCTTTGCTGATTTAGACTTAGATTTAATTTTTCAGCTTCCCAGTGGGAACCTGATAAGCCCTCATCTTGAAATATCACTTATACTAAAATTTATTTTCAAGTTAGTTCATTAAATAGCTATCAAGTGTTAAGTTTTTCCACATGTTTAAAAATTTGAATATTGTGTAAACAAACTATATACTGAAGCAGCTGAGAAATGACTTCCACAGTGCATCTTGCAATTGACAATAAACAATGTTAGAATAATTTTTGTGTCAGAGTAGAGTTGAAGAAGTTGCTTTGTCATCTCCTGTGTGTGGAACAAGGCCATCTATACAATATGTGACCAGGATAATTGCCATCCACTGCAGTGGGACTTTCAGAAGAGTCAGCCTTCCTGCTGACCTTAATTGTGCTATTGTTTATACAGGCTTAATTCTCACTTTGTCTATAATTTACTGAGTAAATTTAGACATAATACTGAATACATACTTTCTAGGTCTTTTTCACTGTGATGTTTTAATTCTTAAGCAGTTTGACTTATTCAGGGTAGTATACACCTTACTGTGTGTTTATAGTCTTTTATAATGATAAGAAAATTAAGCAATTTATTATGATGAACACTTGTCTTTCTTCAATTTGTGGGAACTTTTGTCCTTGTGTTTACACATAATACATGTAGTATAACCAATCAAATGTAATATACCCATATTCATATGTGTATCCAACAGGATGTGTACCACGTGTGACAAACATGGAGATGAGCCACACGAATCCCCCTGTGGAATAGGAGGGTGGCAGGCTGCTAGGCTCCTGCTGTCACCTCCTTCAGGTCCTCCTCAGTGTTTGAGTCAAGGTTATAGTATCCATGTCCATCCAAATGGGATTCCTTTAATGGATGCTCTTGGCTCCCAAGTGCCCCCTTGGGCAAGCAGACTTTGTTGGATCTGCGTTGCTGTCTCCTGGCTCCCCAAACCGGATCCTGCTTTTTCCCTTTTGCTTTCACAGCTTTCACGGCTGTTGCTCCTCAGTAAACTTTCTCTACTCCTAACTGTGTCTCTACATTAGCTTCCTAAAGTCAGTTTCTAACTGCCATAGTAAAGTTGTAAATTTCACTTTAAGCCTTTGTTTTTCATTCTCTTCTCCAATTTCTTCCTAGAAATGTAGGAATTAAAGAGAAAATTAAGTATAAGTCCACTCTCTTTGGAAAACTGCTATTATGGCTCATCCTCCCTGGGCCTTCTGCTTATATGAGGGTAGTAAAACCAGTTTTTATAAATAAGCCTTTTCTTTCTTGGGCTAAATTTCAGTGCTGCAAAACAAGGGTGGGAATTTGCAGACCATTAAACTCAAATTTAAGCACTGTCTTGTCCTTTTCATTAACAAAGAAAAATCTAGGCTACATTTCCAGCTTGATAAAATAGACTGCTGCCTTCTAATTGGTCATTTTAATAAAAGATAGTGACTTGTAATTATATAAGCTTTAGCTATTAAAAAAATGTTGCTTCAGTAACCGTTATACATGCCTGCTCTAATGAACTCTTGTAGATCTCTATATGCTAGAAGATTCATTTGGGTCATTTAAAGTCAATTCTATGAACCTTTAAACATGCAAAATGATGTTAGTACCTTATCCTATGGCTTTTAAACTTTAAACTAGGGCTGAAATGGTTTTTATTAGGTCAATTGCCTCGAATGTGAAGTTTTTAATTACCAAGTACATTGCAGTATGGAGGGGAGAAGAGATAAAGTGCTGCTTTTGTAGAATAAGATAAAGCTATTTATAGCTTCAGTTGGCTAACTGTTGAGAAATTAAAGAAAATAACAGCAAAAGACCCAGAAAATACCTTTATTCTTAGAGTATTCTTATTCTCTAATTTCTTAAACCTACTATGGAATTTCCACCATAACAATTTCAAAGAGCTGGATCTGAAGTCAATATATCTACATTTATATTACAGCCCTGCTACTCATCTGTTGTCAAAAATGGCTTCATTTAATTCCCCTTAAATTTGGTTTTTTCCTCTATAAAAAACTTGTTCAGAAGGTTGTTTTGATTACCAAATGGGAAGATGCGCATGAAAACACTTTGTAAGCTTAACAAGGTTTATACTGATATCAAATATTTTTTTTCTCTGTGATCAAATCTAAAAAACAGAACTGACTTATTTTGAGAAAAGTTATTAGGTATTTTGCAAGGAAGATAAGACAAACATATTGCTGTCAGGGCATTATCATTGTTTCAACCATAGTCAGGTTGGACAGCTCAGAAGGGAATAGTGACTGTGATTCAAATCTATCAATTTCTGTACATGTGCATTTTGTCTGTCATAGATATGCAATCAGACACTAGACTGTGTGCCATATTTACTTGCTAAGTGGCCATGTATCTCTGATTTTGAAATATATATATATATTTATATTTGCATGCATTTATTAAGAACTTCTTGGTTTCTATATAATGTACTCTTGCTCATATATTCATACACATGTGCAAATTCTAGGCTCTGCCTTTTCTCTTTTTATTTTTGGTTAAGATATTCCACTTGTGTTGAGTCATGTGTGGCCACATATGTAAAATTATATAGCGAGAAGACCCTTTGCTGACATAACTTGAACCAACATCGTTCTCTTTGGCAGGGCTGCCTTTCTCCATGACTCTCCTTCTGCATCCCAGAACTCACTCATTGGTCTCTCTGCAGCGTTCCTCTGCAGAGGAAGTCTGATTTTATTAAGGAACAGAGTGACAGGATGATTTTTTTCTGAGATGTATCTTTAGCAGCAGGAATATAACATACAATGTATAGGGTAGTATATTTAAAAAATCATCAGAAATGCTGCATAGGTTACTATATCAAAACATTTCTGTTCAAAACAACTTATAATTTTTGAGTACCTACTATGTGTTGAAAATTTTACATTGTTTGTATTCCATTGTGGCTACTTAACAGAGAGAAACAAGATAGTCATTATCCTTTTGTTAAATCTTTTATTTTCTCTGAGTTTTAAAAAAAACAAGTCAATATACTCATTTCATTAAAATTTTAAACATTACACATGATTGGCATAAAATGGAAAGTAAGCATCTCCTTCCTGCCTTCATAATTTCCATTAACACTCCTCCAAAGTAATTACTTTTAACAGTTTGTTGTGAATCCTTTCAATGTATGTGTGTGTGTATTATTTTTCTGCCCAGGCTGCTATAACAAAGTACACTAAACCAAATGCATTAAACAACAGACATTGAAGACATTTATTTCTCACAGTCTTGGAAGGCGGAGAGTATAAGATCAAGGTGCAAGCCATTTTGTTTCTGTTGAAGAGTTTTTTTCTGAGTTGTAGATGGCTGTCTTCTCACTGTGCTCTGAAATGGTGAAGAGAGTGATCTCCTTTTCTCCTTATAAAGCCACCAATCTCATTTTGAGGGCCTCCCCCTCATGACCTCATCTTAACCTGTCTTCTGAAGGTCCCATCTCTAAATATCATCCCATTAGGGGTTAGGGCTTCAGTGTATGAATTTGGGGAAGCAATTCAGTCCATAGCGTGTGTATATATTTATACACACATATGTATATAATATATATGTGTACATGCATGTGTGTGTGTGTGTGTGTATAGCAATTTGAATCACATGATAAAAATTGTAAAGCATTGTGATTTTTTCTACTGGAATAATGTTTTTTAACAGACTATTTTTTTAGAGCAGTTTTAGGTTCACAGAAAAATTGAGTGGAAGGTACAGAGATCTCCCATATACCCCCTGCCCCTACACATGCATAGCCTCCCCAATTATCAATATCCCCCATCAGAGTAGTACATTTATTACAATTAATGAATTTACATTAGTACATTATTATCACCCAGTATCCATACTTTGAATGTAGTTCACTCTTGGTCTTGTACATTCTATGGTTTTGAATAAATATATAGTAATATGTATCCATCATTATAGTATCACACAGTCCCATTACCCGGAAAGCTCTCTGTGCTCCATTCATCCCTCCTTCTCCACTAACCCCTGACAACCACTGATCTTTTTACTGTCTCCATAGTTTTCCCTTTTCCAGTATGTCATACACTTAGAATCATACAGTATATAGTCTTTCCAGATTGGTTTTTTAAATGTAATGATATGCATTTAGGTTTCCTCCACCTCTTTTTATGTTTCAATAGCTCATTTCTTTTTAGTGCTAAATAATTTTTCATTGTCTGGATGTACCATGATTTATTCATTCACGTACTAAAGAGATCTTTCTTGCTTCCAAATCTGGGCAATTATGAATAAAACTGCTATCAATATCCATGTACAGGCTTTGGTGTCAATATAAATTTTCAATTTCTTTGGGTAAATACAAAGGAGCAAAAGAGCTGTATTGTATGGTAAGGTGTGTTTAGTTTTGTAAGAAATCACCAAACTGTCTTCCAAATGACTGTATTATTTTACATTTTTACCAGCAATGATGAGAGTTCCTGTTGCTCCACATTCTCTCCAGCACTTGGTGTTATTAGTGTTCTGGATTTTTGTCATTCTAATAGTTGTGTAGTGGTATCTCATTGTTGTTTTAATATGACTTTTCCAGATGACATTTTATATGGAACATCTTTTTATATGCTTATTTAATAGCTGTATATCTTCTTTGTTGCAGTATCTGTTAGGGAATTTTGCTCATTTTTTGGATTGGGTTATTTGTATTTTTGTAGTGGAGTTTTAAGAGTTTGTTTTGTATATTTTGGATAATAGTTCTTTATCAGATTTTTTTGCAATTTTTTTCTTCCAGTGTTTTGCTCATCTCATCATTCTTTTCACAGCATATTTCACAAAGTGGAAAATTTTAATTGTAATGAAGTCCAGCTTATTAATTCTTTTTTCATGGGTCATCATGCCTTTGGTGTTATATCTAAAAAGGCATTGCCATACCGAGGTCTTTTAGATTTTTCTCTTTTGTTATCTTCTAGGACTGTTTTCATTTTGCACTTAGGTCTGTGACCCATTTTGTGTCAATTTTTTTGTGGAAGGTGCAAGTTTTGTGTCTACATTCATTTTTTTCTGTATGTACACATACAGTTCCAGAACTATTTGTTGAAGAGAATATCTTTTATCCATTGTGTTGCCTTTGCCTTTGTCAAAGATCCGTTGACTTCATTTATGTGGCTCTGTTTCTGGTCTCTGTATTCTGTTCCATTACACTAGTTCACCAACATTACACTCTCTGAATTACTGTAGTTTTGCAGTAAGTCTTGAAGTCAAGTAGCATCAGTCCTCCAACTGTTTTTACTCTTTCAATATTGTATTGGCTATTCTGTGTCTTTTGCCTCTTTATGTAAAGTTTAGAACCAGTCTGTTGATATCCACAAGATAATCTGCAGATATTTTATTGGGATTGCACTGAAATATAGCTCAAGTTGGGAAAAACTGAACATCTTGACAATTTTAGTCTTCCTATCAATAAACATGGAACAGCTCTCCATTTATTTAACTTTTTAAAATTTCTTTCAGTAGGTTTTTGTAATTTTCTTCACCTAGATTTTGTTCATGTTTTGTTATATTTGCACCTAAGTATTTCATTTTGGGGGATACATTTGACTAATTTTAACTTGAGTAATTTTTATTGTATAAATAGTTCAATAACAACATTAAGAAAATTAAAAAAAAAACCCCAAATTACCAAAATAATGTTATCCATATAGTTTTGTTTATTAATGTTCTCTTCCAGTTCTTTTCTATGTGAATACCTACCTTGCATAATTATAATTGCATTGCACACACCCTTTTAAGTCCCATACTTAAAAATTGCTTTTGATGTAAATATTTTTCTTGTGATTTTGTGGTCTTAAAGAGAATTAGCTTTGTCAAAAAATTGCAAATGTGTATCACTAGTCATTCCTGTTGATAGCTTTATTTTTCCCCTTACTTATGACTGGGAAATTTGGTTTTACAATTCACAACTTACTAGGAAAAGTAGTATGAAAATACTCATTTATGGGTACAAATGTTCTCTTACTTTGAGTAAGTTCAGAGTTTAACTATGCCTCACTTTTCTCATTTGTAAAATGGGTCCAAAGATTACATCTGTCTTTTTTGTAAAGTATAATGAAAACTAAACCTTATAAAGCATTTTGAGTCCTTAGACTATTCTCTAGCATATAGCATGTCCTCAATAAATAATGTTTAGTAATTGAAAATAGTATTAACAAATGCTTATTTAAAATGTTTAACATATTTTAAATGTTAGATATATAGTTAAATCAACATCAGATGATTTGAAGTCCATAAACAAATCTATCAGCCAAAAGATACTGCAATAATTCTAGCAAAAGAAAAAAAGTCAAGTGTATTTAAGCTGTTTTTTTTTCTTTCTGTTAGCACTGTAGTAAAAGATGGACAGACAGTTATGGATGCACCAGCTTTCCTCATTAATCAGGAACTTCCACTGACTCAGTTGATCGCTGACCGCTATTTTCTGAATGTTTACAGAAGGCAATGAGTGAATGACCTACAGAAAATATCATTGTGAGAAGACACCACATAAAAATGCAGTAGACCATTAAGAGTTTACTGCACTTAACAAAAAATGTAACACTTCCAGGGCTGTATCCTTGCTGGTAAGGGAATAGTAAGTCTTTATGCCTAAAATGCTGACATTCCAGAGAGACAGATGTCTTCTTTCAAAATTCTCCTGAACAAGCCATGAAGAACAGCATTAGCTGACCCTCAGTTTATGGTTGACTTTGCTACACAGAGCAGCAAGTGTGACCTCAATTTTATATCCATCAATGAGATTTATGATGTGATCATAAAAGGCAAAAAGCAGAAAATACATTAGAAAATAGAATCCACAATAAAAACCTTAAGAGATATATACATATGTACGCATGTATACACCATCAACCTACAAATTTAGGCAGCAATAATTGAACAAAAAAGCATTATTTGGGATTAAAAGAATTGCAGTTTGGGGAAGCACAGATTCATGTGGGAGTCCAAATAGTGCCCCCCCACCCCCATCTCACAGGACAGAAGCTCAGGGTTTTTATGAAAAAAAGGGGGAAAGATAAGGTAAGTATATTAAGGAGAGTTCATTGGTGCTAAATGATGTAAGATTAGATTTGTATTTCATAGATTGGCTTGAGATTTAATTTGGTATGTTGGTTTAACGTAACTTAAAATCCACTTGTTTATGACTTAAGTGAAATTAGATCCACTTGTTTATGACAAAGACAAACATGTTGGTTTTAGAAGTCAAAGTGTTTAGATATAAGAATGAAATAAGTGTCAGGGTGTTTTTATTTCACCTGTTATTGTCAGTAGTCAGCACCCTAGCTGCTGAGAGTCCCCACTGGGGGCTTATTGCTAAGAACATGTGGAGAAGCAACTATGGCAAAGCAACCTTTAGACTATAAATACTTAGAGTTTGTGAGGGTGATTTGAGAGTTTTGGTTTGAGCAAAGCACTCTCTGCTGATCTAAACAGCTCTCCGAAGATCTTGAGACGATTGCCCCTGCCATGGATGGCCAAGGTGACTCTGCTTGGCAGAGGTGCTAAGCCATGTCCTTGGAGTGATAACTCTCAGAGCAGCCTAGCTTTCCTGCCAACACTGGGGTCTCTGTTCCCTAACAATGTGCTCTAGCAACCAGTGACTTTTATTTTTTCACTGGCGGCAGAAAACCAGCTTTCAGTTGGTTAAGCCAGCTCTCCTGAAAAACCATTGTAGTATAAGAGGTACACCTCTAAATTTGGATTTTAGTCCTTTCATCTCTCCTTGCCTGTAGCAATGTATGACCAGTTTGTCATTTGTTTGGAGTATGTTATTTCTTTATTTGGTTTATTAAAACATATTTTCCTATGTGCTATTAGCTTGTAAGATTATTATAATTCGCAAAACAAAACTGTGTTAAGTAAATTTCAACAAAGACAGAATCAGTCTCTGAGCATAACTTTGCTATCTCTCCCAAAACAAAACATTTGGTCATCAGGCAAAGGCCAGATTTTTACTTCACTGATTGGTTAAAGATTCAGTCATTGTCAAAGTCCAATTTCCTCTGTCATAGACTTTTCTTATTGTTACTGACATCTTAGGATATTGGCGGTTTGGTTCATTTCAGAAGATAAAATAAGATGTGCAGGGCAGTTCTTCTGAAGTGGCTATTCTGACTCTATTTTTATATGACTCCAGTCATATCATCTTTCATAGCACACATGTACGTACATGGATGCATTTAGATTGTTGCTTTGCCAGAAAGAGATATAGAAAAGCTGTCGCTTTATGACTTGTCTTGATCCAGAAATGACTGAAAATGAGGAAAATAGAGATTTTACAGTAAATCATGGCCTTATTCCCCTTCTCAATACTTTTAAGTACCCTGAAAATTTTTCTTAATATTCTTTTGGTCAAGAAGAAAGTCTGAGTAGGTTGGATCAATGCACAGTCACTTTATGGTTGAACAAAATTTTATGTTCCTCTACAACAATCTAAAAGAGGCTGGGATCTCCTCCAGGAGTTATCCCTACTTCATTAATTTTAGGGCCGCCGTCAACTGCACAGACCATAGTTACTTAAGAAGAATTCTTATACCATAAGGACAGATAAAATTTCTGTTGGATATTTAGGCATTTGATTCTTTTCCAAAAATAGTAGGAAATGTTTCTGAAATTCTAAGGACAGATGCAGAAATGAACACATTCAGGGATGGGTGATCTTGTTAGCAATAGTTTATATAAACAATATTCGAGTATATAATTTATCAGAAATTGTTTCTGCTAGAGTTAAAATAATAATATTTCAAAAATATCATTTGCAACTTAGAAGAAATCGGAAGTTGAAATTTGGGTTACTGCCAAATATTTAATAGTCTAAGATGTCTAGTTTTATATCCGCAGAATTTGGGGAAAAAGATAAGGAAAATTTACTTTCTTTGAAGATTTTCAGTTCATAGAACCTTAGGCTTTAATGGAGCTTGGACATCATCAAACCTTCACCTCACCTTATTAAAGACCATCTTCCATGTCTCCCATAGTGTTTTTGTCCTATGGTCATCCAACTTCTGCTTTGATGTCCCAGCAGTTCCTTATTATTGGACATGTCTAGTTGCTGGAATCACTTATATGGAGATAACACTCCTCCAAATAAAGAAATAACACACTCCAAACAAACGAAGAACACATTGTTAGGCAACAGAGGCTCTTCTGTGGAGATGTGCTCACAAGTTGTTTCTGGATCTGCCCCTGAAGAGGAGGTTTGTTCCTTATGTTTACTACTGGTCTTTTTATGTAATAAAATAATATAATCACTTTAAGAAAACTATTATATTTTTCCCAGTCTTTTCTTGCTTAGGCTAAGCAGAGTTATATGCACAGATTTTGAAGCCCAGCTGAAATAAAATTCCTCTTTACCTCTTCCAAATTGTGTGACTTTATTGAAGCTTTTTAAGTCTTAGTTTCTTCATCTATACAATAGCTACAAAGGAACTGACCTTACACATCTTCTCTGATTAAATAACAATTCAGTCTCTCAACAGATGTTAAGTACTATTTTTATTCTCTTCACCCATTCCTTGCATAACTTAAATCCTTGAGAGCTAGAACACTAGAATAGATCCAAATATGTTTGACTTAAATCAAATTTATTTTAAAAAGGTCAATGTTAATCTCTGTAAATTTTTGGGAGAAAAGGTTGAGAGAGAGAAGAGAGAGAAGAGTGTGTTTATGTGATGCAGATGCATTTCTATGGCCTTTCAGGTTCCAGCATTTTATATCCATTGAAATCTCGCCCTCCATGGTGTGGGTCAGGCATTATCTGTCTTCTGGAGTCAATCTAACCATGACATTCTGTCCATTTTTGATTACATACATTCATACAAACACACACATACATGCTTATATCAAGTGTCTGAATATGTAGCAACTTTAATAAAGGTTTGGGAAAATAAAAAGGCTTTACTTCACAACATGTAAAAACTTAAAATTGAATATCCAACATTTTTGTTCTAAAATATTTTCTCTATGGTCAGCTGTGTGTCTTTGCCACCCTCTTTCCTGGTCTCCTTCCTCTCTCTCAGGAGCCATCCAGATTCCTCTGAGGAGAGTTTCCCTCATTAAAGTAATTAAATTCTGAAGATTCAATTGGTTAGACTTTAAGAGTACTAGTGTCAGGTATTACAAAAATAATTTGGCTCTAATTAATAAGTTCCTCTTTTTGGAATCTGATCCCTTCATAAAATTCAAGAACAAAATAATGTAATTCTACAGAGAGCTTTTGCATTGCCAGTTTGAGGAGGCAATGTAGCTATTTATGGAGGATCTTTAAGCAAGAACAGTTTTTATTGCTTTGAAATCACTTGCAGATGTTATTCAATATCTTTGCAGTTGCCTTAAGACCAAAGCTAAGACATGACACTTGTTACAGCCATCTGTTTAATGCTTTGCTGAAAAACGTCATTCTAGATTTTTTCACAATTATTTTTGTGTCCAGACATCTGCAAAGGTAAATGTTTTAAAATCATTGTCTTCATCAGCATCTGAGAACTGAAGGGAAGCAGATTTTGCCACTCCAAAATATATATTTTTGTCTAAAGATTACATTGAAAGACAGTCAAAACCCAGCATATTCTGGAAAATCTCCTCACCTCCTCCTCAACTGCCAGCATTTACATTGGAAAGGTGGCCTGTACCAGAAAGAGAGCTGTTACCAGAGATACCCTTCTCCCTAAGAAACCTATCTACATAACAAGGCTGCCTTTGGTTTCTGAAAGTCTCCTCTCTCTTCCTGTGAAGGGCCTGCCTCCCCTTTCTGTCCCCAGACCCTAACCCCTTTCCTTAGCTCAGGATGTTATATAAGCCTTATTACCTGGTTGCCTTTTGAGTCTCTTGTCCTTAGGGCTTCTGGTACTTAGGAAATTAAATGTTTTCCTCCTGTTAATCTGTTTTATTTCAATTTGATTATTAGACCAGCCAAAGAATCTATAAGGGTAAAAGTACAATTACTTTCCCTCCCCCACGGTGTTGTTTTTTGGGGGGACTACAAAATGGGAAATGATAGCTTTGAGGAAGAAGATACAACAAACTTAAATAAGCAGGTAAACAATTAAAGTCATGCCTAGATGATGCTTAAATTAAGATTTGAGTTATCTTACCTTTTTTTTCCCTTTTCATGTTGGGTAGGACATTGGCAGGTATCCTATTGTTATCTCTTCTACTTTATTTATTTTTAAGATTTTTTTCCACACTTCAACATCTCTGAAATTGGGATGCATTTTTATAATCTATAGAATCTGGTAGCTGGTATCAGCCATGCATCATAAGACGACTGTCATTGTCTTTGTGTACATGAATTTAGTCATAGCTATACAGACTGTCATCCCTGAACGAAGTTATGTGCTTGCTGCTGCTACACATTTTTAGTTTAGTTGAGATTTAAAATGTCTAAAATGTTTTAATCTGTGACTTAGCACTTAAAAGAAAAAGCTGTGGAGAAAAGCAAAGCAACCAGAACAGGTTCTTTTATACCTCAGGAACTTGTGCAAAGAAATTTTCCAACTTATTTCTTAGACAAAATATCCAAAATATACAGCAAAAGTCACTTTGCTCTTATCCTCTGCCTCCTCCAAAACTCCTCCACTTTCTTATTTTCTCTTAAATCTGAGAGAATAATGTAAGGTAAAAAGGAGTAAGGGCTCTGTTGTCAGAAATTCTGGCTTTCTAATTGTGACCCTGAGCAAGTTGGTTGCTCTCTCAGTCACAATTTGTTATCTGCATAAGAATGACAACTGTGAACTCATTGAATTACTTGGAGGATTAAACTAGATAACATATGTGACAGTGCTCGACAATAGCTAAGTACAAAATACAATCTTAAACATGAAATTCCTTTTCCAGTCTATGTGTTCCTTTCTTATCCAGGTTTCTAATAGTTTAGTTGACATTTAATTAAGCTCTTTGCTTTTTTTTTTTTAAACCTCTAACCTATTACATAGTTCTTTCACATCTTAATGTTTAGGTTATTTATATCTTCAGAAAATATAGCCCGTCAATGCAAGCAAGATCCCCTGGCCAAGCTAGACTCAGCCACTTTTCTATGAACCGTTTCCTTTGTAAGAGAAACCAAAACCAAAGTTATATGAAACATAACAGTTTTCTGTGGTAAAGACCTTAAGGAATTCTATATGTTCTCTAATATGTTTAAAAAAACATTATTTTTGGAGATAACTTTATAATTTCATATGATCACTAACTAACTTTTGATTTTTGTGGGAGTAATTTTTTAGTTTGTAGATTAACCTTGTCCTTTATTTTCCCCACTCTTATTTTGTCTGCCTCTTGGCTATTTTTACAGCTCATTAGTGCCTCCATCAGAGGCTAGGAAATGGAAATAAAAGATGAAACCCAAACTCAGGCAGTACCTATGCAACATAAAACGCACCTTCAGGGATGAAAGAAGCCATAGGGTTGGCTGTGGGGATCTTAATGACTAAATGATACTCCCTATTTGATTTTAAACTGTTATCCACATAGTGCTGGTCAGCTACTTAAACTCAATTTTCTTCTTGAAATGGCTGATTGATACTTATTACTGCAGTGATATCCAACAACCACCCAGGCCGTTAAGCATGCTGAGTGATTATTGTCTTGATCTTTTACTAGTGGGTAAGTATCTCCTATATACTCATCCTTTCAGCCTCATCCTGGTCTGTATGATAATTCACTTACCTGTTCTCATTCACCTCTGCCTTAAGGCTTGGTATCTCACAGCATCTTCAGATTTGGTAGGTACCTGTTTTATACACTGATATCCTAAGAGCCAATACAGCTAGTGACTTCCAGGACTTAGGAAGATCTGACTTCACTGATTTTTTGGGCTGCAATGAAGGAAGGATTGGTTTACAATCTTGAATGATTTGTTCTATGTAAGGTTTGGCCACCAATAATCTTCTATTTTTTCCCCTGAGAAAAAAAATTTATAGAAATTGTATTTCTATAAATATCATAGTCCTTGCCAAAGATATAACCTTGACAAAAAACTGACTTGTTTTTCAAAACATTGAAATTCAGTTTATTAAAACAAGTTACATCATCTATAGTTATCTTAGTGTTATATTTTATTGACACTTTCTGTTCACAGATTTGGTTGTGAAACTGTGGTTGTTTGCGGATTTCAAGTGAGTCTGCTTTAACTTCTCCTTAACAGGAGAATGAAGAGGAGGATGTAGTCAGTTTAATTGTGTATAAATAAGTTATTTCTTCAAAGTAGTGTTAAACTCTTGACCAGATTGCTTTTCTATGGTTAAACACTATGAACTTGGATAAAGTTTCTAAAACACCTATGTATTAAATGTTTCTTTTAAGTGTAGTGAGTCTTCTTTCCCCTATAGAAATAAATAGAAAGAAGCCATGATAGACTTCTAGTCTAACACTTACTGGCATTGCAATTGCCTATCGTTGACTTAATATTATTCATTCCTATTTTCAAACCGTAATATTAAATATTGGAATTCCTTCCCCCTCCCTATTGACTGAAATTGCCACACTTACCCTCTGAATGTTGGAATGACCACAGTAAGCAAAAGCTGGAGTAACTGTGGTGGAAATCTTTTCTTGCCTGGATCCTTTTTATAATATTTAGACTTAAAACATTTATGCCAGTACATGCTAATGAGGCAAAGAAAAATGGGATTAGGAATAAAAGGGAGGAACAGAAAATTAATGAAGAATTTATATGAAAAGTAAAGAACAATAGAAACTAAGTATAATTTCCCAAACTTAGGATCTTATGAATATGCTGTGTCCAGTAGTATAAGAAAGAGGTAAACCAGTTGCTGAGAGTCTGACCTTCTTTGAACATTATTATTATTATTAAAGGAATTAGGCTGAAGTGGAAAAGAGTGAGGTAAGTTGGCAAAGTGTAAAATTCCTTTCATGTGCTTTACTGGGTTTCAGGAAACTTGGCTCACGGATTTGAAATGGCAAGTTACTGTATGTATGAGGAGGATGACCTAGCCTTCAGGACATGTCGGTGGCAGACAATAATCCCATTGTGAAAATTTATGACAGTAATGAAATTAATTAGCTCTCCCCTCCAACTGTGAGGCAACAGCAAGAGTCAGAGGAGCCACCCAGCAGGAGCCATGGACTTCCCAGGGGAACCAGGAGGGACAGTACTTTCCTCTCACAAAATTGTCATGTTCATGTCACAGAGAAATTGGATGAAAACAACAACAAGAAAAAAGACAATTTTTTTCCCATCTTGAGAATTTAAGTTAGATCTCAAGTTGCTTTTAAAAACTAAATATAGATAATTAACTCTCTTATCAGGCAACAGCCAGACGGCAATGATTATTTAGAAGAGTTAGAAACAAAGTCTGTTCTATAGTCAACATGACCTTTATCATTTATTAGATGGTTTATCTGGCTGTGAAAAGTTTTCAGAAAAAAATTTTTTAACTACAGGGGTAAATATCTTTGTTGTCTTAATTAATTAATTTTTAAAGTCATATTCAGAGTTCCAGGCCTTACGTTTACAAAGGTCAGGAATGTTTTGCACATAAATGGCATGGGGAGGGGGAGAGGTCTATAAATAATATTTTTTATTTTAAAAGGTCAAATGAGAAGGAAGAAAAATTCATCTTTGTATTTTATGTGTCTCACTTATATTACATGCTTTGAAAATGAGCTCTTTGTTAATACACCATAGACCATGCTCCTTTAAACACTGACAGTTCCCTTTCTATGATCTGGGTGTTCCCATAAGCAGCTTAGAAGGAAAAGCTGTGCCCCGCGTGGCTCAGCAGCTGCTGTTCACCTGACTAGGGGAGCATTGGAAAGTGGCTGGGAGTGTGGAGGAATGTTGGAGATTAGCTTACATATGTTCTTGTTCCGAAGGACACATGAAGACAAGGCATCTTACATGACATGTTCTAGTGAGAGAACTCGTTATGTCAGAGTGGAAGTGGAACGTAGGTGCCCTGGTTCCCAATTCTGTGCTCTGTGCTGAGGAAATCTCAGTGAGCTACTGGAAACACTTCTTTCAGAAGGAAGGTCTTCACAAAGCTAATTCTCAAAAAGGAAGTCCTAATTATAACTAACTTTATTAAATCTTTATTGAGATAAGATATAAATACAGAAAGGTGCCAAAGGATACATGTATGATCTGATGAATTATCACAAACTAACACATTTATGAAACTGAAACTGATGCCTAAATAAAGAAATAGAACATTGCAGACACCCCAGAAGCTTGCCCTGGGGTCCTTTCTCAATCGCTCTTATCTCCTTCCCAGAAACAATAATGGTTTTGATTTGTGTCCACTATATATTGGGTTTTGAACTTTATGTATGGAAGGTCTGTCCATAAGTTATCCAGCCATGTAATATGAAAAATAGAGACATTTATTGAAGAAGATACAAGTTACAAGAAACATTGTACGTAGGACAGTGATGTCTCAGTCCCCTTCACCGTGGAACCTCACACAATTCTCCCAATCATCATCAGCTGCTCCATTGGATTTTCCTGAATCTCATTGATGGTCTGAAATTTCTTCCCTTACAAAAGTGGTTTTAGTTTCGGGAAAAGCCAGAAGTCACAGAGTGCCAAATCTGGGCTGCAGGCGACTGAGTCACCTGAATGATTTGATGTTTTGCCAAAAGACTCTGCATGAGACGTGATGCATGAGTGGGTGCATTGTTGTTATGAAGCTGCCAACCCACCAGTAAATAGCTGTGGCTTTCTCAATCATCTGAATAGTTTCCATGGAGGAATGTCCAAACTTAATCCAAAATTTGATACAAATTCATTGCTCTCCTCACTCAGTCATTTTGAATGTGACAACCGCACAGTACACATGCTCACTCAATGGTGTCTACTGCTCCCCTTCCACCGACTAGTACAGTGGAGTCATCGTTGTTCATACATGCGCATTCTAGTCCATTCTTCTTGGCTGCCAGGTTACATCGACGTCATGCAAATTGTTCTCATTACATTAACAATGGCTGGACTTTTTCCTGGCATACCTTGTAAATATGTTCTTCCAGGCTGCCTTTTTTTCTCTCAGGATATTGTTTGTAGGATTTATCAATGTTATTTCACATAGTTTGTTCCTTTTCAAAGATGTTTGGTCTCCCTTTGTATGAATATATCACCATTTATTTATCTGTCCCAATACTGATGAAAAATCTGGTTATTTCCAGTTTGGGGCAACTATAAATAAAACTACTGTGAACATTCTTGTTTATGTTTTTAGATGCATATATATGCTCTACCTTTTAGCTGTTTTCCTAGAAGTGAAATAAAGTAGTAAAATATGCATATGTGTAATAGACACTGTCAGCTTTCCAGAGTGGTTTTGCCAGCTTACACTCCCAACAACAGTATGTAACTTGTTCCACATTCACACCAACCTTATGTTACCAGGATTTTTAATGTTATCCATCTGGAACATGTGAGATCTTATTGTGATTTTGAGTTGCATTTCCAAAATTGCTGATTATTTTGAGCACTTTTTAAATATTATTTATTGGCACTCTTATATTTTCTCTTCTTGAAGTGGTGATTAAAGTCTTTTATACATTTTTTTCTTAGTTTATTTACTTTTTCCTTATTTATTGGTAAGAGTTCTTTAAGCATTCTAAATGAGTTATTTTTCAGTTGAGTACATAACAACTATGTTCTAGTCTGTGGCTTGGATTTTTATGTTCTTAGTAGCATTTTGATGAAAAGATATTCCTAATTTTAGTGTAGTCCAATGTATCAATTTTTTCCTTCTGGTTAGCATTGGGGTTTTGTGTGTTTGTGTGTGCTCTGTTTAAAAATATTTGTTTACCCTCAAGTTTTTGTAGATAGTCTCCCATGTCATCTTTTAGTTTACTTATTGTTACTCCTTTGCTATTACATTTACAAGCCACTTGAACTGCTTTTTTAATTTATGATGTAAGGTACAGGTTTGACATTTGTTCTACTTTTCACATCATGATTTCCAATTTGTTCAGCATAGTTTTGTGAAAAGACTGGCCTTTCCCCACTGTTTTATAATCATGTGTCCATATATAGGAGTGTTTAAGCCTTCCTATTCCGTTCCATTGGTCTGTTTCCCCCATGCCAATACTGCACTGATTTAATTGTCCTCTCTTTTATTTTTTGGAAACTCCTCTTAGTTTTATGTTGGCCTTCTCATTCCATGTTCTATCTCTTGGTTTCTACATGAAGTATTCTGGGTAATTTTCTCAGATTTCTTTTCCAGTTCATTAGTCCCTTCTTCTGAAATATTTAATTTGCTGCTAGATCATTTCATCAAACAGTAATTTTTGTTTTGATGTTCTATTGAAATCCTATTTTATTCCTAAGATTATATTTACTTCCTTATATTTTTTAAACATGTTTATATTTTTTCAGACTATGCTTCATTATCACATAGATTTTTTTTATAACATTAGTGTTTATTTGATGATGTTCACTTATAATCTGTTTGTTTTGTGTTAACTTTTAGTGAGATTTTTTTTTCTGTGATAATCTCTCATGAGAAAAGAAAATTCCTCCAGAGAGGTTTAGAGTTTATTTCTAGTATAATATTAGTCTGGGGGCAATTTTTATGTTAAATCTCAGCTTTCTGGGCCACATGTAAACTCAAAATCTGTTAGGTCAGGCCCAAGATTTCTCAGTGGTTTATTTTTTACCCAGATCCCTCATAGTCATAGACCTTATCATTCCTCAAAGAGAGGAGAGTGAAGGTCAGGTGTGTTCCTGATGATAACATATGTAAAATTTTCCAAAAGGAAAAAGTATAGCACAAATATCAAGTGTCATTGTGAGGCAAAAATGTGGGGAAGAAGGAACACTTTGCACTATTGGAGGGAATGTAAACTGATGTAACCACTGTGAGAAACATTATGGAATTTCCTAAAAAAAAAAAAAATGAAGAGTAGAATGATCATATGATCCTGCAGTTTCTCTTCTGAGTATTTATCTGAAAAAACGAAAACACTAACTTCAAAAGATACGTGCACCCCCATGTTTATTGCAGCATTATTTAGAATAGCCAAGATACAGAAACAGCCTAAGTGTGCATGGATGGATGGATAAAGATGTGGTATACAGTGTTTATATACAATGAAATATTATTTGGCCATAAAGATAAGTAAATCTTGCCATTTGTGGCAACATCGATAGACTTTGAGAACATTATCTAAGTGAAATAAGTCAGACAAAGACAAATACTGTATGATCTCACATATATGGAATTGAAATACCAACACAAACAGAAAATCAAGCTGACAGAGAAAGAGAGTAGTTTGCTGGTTGCCAAGATGGGGGTTCAGGGTTGGGTGAAATGGGTGATGGAAGTCAAAAGGTACAAACCTCCAGTTGTAAAATACGTAAGCCATGGGGTTGTAATGTACCACATGTTGACTATAGTTAAAAATATTGGGTTAGCCAATAAGTCCTTATTTTTTTCCTGTAAAAGAAACAATACATTTTTCATTGTCACAGTGACTATTGATTTGGCTATTTTGAGTATGTCGGCTATCCCCTGTGTAGTAGAACGTTAATTGTTCTTAATTAAAGTCTCAATTTCATCACTATCAATTTCAACTCGTCTACCCAACAGTGGAGCATTGTCTAGCAAGAAATCTCCAGCACGAAACTTCACAAACCACTTTTGACACATTTGATCAGTCACAGCACCTTCTCCATACACGGCAAAAATCTCTTTTTGTGTTTCATTTGCATTTTTACCTTTTTTGAAATAATAAAGCATAATATGCTAAAATGTTTATTTTCTTCCATTTTCAATATTAAAATAGCTACACAAAAATTCACCAATTTTGATAATCTTTTTTTAAATGCAAGCTGGTAGGACAGCTGTCACAATACCATCTAACAAAATTGTTTTGAATGAAGTAAAAGACAACTAAGTGATACTAGAACCATCTTGTGGAAAATCAACTGAACGAACTTTTTGGCCAACCCAATAGTATATTGCATATTTGAAAGTTGCTAGGAGAGTAGATTTTAAAGTTCTCATCACACAAAAAAATTTTGTAACTACATATGGTGACAGATGTTAAGTAGATTTATTGTGACCATCATTTTGCAATATATACAAATATCTAATCATTATTTTGTATACTGAAAGTAGTATATGTCAGTTATACCTCAATTAAGAATTTTTTATTTTATACATAGTTGCTATTCACATATGTCCAGTACAAATAAACCTTGCAATACTTAATGATATTCATTATTATACCATTTGTAAAAATGAGTAGAAAATCTAATTTGAAAACTACAGAGGGAAGTCTTTCCCTTCTGTGGTAGTCGGCCCACAGAATATTGGCACTGAAAGAATCCTTATTTTGCTTTTTCCACATTTACATTTTACATTACACTTTACCTTATCTCTCCTTGCCCCCTTCTGCCTAATAGCAGAATGGAAACTCCACTTTGCCTTCCACGTCTGATGCACAGGAAAACCTGCAAACTTAAGTCAATGCTTCAGTGACTGTGTATTGAGCTGACCAGATGAACCAGAAAGTTTTCACCCTGCTGCCTCTGTCACTAGCTGCTCGAGAAACTAGTCTCATTTTGTATACTTAAAGGGAGATAAAGAGCATTTTGTGAATCACGCAGTCTCTTTCAGATCAATGGTAAAAGAGATTCCAGGCTTAGCAAAGAAGGAGATGATGAGACAAAAAATCAAGGAGAGCAGAGTAGGAGTTAATTCGTCTTTGTTAAGAATCTTCATTGCAAAAAATATTGGCAGCACCAACCATGAGATTCTAGCTGAGGATGAAAGGAAGAAACTCCTATTTTCATTCTCCTGGGGAAATAATGACTAGAAATGAATTGGACTGAGGGGAATAAAAAACAAGCAGAGCATTTTCATATGAGTGATCAGATTTCTTTCTAAAGCTGCATATTTAAGATTTCAGCTTGCTCCTGGACAGACTTGGAAACATGGAGAGAGGCAAAATATAGGTGTGGTAAAAATGAAAGCAAGGACAACAAAAAGCTTTTGTTTTTTCCATGTAAGTGAAATATCTCTGCATTTCTTAGATCCTAATTTAGTTTTTATTTCTATTTTAATTCATGTAATTCTTGCAACTACTGCAGCAACCAAAACGCTGAGCCTCCTGCTAATGTGTCAAATGGGAATCTCTGCCTTTTGTATCATCTGCATTTAAATATTCCCTCAGTTACAAATTGTCTTAAAGTGGAAATCAACCTGATGAGGGTTGAGAGTACTTTTGCACTAAAGAATAATTTCATTGTATTTGTTAAAATCTTAGAATTTTAATAATAGGTTATTTATGTTAAAATGACAAAATGGGATTTTGTATATGCCTTTTTAAAAGGATGAGCTATGATGAATATTGGTTCGTATATTAGACATTTTCTTAATGGAGACTGGTAAGTGTGGCGTTAAAATTGCCAAGACAACAGCAAGAAGACACACATTCTAAACTATTTCCCCTTTGCCTGTCCCAAAATACTAGTTCCAGTCAAACTGGCAGACATTCTTGTCATTGCTGTGGTTCTACTCTTAACAGAAAAAAATTTAGTCTTGCTTCAGATAGAGGTTGGCTATTTAATGCACCAAACAAATTAAATCAAAGAGAATATGGGAACTGCCCAGAATTCTCCAAGTATTTCTAGTCATTTTAATTTGACCAAATGCTAAGAGTAAATCATCCTGTGGAGATAAAAACAAATTCAAATAACTAGGTTAAATTTAATTTTAAAAAACCCCAAATATTTCTAGAAAGATTTGGCTCTTGGTGCAATCAGAATGATACAAGACCAGAAGTCTATGTGAAATTTGCCTACTTATGACTTAACTTTCTATTTTTCTTTAGCTCCTGTAAAAATAAATGTATTCTCATCTTAATGCCACCTATGAATAACACTTACCAGCTGCTGTTGACCAAACACCTACTGTATATAGAGTTTTTCAAGCACTATGCTTTTTAAACTCATGAAAATTTATGAGGTAGGTTCTATTTTTTGTCACAGTTATTTCACATGTGAGGAGACTGAGGCTTAGCAGTAGTGCCACTAAGGTTTGAAATCAGACCTTTCGAAACCCAGAAGAAATCAGGATTGCCGCATATCTGGCAATCCAAGCAAATAGCCAGTGAATAATTACTATAACTCTATCCATTTATTGATAATAGAAAAAAATAAAATGAAATAAGCATTGTTAAGAAAGTCACTTCAAATAGATTCTGGAGGCTGTTAGGGAGTGTGGTCTATACCCACCTTGGGCCGCAGCTCCCAGAGCTCCTATTAAGTTGCTAATTAAGTTGCTAAACTTGTTACTAAGCTCAAGGTTTAAGGCTGAGTCATTAAACACCTTAGAACAACAGCTGCTGTGTGGACACAGGTGCACTTTATGTCCTCTTTGTAAATTTTGCTCCATCTCCGTTAACCTAGCCAGCACTCCTTCATTTGCATGAAAGAATCACACGTTGTGGTTTTTGCCTTTATAAACCCTGCCTTTGTTCTCTCTGGAGTGCAGTCTGAATCTGGATTTTTCAGATTAGAGTCCTTTAAGGCCCCAAAATAGATTCTTAATTTGTTTTATGGCTTCAAATCTTTATCGGTTATTTCTCTCTCTCTCTCTCTCTACCTACCTACATACCCATCATCTTCTTTTACTCTAAAAGAAATATGTGCAGAAATGTTGAGTATTTTTACTGTAAATAGATGTCACATTATTCTACCTAATAATTTAGAGGCTGCAATTTTTTTTTAACAGTGAAGGAACATATTGAATTTGTTTAGCTCTCCAAAGTTCCTTCATCTCTCTCTCTTAAGATTAAATTATATTGTGTTAAGATTTTTTTAGTTACAAGAGATGAAATGCACTTAAATTGGCTTAAGCAAAAATACAGTAGTAAAGTATTGGCTTATGTAACTGAGAAGTCCTAAAGCGTCATGAGGGACAGCTTGCGCCAAAGGCTCTAGTGATGTCATTAGGACCATATTTCTCTCTATGTGGCAACCTGGCTGCCATCAGTACTGGGTTTTCATGCTTGAGGAGAAGCATAGAAAAAAACTTGTTTGTTGTTGTTGTTGTTGTTGTTGTTTTTTCCAGCAAATCCACCCACATCCCAGAACCAATTCTACTGAAGATGATTTTGTCATGTGGCCTCTTTAAGCTAATCATTGTCCCCAGGGGAATGTCATGCCTTGCTTGACAATGTCCGAGCCTGGGTCATAAATCCACTCCTATAACTGAGGTTGAGAGAGTGGGCAATTCTGTACAATCCTCATGGCCTCACAATGGATAATAGGAGGTCTTTAAATAAAATGTAGTGAATTATTATCATAAAAAGGAGGGGTAGGTTCTGTATTGCAAAAGCGCCAAAGTTATATTACAGTGTTCCTAATAGTTCATATATTTTATAAGGGATATGAATCCCTTTGTAGAAAAGTCATGGTATTAGGGCAGAGCCAATGAAAAAAAATGATAGCAAACACTGAATTTTATCATAAAGACTTTGAAAATTCTGGCTTTTTAGAAAACATCAGAATATGATTTTCTTGAGTTAGCTATATAAATGAAGGATGATGGAAATAAGATCATCAATTAAAATTGCTGACTAAAAATAAATACTTGGTTCTACTGTATAAGAGGGTAAGAAATTCTACTTGGGACTAAGAATGGTCTGTCCTCCAATCCAGAATTTTCTGCTGAGGGTCTTATTCTGTGGAGGAAACAAATGGCAGATACTCAGAGCTTCACTTTTCCTAAATGATCTTATAACAATGTGACTCCCATGTTAATACACTTCACAAGTTCCCTGGGTCATTAAATCCAGCACTATTGTGTTTGCTGCTCTATAGCTCTTCTGGCACTCTGGGTAATGTCTGAAATAAGGGGCTGAGCTGATCTACTGAATCCCCTTACTAACTCTTAACATAAGATTATTAGAAAAGCAGTTTAGTTAGGTGGAAAATAAACACAAATTCCAACAACAGATAAACATATGGAAAGTGAAATCCTTCATGTCCCCTTATGTCCATGGTTCAGAGACATTTTACTTAACCCTCAGTGTTTAAAGAAGAAGATAGACATTTTTGGTGCTACTATGCCAGTGAGCTTAGAAAATTATACAGGATTTTGCTCTGGACATGGTAACCAACTTTTCTAAGTATTTGTATATATTGTCCTTGATTCTGTCCCTTTCTGGTGATTAAGATATTTTTTGTCCTTTAATGGCTGTCATTAATGGAAGAGTTTATTTTATTTTTCCAGTTTTATTGAGATATAATTGATATAACTTATAAATTTAAGGTGTATGCTATGATGATTTGATACAGATATTTAATGAGAAGTAATTACCACAATAAGGTTAGTTAGCACATCCTCACTACCTCACTAATTACCCTTTTTGTGTGTGTGGTGAAGATTTAGGATTCACTCTTTTAGCAACATTCCAATATATAATACAATGTTGTTAACTGTATTCATCGTGCTGGACAATACATCCCCAGAATGTGTTCATTTTATAACGGAAAGTTTTTCTCTTTTGGCCGGTATCTCCCCATTACCCCGCCCCCTATCCCCTGGAAACCATGATTTTACTCTCTGTTTTTATGAGTTCAATGTTTTTAGATTCTACATGCAGTATTTGCCTTTCTCTGCTTGGCTTATTTCACTTAGCATAATGCCGTCAGTGTCCATCATGTTGTTAAAAATGACAGAATTTTTTTTATGACTGAATAATAATCCTTTTGTGTATGTGTGTGCATATGAAATAGTATATGTATCACAATTTAAAAAATCTGCTAATCCATTAATGGACACTGAGGTTGCTTCTTTGTTTTAGCTATTGTGAATAATGCTGCAGTGAACGGAGTGGGGGGTGTAGATATCTCTTTTTTTAAAGTTTAAAAAAAATTTTTATTTATTCATTTAAGAGAGAGAGAGAGAGAGAGAGAGAGAGAATCGCTGACTCGTCGCTCCACTTACTGATGCATTCATTAGTTGATTTTTTTAATGTACTCTGACCAGGGATCAAACTAGCAACCTTGGCATACTGGGATGATGCTCTAACCAACTGAGCTACTGGCCAGTGCAAATGCAACTTTAAGATACTGACTTCATTTCCTTGAATATATACTGAGAAGTGGGATCGCCGATCATGTGGTAGTTCTATTTTTTATTTTTCGAGGAACCTCCATGCTGTTTTCCATAATGGCTGTACCAGTTTACATTCTCACCAACAATGTACAAGGGTTCCATTTTCTCTAACACTTGTTATTTCTTGCCCTTTGGCTGATAGCCATTCTAACAGGCATGAGATACTATGTTGCTGTGGTTTTGATTTACTTTTCCCTGATGATTAGTGTTGTTAAATATCTTATCTTTTCATGTACCTGGCCATTTGTACAATATGTCTTCTTTGGAAGACATATTTGCCATTGTTATTTAGATTTTTTTTTATTGAATTGTGTAAGTTCTTCCTATATTTTGGATATTAACCCCATATCCGATATATGATTTGCAAATATTTTCTCTCATTTAATATGTTGCCTTTTCATTTTATTGATTGCCTCTTATGTTATAAAGAAGCTTTTTATTTTGATATAGTCCCACTTATTTATTTTTATTTTGTGGCTTATACTTTTGGCGTCATATCAAAAAACTCACCATCAAGACCAATGTCAGGAAGATTTTCCCTATGTTTTCAGGTCTTACATTCAAGTCTTGAACACATTTCAAATTAATTTTTGTGAGTGATGTAAGGCAGAAGTACAATTTCATTCTTTTGCATGTGACTATCCAATCTTCCCAACACCATTTATTGAACAGACAGTCCTTTTCCTAATGACTATTCTTGGCTCCATGGCCAAATATTAGTTGAACATATATGCGAGGGTTTATTACTGGGCTCCATATCCTGTTCCAGTGATCTATGAGACTGTTTTTATGCCTGAACCATACTGTTTTGATTACTATAGCTTTGTAGCAGTAATCTGAAATCAGGAAGTATTGTGCCTCTAGCTTTGTTTTAATTTTTTTTAGTGTTGCTTTGGCTATTCATGTTTTTTTTCTCATTATTCCATAGATATTTTAGGATTGCTTTTTCTAATTCTGTGAATCTTGATTGGGATTGCACTATATCTGTAGATGTCCTTGGATAGTATGGACATTTTACCACTATTAATTCATCCAATCCGTGAACACGGGATATCTTTCCAGTTATTTATCTTCTTCAATTCTTTCATCAAAGTCTTATAAATTTCAGTGTATAAATATGTCACTTCCTTGGTTAAATTTATTTTATTTTATTATTTATTTGTCATTTCTTTTTTAGATATTTAGTTGTTGGTGTATATCTAGAAATGCAACTAATTTCTGTATGTTGATTTTATACCATGCAACATTATTACATTTGCTTATTAGTTCTAATGGTTTTGGGCAGTCTTTAACATTTTCTTTATATTAGATCATATTATCTGTAAACAAAGACAATTTCACTTCATCCATTCTCATTCGTATATCTTTTTTTTTCTCGACCAGTAGCTCTGGTCAAAAATTCTAGTACAATGTTGAATAAGAGTGGTAAGAGTGGGCAACCGTGTTTTGTTCCTAATACAAGAGGAAATGTTTTCAACCTTTCATCACAGATTATGATATGAGCTGTGAGCTTTTTATACATGATCTTCTATATCCAATTTGTTGAGAGTTTTTATCATGAAATGGTATTGAATTTTTTGAAAATTTTTTTTTGCATATATTGAAACAATCAATTTTAGGAATCTTTCATTTATTATTGTGGTATATCACATTGATTGATTTGCATATGTTGAACCATCCTTGCATCCCAGAAATAAATCCCACTTGATCATCATGTGTGATCCTTTCAATGTGCTACTGAGTTGTTTGCTAGAATTTTATTGAGAACTTTTGTATCATACATATTCATTAAGGATAGTGGCCTCTAGTTTTCTTTTCTTGTAGTGTCTTTATCTAGCTTTTGTATTAGGGTAATGCTGCCTTGAGGGAAGGCTGACACAGGTGAAGTGGAACTGTTCCTGTGACCCTTTTCAGTGCATCCAATCTTGTTTTCTTTTTCCTCCAGCAGTGAGCTAGAGCTTGTTTGCTGGACTCCTGAACTTCCACAAGGGCTCCGTTTTCTATTGATTTGTTGTCTAAGTCAATATTCTTTGAGAGGAAGACAGTAGAAAACTTGTTCTGCTAAGTTGATGAAATCATTTTCCTTTATGGAGGAGATTTAAGCTAAGGCTTGGAAAATGTTGAAAAGCAACTGAATAACCTAAGGGGAGAAAAGTACATTACCAGAGGCCAAGCAATTAATGGAACCCTTTACTTAGAGCCCACGGGTGAAAGCTAGCCTATCAGTACTGAAGCTTCCTTCTGAGGCATACAAGTGTAGGATTTTTCCTTATTTAAAAAAGTGGATTATGTTATATTCTCATTGAGTATTAATTTACCACCATTTCAAAATGGATGAAAGAACTTTTCTTTATGATCCATCAGCTAGTGTTCTCAGAGTCTTTTGTGTGTAGTTGGTAATGGTTATATGTCTATACACCGATAATATTATCACTAATGAAAATAACTGACACTTGCTGAATGTCTACTAAGTGCCATGAGTTTTGCAAAACACTTTTTAAAGCTTTTGCTTTGCCCGGGCTTCTGAATAGAAACTCAAATTTGCATATCTAACTACCTACTAGACATCTTCCCCTGGGCATTTTGAAGGCATCTTAACATCTTCATTTCTACACTTTTTATTCTTCTGTATTTTCTTGGTTAGTAAATTGCATCCTCATCCATTAGTTCTTCATTTTTGGATCTGGGCATCATATTTTGCCTGTTGTTCTTTCTCTCAATCCTAATTGCTGAAACATCAAGCCCTTGTTTATTGAAGTGTCAATTCTAGCCTTACAATGTAGCCTACCCTTCTTCATTTCCATGGTTGTCACCTGGTTTATATTTTACCTGTTCCAGTGCAAGAGCCTGTTCATGAATCTCCTTATAGCCACCTTGACCTATGTTCTAGTCTGAAGCCAGAAACATAGTTTAAAATGGCAATATGTTCATGTCACTCCCTCATGAAACACCCTTCTATAGAAAAAACATTTACCTTCCCATTCTGCTTCATCTGCTGGCTCCTCTCCTATACCAAATTTTAGCATTTTTTGTCATTTGGGTAATCTTAGTTAAGATGATCCTTCTTCAGAGGGACTTCCAAGATCCCTTACAATTATTTTGGTGTATTCATCATGAGTCCATGGTATATTTTGCTTTTCTTTTGTAACTCCACAATTTGTGTATACTCACTATCTTCCCCATAAAACACAGACTACGAAGTCTGGAACCACCATCATGCTCACCATAACATTTAGATTGTCTAACATGATGCAAGCACTGCATAAGTGTTTATTGAGCAAATGAATTAATCCTTCAAACGCCCTCCAGTTCCAAGCCTGGGTTCTTTCCACTATACCATTCTACTTTCAGACACATTTTGATTTAATTTTCATTGCATAAAATGTCAATATTTGCCCCAGGGTTTCAACAGGAATACCCAATGTTTTCAATATAAATATTTACATTTTGTTTTCTATTTAGGCAATATCTCAGTTTTTCTTAGTAATAAATTTCTCAGGCTCTTTTTGAAATCCTCAGTAAAAAGATTAGAGAGGAATGGAAGTTTTTGAGTGGAAGTGATTAAAGTACATTTTAAATAGTGCTGGATTATCCTAAGGCAAATTAAAAAATGTGCTCAGGCAAAAGATTTTGAATATTGACATTTCTTGGGAAAAAAAAAAAGTAACCCTGATGGAAAAAAGTCAGAAATGTGTTAACCTCCCTAAAACTCACCTTAATGTATATTATTGATTTTATTTTTAATTATATAAGAGGACCCAATAATATTAGAACCACTAAAGGCATTCACAGGATACAATTTGAATATTAGTGTTAAAGAAAAATATTTGATTTTCTACATATTCTAAACCAAGGATGTTTCACTTTTTATAATAATAATAATAATAATAATGATAACAACTAAGTAGTATCATATCTCTGATACTGTGGTATGTATTTTATATGCATTATCTGTAATTCATGTTATCATGAAAGTTAGGTGTTAGCCTTCTACTTTTATAGATGTGAAAAATGAGAGGATGGCCAGGTAGCACAGCAAGCCCCCAGCCTGCATGCGTTCTGTCAGGTCACCCTGGTTCACTCTGTGTGACAGAAGATAGAGCTTTTTCTTCATCATATCCTGGTAAGACAATTCCAATGCTGACTATGCAGCAGAATTGCATATCTTGCTCCAATCTGCCTAAATTGGCTACTGTGCAAAACTGAAGTGAAGCCCTAGCAGCTCAATCGAAAATCTATATGTTCCAACAGGGTGCCCACAGGGAAGCAGCAGATCTCTAATTTGGAACAATCAGCACAACAGACACTGTGGCAGGGCTGCTTTGAAGAAATACACCAAGTTTCAGTCATTGTGGTTGACAGAAGAACTGAGATTTATTGTAGAAACTAAACATTCTTTTCTGGGAATCAGTCATTATGTGAACCTGGACTTGGCCACTAAATTTCCTTTATTCAGGGCCTGGTTATGTTACTAACTGGATATACAGTGTTTTTTAGACAGAGACCAGCATTTAGTAGTTATAAAACTATGGATCAAGTTTAAGTAAAAAACAGTTTCCATAGCAAAACTAGTTTGATCCAATCAAGTATATTGAAGAAATCGAAGTTACCTAAAAAAAAATGTAGAAGTAGCTAGGATGAATTGGGAAAAGACTACAACTGTGCTTTGTGCCAGATGTTTCTTGAAGTGGTGGTCTACCTTAATTCTTTAGAATTGTTTTTGGCTTCTCTCCTGAGGTAGGCTGAGGTGGCATGGGTCAGAGCCAGCTGTTCTCCTTTGGTGGCACTGGCATATCCTGGATGACTAGAAGGAAGGCTGGTGCTGAGCTCGACCTGGTTATAGTGTCAAGGAGGCACTCAGAATAGACAGTGACCAACCTAGAGCTGAATTCCAGCTGCAGGTAAAAGCTCCTGTCGTTATATCACCCTGTTGCTGAGAAACAAAAACGCCATTGTTGGTTGATGGGCTGATGTTTCCTGGTACTGAAGAGTCACCTTGGCCACAGCAGGAGCTAAACTCCCCAAAGGTTTTCAGAGGGTGTTTTTTCTCTTTTTTTAGGTTAGCAAAGAGTCGCCTCCTCCCAAACTGAAACTTTTCAATAGTCTTCACAAACTCTCAGTACTTACAGTCTAAAGGTGCCCTTGCCATAGTGGTTCTCTGTGTGTTCTTACCGATAACCCCCTGCTCAGGCCCCCAGCAGCGGGGCTGCTGACTGCTTATCAATGACGGGAGATGTTAAATGATGATATCCATGCATGACTTACTTCATTCTTACATCAAAGCAACTTTTTTCTTTGCTGTAAATGAGTGGATTTTTAAAAATTCTTTTTAAAAATTTTATTTATTGATTTTAGAGAGAGGAAGGAAGAGGGAGAGAGAGAGAGAAACATCAATTTGCTGTTCCACTTACATTGATTTGCTTTTCCACTTATTTGTGCATTTACTGGTTGATTCTTGCATGTGCCCAAACTGGGGTTGGAACCCACAACCTTGGCATATCTGGATGATGCTCTATCCAACTAAACTACCCAGCCAGAGCCATAAATGAGAGGATCAAAACAAACTCACATAAATCATAGTGGAATTGAAATCATATTAAACCTGTACACAATGATACTGTATATTGAAGGTAGTTCTGTGGACAGTGAGTTAAGAAATAACCTTCTCTCAGTGCATTTGAGACAATATTATTTAGGAGAAAACAAAGAAAACCTTTAAATCTAAAAAAATAAAAGCATGAAGAACTGACATTATACGGGACCCTGTGCATAGTTTGGGAACTTTCTGAAGTCATAGTAGAATTATTTGACTTTCAAAAATGTTGGTTAATCATGATGTGAGCTTTATTTAAAGTGACATTTGTCATGCCTCGCCACAGTTCAGTCATATCTGAATCTCTTGCTAATATACAGGGGTAGACAAAAGTAGATTTATGGTCATGAGTATGCAAAACAGAGTTTATTCTTGTATTATTTGTTATTAATAGTTGTATTATTCTCCATATGAACAACAGTAAACTTACTTTTGCCCACCCCTGAATATTGGCATTTAATAAATAAAATGTTTATTATCATCTTTTGTAGGGGAGAAATTTTCATTCTACCCTTCTAGGTTCTTGGCTGCTTTAATAATTAAATTAACACAAGACAGATAAGGAGAAAAACAAACAGAAGTTTAAAAGCATGTATATCTCCTGCACATATGGCAGAGATCAAGGGAAACTGAGTAGTGACTCCCCCAAATGGCCCCAACCGTCACCTTCAATACCATCTTGGGCTAAAAACAAAACACCTTGGGGGTTGGGAGTCCGTTGTGGGAAGTTACCAGGAAAAGCACAGTAAACAAGGGTAAGGCTGTTCAGCAGATTTAAATTACTGCCTTCTCCCTTAAGAAGAGTTTACAGAGAGTTTAGAGACATCCTTTTCTTCCAGGTTCTGAGAGGGGGGATACACTTACAATGGGGAATTCCCTTATAAATGTAAATGTTTACTTCTACTCCGTTTTCAGGGCTTTACCGGTGTCTGCTGTTTCTTAAAAATGACCAGCTTAAAATAATCAATACACCAAAGAAGGATATTTTAGGGTGGTACATTTTGCTCCACCTATAGTCTGAATGCTAATTTTATTTTGTACAGCAAACGCTTTGAAAAAATATCCTAGAATATACAGAAACCTATATTATTGACAGTGTTATTTATGTACCATCAATCTTACTTTTGACTTCAAAAACACTATTTGAATAATTTGCATGAAAACAAGATCTTTGTCTCTTAAGAGTTCATCTCCTGCTGCTATTTATCTTACACTGAATTATAACTTCAAGTGAGGGAAAAACAGCAGGAACAGCTGAACTCTTAAAAATAAAGATCCTGTTTTCATGCAAATACTCTAATAATTAAAACAGAGAAATGGGAAAGTCATACACAAATTCTCCTACAAAATCTGTTAGAGGTTTTGAAGAATGAAAAGACTTTAATGTTTTGATTTAACATCTAAAGTCAGTGGAGTTTTCATGTTACTTTGATCTTTAAAACCCTATGTGGTCTTGGTGCTAGTGGCTTTCAATGAAGCCTCTTAGGTTCCTGCTATCCTCTTTCTCAAAAAGGCCAAGGGGAAACTACGCATAATTGTTTTTTTCCTCATAGTTTAGTTCGCAAACATTTGTTTTGTTTAAAGATGACAATAGTAATGTCTGTGGTACACTTTTCAGACAGGCCTTGTCAATCTGACCCTGGGGATATTTGATCTTTTCTTGCGGGGCATTATCTTAATGTATTGTCAATACATTAGTGTAAGAAAAGCGCCATTTTTAGATTAAACCAGTTTTAGCTGTGAAGTATTCAAATAGAATGTTAAGAAGAAAAAAAGTATATTAATAAGGGGACTAAAGTTGCTGAGATTTGGGGGAGTGACTTCCTTCTAATCTTTTCCTCATCATTTCCTCCTTTGTTCACCATAGATAATGCCACTGTTACTGAACTAAAGGGGTCTGTTTGTCTGGACACATCAAAGTGCCATAAGACATGAACGGGAGTTTGCAGCTCAGAAAATAGTGGTTTATTAGTTGAGGAAGTGGCCTACGGTCAGAGGCAGGTGAGCTCAAAGACCTGGCTTCCTCATCGCTCCCAAGGGATGGGTTATATAGGGGAAATCTTTAATTGTGGTGACTAAGGGGGTGAGGGTTGTGGTCTCTACGGGTTGGTGGGCGCTAGGGTAAGGGGTAGTTGGTCCGTGCATCTGGTCCTGATGTCGGCAATGGCCTCGCTTCATCTGGTTTTGTGGCTTTTCTGGGCATGGAGCTGAAACAGAGCTGAGCCTAGATGTTATCTCTAGTTTGACTAAAACTCTGTCTCTGTGGTCAACAGGTCAGAGGCTTCATTCCTAAGATTATTTGATGCTGATCAGAATCTCGTTGCCCTTAAGCTTAATAGTTAATGGAGTGGTCAGGCAAGGGAGAAGAAGGCAGGTGAGTCAGGGTGTTGGATGAGGCCAGTTTCAATCAAAAGGAAAGGAAGGAGAAAAGGTCCTATAAAAAGTGAATTTTCTGCATAGTTACATCACGTTTTCTTTCTTGTCATGTTCTTCTGTTCTCTTCAGATTTAGGGCAAACTCTTTTGCCTAAACTTTTTTTATTTATTAATGGCACAACTTTATTTTTTAAATTTGATTTATTTTTTATCCTCACCCAAGGAAATTTTCTTTTCATTGCTTTTAGAGAGAGAGGAAGGGAGAGAGAGAAATATTGATGTGAGAGAGAAGCATTGATTGGTGGCCTTCTGTATGCACCTTGACCAGAGATTGTATGCATTTGGGCTGGGGGTTGCATGTGCCCGCACCTGGATCAGGGATCAAACCCACAACCTAGGTATGTGCCCTGACTGGGAATCTAACCTGTGATGTTTCCGTTACAGGACGACACTCCAGCCAACTGAGCCACACTAGCCAGGGCAGCACAACTTTAGGTAATAATCAGAACTTTACTAGCCTAACATCTTTTTTGAGCTGATTCCTAAAATAAGCAAATTTTAATTAGGGTGCCTCTTGGTGCCATAGAATTGGTGATAGTCAGTAAGGAAAACATTCCTTTTTCTGAAAATGAGCTATCTGATTAACCACTGGATGTTAACAAAGTCCTGCGGTGTGAGGCACCCAATTTAAGAACAGTAATACTGAAAGGTGAAGAAAGAGACTGCCTGTGTCAACTACAAAAATGAGGTAAAAATATTTCTTTTAAGCTTTTATTATTTTATCAACACTATTTTTTCAAATTTAAAACTTCCATTGGATAGAATAGTGAGAACTGAAGGGAATAAAAAATAATTCTTGGTTGCATGTCTGCAAAAAACTTCCCATAGCAAGTACCTGTTACCTCTTCATCCAATGCATTTTTTTACCAGGTCATACTATGGTTGCTCAATCCTATCTACTCTGAGTCCCTGCAGGGCTATTCCATAAGTACATAAGTCCAAAATAGATAAAATAGATACTTGCTTATTCCCTTATTTCATTCCTAGTGAAATTCCCTCTTGCAAAATAGTAGGTTTATCAGCAAAGTATTACACAATGGTATAATGGTTAATTTTATTTGTCAGCTTGGTTGGGCCATGAGGTGCCCAGATAGTTGGTAAAACATTATTCTGAGTATTTCTGTCAGAGTGTTTTTGGATGATATTAACCTTTAAATCAGTGCAACTTTTAGTAGAGCAGATTGCCCTCCATATTCTGTGTAGGCCTCATCCAGTCAGTTGAAGATGTGAATAGATCAAAAAGATTGGCCTCCCCCAAGCGAGAGGTAATTCTCCAGTAGATTGCCTTCATTTGCAATGTCAGCTATTCCTAACTCTATCGCAGGCTGCCTTCAGACTCAAATTAGAAATGGTGGCTCTCCTAGGTCTCCAGCCCACTGGCCTACCCTGCAGAATCTGGACTTGCAGCCTCCATAATCACTAGCCAGTTCCTTATAATACCTCTCTCTCTATCTCTCTCTCTCTCTTTACACACACACACACACACACACACACACACACACACACACACACACACACCTATACCTATATATATATTTGGTTCCTTATATATGAGGTCTGTCCAGAAAAAGTCCAGCCATTGTTAATATAACAAGAACAGTTTACACAACACCGATGTAACCTAGCAGCCAAGGAGAGTGGACTGGAATGTGCATGTATGAACAAAAACTTCACTGTACTAGTCAGTGGGAGCGGTAGATGCTGTTGAGTGAGCATGTGTACTGTGTGACCATTGCATTCAGAATGACTGAGTGCGTAGTGCAACGAATCTGCATCAAATTTTGCATTGCTTGAACATTCTTTTGCAGAAACTATTCCAAAGATCCAGAAGACTTTTGGGGATGATGCAATGAGTGCAACGCAAATAAAAATGCAACACAAATGATTCAAAGATGGTGGAGAATCTGCTGAAAGTGAATCTGTAGCAAGCAGGACACCTGAGACCGTTGAGTGTGTATGGGCTGCAATCAACAAAGATCAGCGACTGACAGACAGTGTTAGAACTAGAAGCTGATCTGGGGATTCTAAAAACCACTGTGTCCAAGATTTTGATGCAGGATCTTGGCATGAAACATATGCTGGCAAAATTTTTCTGTGGCTTCTGCTATCAGAGCTGAAGGAACATCATGCTGCAGTTGTTAATGATTTGATTCAAACCGTTACTAATGAACCAGATTTCCTCAATAATGTCATAACTTAGAAGGGGACTGAGGCATCAATGCCCTATGTACAACGTTTGTTGTATCTTGTATCTTCAATAAGTATCTCTATTGCATATTATGTGGATGGATATTTTCTGGACAGACCTATACATAGGTTTTGTGTATATTGGTTCTTTTTTTTCCTAGAGAACCCTAACACAAGTGGATTTCACAGAAACTGCAACTATTAGATTGCTCTATTTCCATTTAGCAATCATTCATACTTTGTTTAATTTCTCTTAATCTCTGCTGAATATTTTTCATTAAATGTTTCTAAAAATATTGATACATGGAGTAAAATAGTTACACTTTGTATTCAGATGTGCACAAAATTAGTTTTCTTTTCTTTCCTTTTTTTTTTTTTTTTAAAAAAAAATAAAGGTCTTTTTATTAATGAACCACCAGCCCATTAATGGGAATTAGGGTTAATGAAGCAGAGGTAAAGCTTGACAATTAAATTCAATTTGAACTCTTCAAATTTAGAGTAGTTTCTTTAATGTTGTCTCAGTTTGTTTTGGGTAATTATGTAATACAATTCAAGGTTTAAAAACTAGTTTTGCTTCTCACTGAAAGTTTTATCACGTCCCCACTTCTTCCTCAAGAGGGTATTTAGATGTAGGAGAGAGCTTATGGGTTAGGTGCACTAGAAGGAGAGTCTGCCTGACGGCCTTTGTGTAATTTTCACTGGCCTCTGCGGTTGTGTCCACAGTACATCTTGGTCCGTGGACACACTGTTGGAGTCTGCTGTAGAGGTACATCACTTTGAAAATCAAAGACTTTTGAAAATCATGACCTCTCCTTTCTGAATTGGCGAAGTCCTGGGAAGTTCAGACCTTGCCCTCCACAGAGTAAGATCTCATTTTTGTTCTGGTGGGTACTAAAGATCCATCTAGTTCTGGCTGTGATTGCAATTTAGTCCTGGGGTGGTTTTTGATACACGAACATTTACCTAGCCACAGTGACCACTGCTAGCCCAACCCATTTGCAAGCTTGCTCGCCAAGTAACATCTGCTTTCTTCTGGAGTTCTGCCTAGAATACATAGGATTTCAGATACCTTTCGTACCAGACATGAACCTAGGGAGATTTTGGAATGCTACCTCCAACACCCTCTGCCTAAATGTGACATACTACTGCCTTTATATTACCATTCATGTTGGCGTGGAGCACTGTTCACAGGGGTGTTCTGTGTGAGGTGGGAGCAAGGTACAGGAGCCCTTTGAACCAGCTGTTCAATGAGCTCTCTAGCTTCACAACACAAGCAGGGGATGAGGGGATACTGAACATACTCCTTTTAGTCAGATCTTCTCATCTTCTCCAAATGCCTCTGTCTTTTAGATTTTCCCCTTACTCTCTTGAGGACTTCTCTTCTATGTTATTTTACCTCTCTACCTATTCTACATGCTGGATCTAGGTAAACTCTTCTTATACTTGTTCTAGGTAATAAACGTTAGCATTTAAAGAGTGGCATAAAGAGTTATAAGTGGGAAATGGATTAATAAAAAAATACGTTGGCTTAATATTTTAAAAACGTGATTCCTGTTACATTCTGATAGTCACAATATTTTCTTTGATCACTTGACCATTATGTTTTATTGCTACATTTATATTTCATGAGTCTACTAACAGGAATTGAATTCTTTCTTCTTTAGGTTTTACTGAGAGTTGAATCTGAATAAATAAAATTTATTTTAGTCAGAATTCTATAGATCCTACAACTTGAAATATAAAAATCTGGGTTTCTGTGAAAGGTGGTAGTAAGTCTTCTTAAAAAATACAAAACTTTGTAAACTTTTCTTTAAATATGTGGTTCCTTAACAAAATGTTACCTTCAAAATGATTAAATGGTCCACATTATTTCAGGGTAGGGTTATGATTAACCACAATTATCAAATTATGTCAATGGCTCTTAACTTTGAGCTGAATATTGTACAGTCTGTTAATTTCTATCACTACATTCTGTACTTGATGTACAATGATGAGTTACTTATTATTTTTAAGCATCTCAGAAATTGAAGTAGGTCCTTCTATGACTGGCTATTTTAGAACTTTTTGCAACATGCATTAAACAGGGTTTTCAGTGTGAATTAACTTTTCCTTGAGGAATACTTTGATCTCAGCTGCAAGGACTGGTGGGAAAAAAGATAGGAAAAAACCCTAGGTTTTAAAGCTAGCACTTAATGTTCTTTATCCAAGGAAGCATAGGAACTCAGTTCTGTATGTGCCAAGTATTCTAACCTGGACTCTGGGTGTTGCAAGAGTATAGTGTGGGCCACATCAGAAATGAGGTGTGTGGCACAATCCAGGTATGGGAAATAAGAGCAAAAGAATCATGGAAGTATGGGAATCTCTGTCTTCGGTAGAGGGTTATTGAGTGCTAGACATGATGTAACATTTTGATCAATTACATTGGGGTCAGAGAGGGCTACAATGCCAGTCGGGGACAAGATAATCTGGTGATATTTTTTAAACAAAGCTGAGAAAATATGGCAAAGGTTAGAGGAAAGCTGTGGCTTAAGGGAAGGGAGTGATTAAGATACACTTCCACAGTGCGGTTCTAGCCTTGGCGATTGATTAATTCTACAGTCCGTCTGCTAGCATGTTGTCTGTGGTCCTCTGGCTCTGAAACAAATGTTGTTAAGCATGAAACTTAAAGATATACTCATATATATCTGAGAAAGACTGATGACTATCAGAGAAATAAGAACAGGTGTTTAAAATGTACACATTCTCCTAGTTCATCTAATTCTCATTAAAAAGTTGATCATCTTTATCACCCATGAATTACATGAAAATCATGCTGGACATCCCTACGAGTTACTCTGTCATTTATTCATTTAACAAGTGACTATTGGGCTCCTACAAGGTTCTAGGCACTGGAGACATGGGACTTTAACAAAACAAGCAGAGTCCTTTCCCTTCACTGACTAACCTTTCTAATGATGGGGTAGAAACAATAAGCATGTAAGTAAACGAATCATCAAAGCAATTTGATGGTATAACAGATTCTGTGAATGAAATAAACCAGGTAAAGTGACAGAGAGTGGCCAGGTGGACAGCACTCTAAGTAGGGTCACCACAGAAGGCATGTGTGAAGAAGCAACTATTTTTTCCAGCTTCATTGGGAAATAATTGAAATACATCACTGCATAAGCTTAAGGGGTAGGGCATGAGGGTTTTGATTTATATATATTATGAAATGAGTACCATAATAGGTTTAATGTCCATCATCTCATATAAATACAATAAAAAGAAAATATAAAAGAAATTTCTCCTTGTGAAGAGAACTCTTAAAAACTACTCTTACAACACACTTCCTATATATCCTATAGTGGTGTTAACTATAGCCCTAGTACTTATCCCTACATTCCATCCCTAGTACTTATTTATCTTATAATCAAAAGTTTGTACCTTTTAAACCCTCCTCCCTCAATGCCTCCTTTGATCTCTTTTTGTATGAGTTTGGAGGGTGTTTGTTGTTGTTTTATACTTTTTTAGAATACACATATGAGATACAGTATTTGTCTCTATCCGTTATTTCGTTTAGCATAGTACCTTCAAGGTCCATCCATATTGTCACAAATGGTAAGATTTAAGAGCAATTATTGAGAAAGGAGTGAATGATATGTAGGAATAAGCCATGGCAAAACCAGAGAGACACTATAAGTGTAGCACTCAAGGAAGGAAAATAATGGAGCAATTGAATGATATCGAGAAGGCTCGTGAGGCCAGACAATAGCAAGAGGGGGAAGAAGGGTCCATTGTGAAATAGAAGGGAGATCATTGAGCCTGGAAAGGCATTGAGCCAAGGAGTTGACACTGTATTCTAAGGACAAAGTGAAGCCATTGGAAGGTTTTAACCAGGAGTGTGACAATCAGAATAACTTTTTTCAAAATTACTCTTTTTCTGGGGTGATGATGTTAAAGCAGGGATTACTTGCCATGTTTCTCCACTGTAAAGGTACCATTGCCCCTTTCCATGCACCAGTCTTTGTAAACAGCTCACTAAGTCCAGCCCACGTTCAAGTGGAGGGAAATTAAACTTCACTTCTTGGGAAGGGTTATTTACCTATATTTGGGCATCACTATATGCATGTTGTATATTTAATCCTCATTCCAGCTATGGGCTACTTGAGCCGCTATCATCACCCTGAAATTACAGAGGAGAAAACTTAGGCCTAGGAAGGTCACGTAACTTCAAAAGAATGTAGACCTTATGGGTCCCTAATCTATACCATTAGAAGTAAGAATAAAGATGTAATTCTATTTCTTGATGTTTCTCGACATTTTTGAATACCTTACCACCGTTTCTGTATGATAATCATATGTCTCCTAAGGTTATAAAAACCTTTAATGTATATTTGACCCTTTACTAGTGTAAAGAATTAGCAGAAAATACAGAAGGGTGCGCATTTTCCATTTGCAGCTGTTATTGCATCAATTCTATTAGCATTATTCTCAGTTTTAATGTAACTCATGTTTAATTGAATTTATTTATAAAGTTAGTATGGCATTGTATATCATAATATGTTCAAATAAGCTGATAATCTATAATTTGGTTCATTCTACTTTACTATTTTTACATTATGTATTTGGAAATTACTTGTAATCTAGAGGAGAATGTTCCTTTGACATTTTAAAAGCATAAAATCATTGTTAATAAAAAGTATATTGTTATTATGCTAAGTGAAATAAGGTAGCCAGTAAAAGACAAACGCCGTACAATTTCACTTATATGTGAAATCTAATGAACAAAACAAACTAAAAAACAAAATAGAAACAGACTCATAGATACAGAAAACAGATTGACAGCTGTCGGGAGGGTTGGGGGCTGGGCAGAAAAAGGTGAAGAGATTAAGCAAAAGAAAAACCCACACACAGACACAAACAGCTGTATGGTGATTACCAGGGGGAAAAGAGGGTGGGGGGAGGTAGAAAAAGTTAAGGGGGGATAAATGGTGATGGAAGGAGATTTGACTTGGGGTGGTGAACACACAGTACAATATACAGATGATGTATTATAGAACTGTAGATCTGAAACCTATATAATTTTATTAACTGAAGTCACCCCTGTAAAGTCAATAAAAATTAAAAAATACCAAAATGACAGTCTTAGGAAAAAAGTGTATTATTTGGGATTTCTTTTTTATTGATTTTATTGGGGTGACATTGGTTAATAAAATTATATAGGTTTCAGGGATACAATTCTACAATACATCACCTGTATATTGCATTGTGTGTTTACCACCCCAAGTCAAGTCTCGTGAGTTTTCTTTTTAAGGTGATGAAAATGTTTTAAAAATTGACACAGTGATAGTTGCACGACTCTTAAATTGTATTCTTTAAGTGTATGAATTGAATGGTATGTGAATTATATCTCAATAAAGCTGTTAAAAAAGAATATTGTTTAATCCTATCACAATGAAGACAATATATAAGATATTTTTGCCCTAGAGCAGCACGCTCTAAGGAAGAACGTCTATTTCAGCTTTCTAGATTGTACCTTCTCCTTTGCCATCAGTAGGCAGCATCAGCCCTGGAAACTCAGGATAGTAACAGCTACTAGTGAATGGGTTCTAATGGGCCAGGCCCTGTGCAGAGCATTTTATATACATCACTTCACTTCATTCACTAAGATATATAGATGTTAGTGTCTCTGTTTACCAGAGGAGAAAACTGAAGCTGGAAATGGTTGAGTAATTTAACTTCTTTCACACAGCTGGTAAGTAGTACAGCCAGAAGTGAACCAGGGTGGCCCGATTTTAATACTGTTGAACTTTAAACTTCTGCTCTTTCCTGTGGTCCCCTCTTGTTATGATGTTCCCTTGTCTTGAACTGGGACACAGAACTGTATTCTGCTCCTCACTTCCCTTCTCCTTTTCATTCTTTATTTCAGGTTGAAAACAAAAAGAGAATGAAGAATTTTGGAAAAAAGTAGAAAACAGAATACATAATTCAGGAGTAATGGCAGTTTAATTAAATTCTGGCTCTTTTCTGCAAGTTTTATAGAGGAAAAAGATATGGTCTTGGACTTTAGTGTGCTATAAAATCTTGATTCTAATTTGTAAGAATAGGCTTTCCTTTTAAGGTTGTCTGGAACTAGTTCAGGGTAGCCATAGATCACAAGTTAATAGTGAGGCATTCTGGAATGAGAACCGGAGCAGGGAGGTAATTGTTACCTGGTTTGTGGGTGGGGAGACTGTCCATTTTTTTCTAGGAATATTGTCTTCCTTAATGTCTATGAAGGCACCATGGCATTTCTGTCACTTGAATCTTATCATATTAATAAAATAATGCATTAAATATTAATTAAGTGCCTCTTATGCACAGCATACTGTTGTACAGTATTTGGGCCAATATGTAATTGGGGTCCTTAACCCCAAATTTTATCAGCCTCTCTACTACCACCGAAATAAATATACAGTTTAAGTAAAAAATATGTAATGCTTTGAAAATGAAGCTTCGAGACAAATCTCTTAGTCTATTCCTGCCTTCCCCTCAGTGGAAGGCACTGCTAATTCCTTCCTGCTGGAAACTTTTGGAGCTACCACTGCTGTGTTGGGTGTTTTGGGAGAACCCAAAATTTATAGAGCGTGGTCTTTTCCCACAATGAGCCTGTAATCTCAGTGGAGAGAAAGCAAAGTGGCCTGCTGAGTGCAGGGGCACGGACTGGGCTCGGGCTCTGGGGTTGAGCAGCTGGGGGACATAATGGTCACCCTGGAGCCAGGAGAGCTGGCCCCGCCCCCACCCCACCCTCCTGCCATGCTGCCCTGGCTGCCTAGGCTGGACCCTTGTGGTGCTGGACGGAGAGTCGTTCCCAGCCCTGGGGCAGGGAACTTTAGCGAGTCAGGCTAGGCCAGTGTTACAACCTGCAGTTGCCTTTCTGTGGTCCCTGAGCTCCAACGCTTTGGGTGAGAGAAGAAGGGAGGCTGCAGTGAGGGTGAAGTGGAGCAGAATTTGTTATCCCAAATATGTCTTTTTTGCATATTGATTATTTTAGCCTGGTTACTTTTAAGGAACAGCAGACATAGGAAAAGCTCTGATAACTACAACATTTATATTTGTAAGGGAAATCGTCAATTGTAAGGGTGTCTCCCTCTCTATACCAAGAAGAGAAAGATGACTAAATCTCCAGAAGGCACCTACTTAAATCTGCATAATAACCTTACTCTTTTTTACTGTGTTTCTTCTAGTAATCTCCCATAACTGACTGCCACCCCTCCTGCCCAATTTCTTTCTTCTTTTAGCTGGGAATGTTATTTAAGGCAATGACTTGGGCCAATTTGGGAAGTTAGTTCTCCTGGATGTATCCCATGTATACAAGAAGTATACATGTTATTAAACATCTGCTTTTCTCCCGTTAATCTCACTTTTATTACAGGGAAAGTCTTGGCCAAGAACCTGGAAGGATAGAGGGAGGACTATTCTTCCTTCCCTACAAGGGCGGCAGCACCCGCTGCCAGCAACTCCTGCTGGCCAAGCTCCACAGTGTCCAGGGGAGATGGGGATGGTGGCAGCCAGTGCCACGGGGGAATTTCTGGAATGAATATACAGAGGCCCAAGTTGCAATGAGGGGCTCTGGCGCCAAGGAGAAATGTGCCCTCTCTTCCATTAAGTGGCTGGAGGGAAGAATGTGGGATTTGTCCCTGTCTCAGGAGGAGCCCTGGTGGAAAAAATGCAAGTAATGTCACATGGTGAATATGAGTTCTAGGAGCATTCACAAGAGGAGCAGGGGTCAAGTACTAACCTCTGGAGTTCAATCCTGGTTCTACTCTTTGCTGTCTATGTACCCTAGGCTTGAGTTTTTGTATCTAGGAAATGAAGGAAGAAGAGTACCTATCCCATATGATATTGTAAGGAGTAAATTTGTTAATACACCTAAAACGACAGCTTTCACCATGTGTTAGCTACTGTTATTACTTCCAGAAGGAGGGGCAGCCTCACCTTGAAGTGCTCAGGTGTGCTGCTACGAAAAAAGGAATTTGAACTGGGCTTGCACAAAAGGTTAAGATTTGAATGGAAGGAACTTCTTAAATCAAGGGACTAGAATACTATGTGTGAAAAAATGTATGGTGTTTTTATTGTTATGCCACAATGAATTTAGTCTGTCCTGTCTTATCCAATCAGGATTCCAGGTAAAAGCTATTAGTTCCTACTATGAATTTCTAATGATGGGAAAGAGAGAATCATTGTAGCTAAGAATTTTCATAATGGTCTCTAACAATAATAATATTAAAGGCAGTAGTCAACATGAAGCATTTTCAATGGGCCAGACATTGTTCTGTATGCTTTCTGTACATTTATGATCTCAACTTTTCTTGAGAGTCCTAAAAAGTATTATACATTATTTTTTAACTGTTCATTGAAAGGCGCAAGGAGATTGGGGACTTTGCCTATGGTGATTCTGTTAGGAAGTGGCAAAGAAAGAAATTGAAAGAGGAAGTCGGGCTCCAGAGCCTCTGCTGAACTTAACCCATTAATAAGGGGAGGAGGCAGACCTTCTATTGCATAGACTGATGAGACGTTATAAGGCACAGAAGATTTTGGTATTCTTAAAATCATATCATTTAGGCTACTTTCTGCTCTATCTCTGGGTAATCAATGTCCTGGTGTTGAAAGCTGGAAAACAGAAGAGACTAACCAATCTGATGATTCCAAACCATTGCATCAAATGTATATAGCTACCAAATTAATAAATCCAGGAATTATTTCTCTCTACTATTAAAAGTATTTTAATTTGTAGCAGTTGGCTCAAAAATATTAGTTTTTTATTTTTGGTCATATTCCATTTTACACACATTCTGTTTTATTTTGGGTGGCAAATTATGCTCAGAGACTGAAATTGTCTTTGCCAATCATTTATTTAGCACACGGTCACTGTGGCAATTATAATAATCTCACAAGCCAATAGCATGCAGAATAATGTCTCTTAATAAGCCAAGAAAGAACACACTTTGAATGAATTTACAGGCAAGAGGAGTTTAGGGGAAATAAAACCCAAACTTAATTTGAGGTGTACCTTTTTATGAGTTGGTTCTTGGGAGAGTCCGCTTACCCAACTGAATGGACACCCAGCTGCCAGTGCAAAAGCGCAAGTTCCTTGTTGCTAGAGCATGTTGCTAGGGAACGAAGGTGCCAGTGTTGGCAAGTGAGATAATTTCCATTATGGGACCACTGCATGGCTTTCATCACTGCCAGCAGGTAGAGTGGCCTAACCCAGGCAGGAGCTAATACCCCAAGGTCTTGGGAGAGCTATTTAGATCAGAAAAGAGGCACTTGCCCAGACTAAACACTCTAGTCTAAGTTCCCCCTAGTCATACTTGTTTCTGCACATGTTCTTTTTTGATAAGCCCTCAGTATGCCCCTCAGCATCTGGGCTGCTGAGTGCTTATGGACAGCCACAGATGTCCATCATGGCATCTTGTCACAGCGACTTCATTCATATATATATAAAAAAGCTTCATTTTTGTCATAAGCAAGTGGATTTGAAATCATACCAAATCAATACACAACACACTCATACATGCACCTGCTCACTTCTCCACATGCAGACATTCTTGAAAGTTGGCTTTGGGCTGTGCTTTTAATGGCTGGCTGGATACTACACCTGTCTGGAGAGAGGAGCATGAACTAAGACACCTCAAGAGGACCTTTCCAGAACTCTGATTCTTGGGTTATTATGGCAACCTGAGGTAGGGAGGAGAGGTAACTCTTGGAATAGCATCACACTCCGTTTGTCATTTCATGTTCTTGACCTAGAAAAAAGGAGAAGCTATTTGGACACAGTGGCTGAAGCTTTCACTAAGTAAACAAATAAAATTAATGGAGCATAGTGTGTGGATCTGCTTGTGTGTGTCTTTCCATCACAATGTCATATGTCATGAATGATACAGGGAGTTTTAAGCAAGATGAGGCAAATGGCAGAGCAATTTGTAATGTGCAATGTAGATTTATCCTGCAATACTTTTGACTAGATAGAAACAATGATAATTCATTAAGAGTTTATAATAAAGATAGTAGATTGCAAAGGTTGTCTTTTTGAATAAGTAAAATGCTCTCAATACTTGTCAAAAGTGACTTTTATTTATTCTTTGCTATATGGATATTAGTATGCAATGTAAAAAGTTAGAAGGTAGGCATATAGCTAAAATGAAGCAGCTTTAGACTCTAGAAAATGTAAATAAATTTGCAACTTTTCTTATAGTTTATTCATATTATTTTAATTCTGTTAAATTTTATTACCAGTTATTTTAAATAGGCTTCTTTGCATTTACTAAAAGGTCTAGGATAGCACTGCTTCTTGGTGCTGATCATTAGAATCACAGGGGAAGATCTTTGTATAGAGTTTTGGAACTTATCCCTTGTCATTCTAACTCAGTAATTTTGTGTTGGAGTCTGGCAATCTCAATATAGATGTTTTTATATTATTATAAAATAGAATTTCTAAATTATTGCTTCTATAAATGATCAAAAAAGGGTTTCCTAACTGTGCCCTTCTGAAAGCCCATTGGCACACTTAGTGGAAAGGAAGCATACTATTTAGCGAGGGTCAACTGCATGCCAACAAATTTACTCACTTTAAAAAACATTAACTAGCAGTCAAAGACGTTATTAAGTATTACCCGTTCACATTGCCGGCAGGTAGAGTCAGGATTCCGACCCTTTCCATCATGTCATGTCGCTTTCCTGAAGCTCTTGTTTCAGACACTCAGGAGGGCAATAACGAACTGGGTAAACACTTTCCCTTTCAAGCATTTGTTTCCATGTTTACGGAGTGAAAAATTGAGTGGCTCTCTGCATCATTGGAACTCAATGGTTAAACAGGATATTTGTAAGACTCTTGACAGATGGCAAATATTTCAGTGATCAATAATTACAGAGCACTTTGATAAAGCAATAAAAAAAACCAATATTTTAGGGTAGTAGTAAAAAAATTAACTATTTTTTTCTTTTTTAAGTGTTTTGAAACCTTAACTAAGAGCTTCTAGACATTTCTGTTCTGTAATTTTCTGGTATATAAAGTAAGTAGTATTTTGTTACATATGAATACATTGAGCCACATATCCAAATTTACACTATAAGTATATTACCAGGATATATGCTACTAGAATTTTCAAGTTTTCTGGTATCTAAATTTACTGATAAATATCCTGGCAATAGATACAATTAAAACTGATTTTGCTGTCATTTAGATTTATTTTAATGCTATGACATTTCACAATTTTAAACAAACCTATCCTTTATATTCAAAGCACTATCAGGCCTGAGGGTGTTACTGTTGTTGAGATGACATTCTCTAGGAGGATATGAATACACTTTGGATTTGGAAGAAAATGGGTTTGAACGTTCAGGAAGCAGCGCGGGTGAAGGCGGGTGATCCCGACCCGCACAGGCGGTTTCCTCACACTCCCCGGGTGTTTACAGGAGTGAATGCCAACCTGTAGCTAGTGGTTGAGAAATTCCTTTTGGATATGCACCACCTTTTCTTTCTAAAATTGCAGATTTTCCTTTTATTCTCATGGCCTAATGAACTTTCATTGTTCATATTTAATAATTTTAATGTTTATACTTGTATATGTAATAACATGGGTAACAAATATCAGAACAACTTAAATAAGACAAAAGTACATGGTAAAAATCTGCCTGTGTATCTTTAAACTCAATTTCTTCCTAACTGTCCCATTCCTAAACTTTGTATGCATTATGAAAGCCTTTTTCTATGCACATGCTTGCATATTTTTGGTTTTCTTTCTTTTTTACATATGAGAACTTTTTATTCAAACTCTTTGTCTTGCTTTTTTTTTTTTTTTTTTTGCTTTTTTAGTTTTGGAAATTGTTACAAATCCCTAATATGGATAGATTTCGTTCTTTATATTATAAAAAATGTTACAGTAGACATCCCCATACACATATTTGTAGACATGGGCTATACTTTTTGTAAAACATATTGCTAGAAGTGAAACTATTGAGCCAAAAGGAATGCACATTATAAATATTAAAAATATTGGCAGATTGCTTTCTTTTAATTACACCTATAGTGTATAAGATTTCTTGAATACTATATCCATTCCAAAACAATATTTATCTTTTAAAATTTTGCAATTAAATGTCCAAAATGTTGGTATCTTTGAATTCCTTTGATTACAAAAATGTTAAATGTATTTGTATATTTTTATATTTATAGGTTATTTGCATTTATTTTTCTGATAATTCTTTGGAAGCTTTTGCCGATTTTTAAAAAATTGGATTTGTAACAGCCCTTCACATATATTGGAAATTTACCATTTACCTGTTACACTAACTACTTATGTGTGGAAATATTTTCCCCAAATTTGTTGCTTGTATTTTCACTTTGCTATACCATTCATTGAAAAGAGATTTTAAATTTGTATATAATAAAATAATTTAACTTTTTCTTATGACTACTGAGAATTGTTTAGAAAAGCTCTTTCAAACTAGAATTATATTAAAAAATAGTTTCTTATATGCTTCCTAATTATTTTTTATATTTGTTTCTAATATTTAGATATTTAAATCCATCTGGAATTTATTTTTGAAAATTACATGAAATAAAATCTAAATTAATGTTTTCTCAAAGCACATCTTTTATTCTTAAAATATTTTATTTTATTTATTTTAGAGAGAAGGGAAGGAAGGGAAAAAGAGAGGGGAGAAACATCAACGTGTGGTTGCCCCTCACACACCCCCCACTGGCATGTGCCCAGGAATGTGCCCCGACTGGAAATGGAACCGGCAACTCTTTGGTTCACAGGCTAGTACTCAATCCACTGAACCACACCACCTAGGCATAGCCATTCTTTAAGTCACTAAAAATATCTTTATTAGATGCTTCCAATGTTTACGGCACAATGAGAAATGCTGGAGATAGAGCAGCGAATGTGACAGAACGTGATAAAGTCCCTGTCCTCTTAGAGCTGATATCCCAGTCCAAAGACTTCTTATATCTTATAACCTCAGCATTACTTACTTAACACCCCTGCTTTAAAAAATACTAACATATAGATGTTTTCATGTTTATTTAACTTTACATGTATATAGTATACATTTTAACATAGACTATATATAAATGTAAACAGGTTGTATTATATATAGCTTTATGTATGTATATGTATACATATAATACCTCCTTACATTCATGTATATGTGTATATATACATGTATTTGTATAGTTTTTATTTCATTAATGTATATTATACTTTCTAGGCCAGTAACACATTAATTAATATATCCTATAATACATTTTGATATTAAAGGGCAAGTTCCTATTCATGATCCTTTTTCTTACATTTTTTGGTGTATCCTTGTACATTTAATTTTCCAGATGAACTTCAGAATCACCTTAAGATTCACATAAAAATCCAATTGAGATTTTGATTGTGTTTGCATTGAATTTATAGGTCAATTTGGGGAGGATTTATATCTTTATAATACTGAGTCTAGCCAACCAGAAAATTAGCATGATTCTCTACTGATTCACATATTCATTTATACCCTTCATTAACTAAAGTGTGCTTTACATGAGTTTTTTACATTTCTTATTAACTTTATTCCAAGGTATATCATCTAGGACTAGGTTTGACTGAAAAGTAAAAGAATCTCAAAGTAACAGTAGCTTAAACATGAAAGAAACTCATTTCTGTTTAACATGAAAGTATCTCACTATGGGCTAGTATGGCCGTTCTGCTGCATAGTCTTTAGGGCACCAGGTTCCTTCTATGTTACCTGTCACCTTAAAAAATGTCACTTCTGGCCCTCATGATTCATGATAATTGCCAGCATGGCAGCCAGCATATCTGCATTCCAGGGAAAATGATTGAAGAAAAGATATACAAGAAGGCAAGGACAACATCTCAGTGTCTTATAAGGAAGGCTTCTGGAAACAGATACAGAACAATTCCACTTACATCCCACTGGCCAGAATGAGATATTACATGGCCACCATGGCCACCTCTTAGTGGCAGGAGAGCCTGAGAAATATTTTCTTTATTCTGGGACACTATGAGGCAGTAAAAAATCCAGTATCCTATCAGTATGGGGGAAGGGAAAACTGGAAATTGGGAGACAACTAGCAGACTCTACTACAGTAAATACATTTTAGTTTTTGTTGCTACTATAAACAGATATTATTTGGCATACATTATTTTTTCACGCACTTTTTCTTATATTTATGTAGACAGTAAAATTCAATTATAATTTGAGAAGTGGTATCTAAAAAATTTCTATCTGATAAAATGTAGAATTGCGTCATTGTGCAGTTAATAAAATGACCACAGTAAGACTATGTGGCAGCTTGATGGAGTTCTAGGGTCAGAACTTATGATCCAAATTCAATTTGGTGCTACCTGGGAACAGTTCTGCATTCTGTGCCTGAGGTTTTTGGTAACATGTTCATGTTGTAACAAAAGTAAAGCCAAAGGTAAATGTAGAAAGTAAATGAAAATCACATACGACTACCTCCATATGTTGAAAGTAGAAAATATTTTTTCTCCGCTCTCTTCCTTTCCTTTTTTCTTCCTTTTTCTCTTTTTTCTGTAAACTTACAAGAGGATCATGAGATGGGAGTAGGTTAATTTGCACAGCTTTGCTGTCAAGTCACTCTTTCTGCCACCTATAATGTTCAAATCCTTCCTATATCATTCATCTCAACTATTGACCTGATAGGAATTATACTCTACAAACAGACTGTCTACCAAGGGAAATGTTCCCAGGTGAATGTTTATAATATTTTTACCTAGTAAACCAACTTTTTGAGTTAAAAAAAAACAAACAAAGTGAATCAAAATAAGAACAACAATCTGTTTTCCCTATAGGCTGATAAAATGGCTCAAACTGTGTTGGAATTGAAATGGAAATAAATCACCTCTGGGCACCTTCAGGACTTGCAAAAGCTAAACTAATAACTACAGAAAAAAGGCATGAAATGGGAGATTAAATACTCAATTATACTTTGATGTGTGAATACTTTTGCCTGGAGTTAGACAAAACGAATGCCTAACATTCCTCACAGGTATCATCACTAAGTTGGTATGGCTTAGTGGTCAAGATGCTAGGCTCAGCAGTCAGGCAGAACTGGTTTTTAACCTTACCTTTCTCCACTCATACAACCTTAACTACATTACTTGTTCCTGCTAAGACTCAGTTTCTCATATTTTGACTGAGGGTAGTAACAATACTTTCCTACTTTGCAAACCTATTCACATAAAGCAAACAAGCTGAATATTTCAATTCTACCTTAGTTTGACAGTATTTTGTTATAAAACTTGATCAGAAGAACTCCATCTTAAAATATAGCTGAAGCACTCTTATTTCCTCATCATGCATTTTATAGAGAAATGTATACACATGCTATCTTCATTTGCTTGTATTCTACTTACTTCAATTCACTGCAATCAATTTTTACCCTTGTCAATCATTGACTCTTCTTACAAGGTTCCCATGTTTGCAATGGAAATATTTTAGTCTTTATTTTTTTCATGACCAGTGTAAAGCCTGTACAGCAATGTGTGTTTCATGAAGTTCTCTTTTCCTTGATATTCATGACCCAGGTTCTTCCATCTCTCCCAGGAACACCAGTGATCCTAGTTTCTCATCTCTTTTTCCTTTAAACACCAATGATCCAAGGTTCTACTCTGTTGTTGGAACTCTTTACCTTTTATGTTGCATAATTTTTCTTGACAATATTATCTGTCCTCCTCCATAGTTTTTATATCACCAGCAAGTTGATTACTCCAAGATCTGTGCCTGGAGTCCTCTATCTCAGACTTAAATCTTGTATTCATCTGCCATCTGGGTATCACATGGAAGTTCCTGACACCTAACACTAATTTTATTCTCTTTCCCCAAACTTACCCTCCTTCCATCCCCACTTTGTGCCAATATGAATTTACACTGTCATACAAGATTGAACTTCAGAATCATCTTTGACTTTTCCTGTTACTTTAAACACCCAATCAGTTATCAAGACCTGTTGACTAACAGAATTTTAGATAATTAGAAAATATCTTTAGTCTCTCACTTCTCCAATCCAAATAATATAATATTGCCATTAGAGTTGTCTTTGTAAAATCCAAAATTAATTATCCAACTTATGTGTGTTTGGTGATTTCTTACCTTCCATCAGATAGTTTACAGATCCTTTTAGCTTCGCGGAGGAAACATCCTTAACAACGTGGCTTTATCATACATTTCAGCCTTGTTTGCAGCCACTTTCACTGCAATTAATACTATTACCCCAGAACTATCTGTATTTCCCGGATAGATCATGTAATATCATACTTCATTTCCTTGTACTTGCTAATACATTTGTATGGGCGTTCTTTCTCACTTCCATCTGGTTATGGAATAGGTTAAGGAACAAAATGTTCTTTAAGACACAGCTCACATGTTGTTTGCTTTATGAAGTCATCCTTCACAGTCCCAATTTTTCCTCTTAGTCTTTTATAAGTATTTTTATATAGAACTTATCACTTTGAATTATAATCATTTATTTGCCAACAACAGCTAACTTCAAATGTCTGGTCCCTAGCACAAAGCTTAACCCTCGGTATGGTATTTATGTATACCAATCAGATGTTTAATGAATAAGTGGTAATTTTCTTATGTCCAACAGTCATATTCTTTGTCATACTCTTACACAAATTTTCAAGCTAAGATAAAAATGTATGACTTTGTAATAGAAATATGAATGTTCCTTTTTTAGTGTTTTTTTTTAAAAGAAAATGTGCTTGTAAGATCGACATTAATAAGACAAGTGCTGAAGACTTCATTATTTCTTACTTTCCTTACCCCCAAGTCAGTTCCTGAACTCCTAGGTTACTGATTATAATACTCCTGGCAATGGTGATTTTTATCTTGTTGAATGTGAATTATGTATTCAGGTCTCTAGCCAAATCAAGGTTCTTTTTTATCTGATTTAAATTTTCAGATCATGAATAACTCTGTCAGTTTGCATTTTCACTGTGTTTAGTAGAGCTTGTTTGGTGGCTCCATACATGGCCTTGTTTGTGTATCTCACTGAAAATGAAGTGTATTAGTTATTTAGGAAATTTTAGAGTGATTGGTGATTTTTTAAAAGCCTAAAAACACAACAAATACTGCCTTTTTAATGGTGTTTACTTAATTGTATTTGAAATACCCTTTAAAAAAGTATGCCTTTTTCTAGGTTATTAAATGGAGCAGGTAATTAAACAGAAAATTCTAGTTAAAAATTGGCATTTGTTAAAGGTTGAAAATCCAGTGATTTTGTTTATTTATATTTCATTCTTTAAGTAGTCTGATAGTATTTCATTAAATAGATTATAACTTAACTAGATCTTGACTGAATAACATTTGTATTGCCTCTAGTTTTTGCCAGTACCAGCAATGTTAATGTAAACTCTGTTTAACAAAAATATTTCTCCAGCTTTCAGATTTTCCCCAGACTGATGGAGGAGAAATGGTACCTCAGAGTAGTTTTAAATTTTTATTTCCATTATCAATGTTCAAAATCAACCAAACATCTTGTTATATGTTGAAGGACCATCTGCATTTCTGTTTCTATGAATTATCTGTTCGTATATCTTGAATATTTTTCTGTTTATTGGTTTTTCTTTCTGTTTTAAAACACTATTTAAATATTAGGGTTTTAGTACTTAATGATAAAATATATAAGTGGAAAATATCACATATAAGTTGAAAAGTATAATATATAAGTTGAGAAAATAATATATAAGTTTAAAATGTTTTTCTGGTTTTTCTTTTTTTGTCCTAATAATGATAGCATAACAATTTTCCATACATAAGAAAAAATTTAAATGTACTAATTTAAATTTAACATTATGTTTAATCCTATTTATCAGTCATTCTCTATTGCATCTTGATTTTCAGTATAGTTAAGAGTTTTTTTCCCAGCTCCAGTTTAAAGAGGAATTTAGTCATTTTCTTTTAATACTTGAATAATTTTATTTTTTACATTTAAATATGTGACCTATTTAGAATCCATCATAGTGTATAGGGACAGAGTCAATTTCACATTCTATTATCTCGATATCTAGCTTTTTCAATTGTATTTATTAAAATGTCTATATTTTCCTCAATGATTTAAGATATAGTCAATACCACATGCTAAATTTTTCTATGACATCAGTTTTATTTCTGTGTTTTTCAGTTGATTCCATGGGTCTACCAGTTTATTCATGCTCTAAAGCCATACTGTTTTAATTACAGAAGGTGTATAATATGTTTCCAACCCGCAATTGCTTTTATTTTTAGTATTTTTTAGCTATTCTTGCTTGTTTTTTCTTTCATATAAACTTTATATTCAACTTGTCTAATGGCAGCATAAAAACGAGTATTAACTGTGGTTTTATTGTAAACATTTTGTATTCGTAAGCTAAATTACTTCTGTATGCTCTTGAATTTACTCCTTCAAATCCAACAGCACTGCTCCTGTCAAAGTCAACAATGCCCTGTTTCAAAATCTGATGGCGAGCTCTCAGTTCTCCTTTCACTTGACATGTACATTGTAGTTGACGCAGTGAGTCATTTCCTCTTCTTTGAAACACTTCTTTACTTGGTTTTCAGGACCCAGACTTCCAGTTTTTCTTCTAAGTTACTGGAAGCTTTTTCTCATCCTTCACTCTTGTTTTCTTTTAATCTTCAGATCTCGAGACTGAAAAGAGTCCTAGGAGTCAGAATTTTGACTTCACTTTTCTATCTAAGCTCACATAGTATTTGGGGATCGCATCCTGTGTCATGTACTGAAATACCAACTATTTGCTGATGACTCCTAAATTTACATCTTCTGCTAAGCCATCCCTCCCAGTTCCAGCTGCTGTACCCAGCTGCCTCCACTTGAATGTCCAAGAGCCTAAGAAGCTCAAAATTAGCACATCCAGGACTGAAATTCTGATCTCTCCACTGCAAAGCTCTCACTTCCACTCTTTTCTTTTCGTTTCAAAAGTGACAAATCTCTTCCCTCAATTGTTCAGTCAGAAGAGTTGGAGACATGACTGCCTCTTCCACTAACACCGTGGCACAAGTCACCACCATCTGTCCCCTGGATTAACATGGCAGCCTCCTACCTGGTCTCCTTGCTTCCGTCCTTGCTGCATGTCACCTGTTCTCAAAAGAACAGAGAGAGTTTTATTGTTTGGTATCTTCAAAGTTTCACTTTAAAAAAGCGTATTGTAACTTCTGCCAGCTCCCTTACAAACTAGATAAATAAGACCCGTTTATGTACCAGCAGGCTAGTCAGTCACAGAGAGTGCAGTCTGAAGACCACTGAGGAGGCCACTCCTCCCCTCCCCCACAACACACATACGTCCTGTCCCTAACTTCTTCAATTCCTGAAACTCTACCATTGAACTTTCCTTTTAGCTCTCAAATGGAAAGCATTTAATGCTAATATGTAAGTGTTTCTTGGGTAAGGTATCATTAGTCTTTGTTACCTTGAAACAATGAATTTCTCAAATTCTTAAGTGAAAGAGGGCCTGGGGGAAATGGAACACAGATAAAGTAACTTCTGATGATAAGAGAGGGAGCTAGGAAAGATTGAGAATTTGAAGTTCCGCTTGCCTTGATGTGGTAGTCCTTAGTTGAGGGGGCGGTAACATGATGTAAGGTAACATCTGGAAGTAACATCTGGAAGTAAGATGTTTCATAGTCACATCTGATTAGATTTGGAACTTTGCCGCCTTTATGTTTTAGGTACAGGCCAAATATCTAAAGGGTTTTCCATAGATCATCCAAATAGAGGAAGTTGTAGGTTAAATAAATGTATGAGATAGTTAGCCTGCGTGTAAGAAAATACCTTAGTTGTTATGTACTGCATCAGTTTGTTCTCTTTTAGTGTAAGAAATTAAAATGGAGAATTACAACATTAAATACCATAGAAAAAAGTCCCAATGCATAAGGTAAATGAGAAGCCGCATTTCAGTCACTTTAATTTTAAAGTTGTTCATGGTGGAACTGATTATCAAACCAAACTGAAAAAGCGGTATCTCCTGGGCAAATGCTAATGCTCTCAAGAGTCCCAATAAAGGTATATTTAAAAAGGAGAAAAGACATTAATAAATTGCATCATGAGAAGATCATCATTTAAGCTCGATGTGCCCACCAAAGGATCACATCATCTCTTAAATATATGAATTTCCCCAGATTCAAGAGTATATCCTAATTAGAGTAGCTGTCAGCTTTGCATGCCTTAAAGCCTCAGCATAATCTGTAAGTATGTGAGTAAAATTCTTACATCCAAAGAGAAAAACTCATTATCTCACCATAGCAGCATCAAAGGTGCTAAGAGTGACTTTGTAATGGGTTGAGTACCCTCTGAAGAGAAGAAAAGGGGCAGAGGAGGGTCATCTCACAGAATATGTACTATGCCGTGTATGCCACTAGACACTTGAAAGGACCATTCTAAAAAGTGAGAGTTTCTTTTGCATATCACATGTAAGCTAGCTCTGTGATGGTTCACTTCAAAAATTAATATTGTATTTAGTGGTCTTTAAAAATTTACCCATTTTCTTTCATTGATAAGATGGTTTTGCTACTTGTCAACTAATTATGTAGAATATACTCACTGGGATCATTTGAGATCTTTTTTCAATAACTCAAGATTGGAATAACACAATATATTCATATCATAAGAACACTGGTAAAGACAGATGGTGTTAAAAATGATTGAAAAATTAAATTTCTGTCTTAGGACTTATGCTAAGCTATAGTTTAATTTTTTTTTATTTTTAATCTATCACTGATATATCATGTGACTTTAGGTAGTTGACAGACATCAGCTGGGGTATAAATGCTGAAATTCATAAAACTAAAATAATTCCCTTACTAGTTAGGAACCTGTCTGGTGTAACTGATACAGGAATATTAGGAATCTGAAGCTGCTTTAAGGAAAGTTTTATGCAAATAAATAATTATATATACTTATTTTATTATACCAGCCTATATTCTTTGCATATGCAACAGATTCTTCCTTTTATAATTATTGCCTTTGTATACGATAGTCACATAAGGACTTGCTAAACATATTAACTCTTCCAAAATCCTTTGATCTTCTATTGTGGTAAAACACCCAGTATATGTATTAGTGCCTAAGTAGGTGTTGCCAGTTGTATGTCATCACTTGTATTTAAGAAATATAGCATAAAATTTATTTAGATTTTTTTAGATCCCTATTAACTTTCCAGTTTTCAGACAATTTCATTGTCTATTTTTAAGTGTCTCATAAACATCTCCTTTTTTTCTTTTGTAACATTGAGAGCACTGAGGACATAGCATGGAATAACTCACTCAGAACCCCAGACATAGTAAATGGTGGAACCAAGACTCAAGTGCTGGTTTTTAGATTCCACATATTTCTCAGTTAACACTCCTGTCAAAGCAGGAGGCTATGAACATTTCAATATACAGTTCAAGTTGTTTATGAGTTCAACCATAAAATGCAAGATTTTCCAACAAATTGTACCTGAATGATTTGAGTGGCCTGAATAGGTTAGAAATGAATTTTTAACATGTAGTATAAGCATATTTAGTATATGGAAAAATACCATCAGTTCTGTGTCAAAATATGTGAGAAATGTACCCTTGTTATCTCTGAAAATTATCTCTCAGACTGTCCCAGATAACACTACTGTGGGTGTCACATTATATGCTTTATATCATTTTCCCAAAATGACCTTTAAAAGAGAGAGATTGAAGATAATGTCAATCACATTCTGTGCCTTCTCAACGGCAAAATAAACTTTTAAAATTACTTAATTGTTTTTTTTTTTTGTTTTTATGATATAAGAAATAAAGGACTGGCTTTTTATGAAGCTGGATGATATTTTTAAAACAAAATTGATGGTTCATTGGCTGTTTCTGTGACAGATAGCAATAACTGATATGGAACAAATAAAGAATTCAAAGACACAGATTGTGGAATAAATAAAGTGTCCAAGGATATAGACTGTGATGTGAGGTATTATTTTCAATTTTATTTTTCCAGGAAGGCTTCTTGGAGGAGGAAGCATTTGAAACCTGAATGAAGTCAGGAAGAAAATATCTTGGAAAAAATATTTTAAGAAAAGAAAACATTCAGTGCAAAGGCTCTGAGGTAGGAACATTGGAGAAATAGCCAGAGGCCAGTGTGGCTGGAATTAGTTATTCAGAGTGAGGGTGGTCAAGAGGCTGATGGCGAGTTAGCCAGGGCCAGGTCATGTAACTGTAGAATTTTGTACTAGGGGTATTAAGCAAGGACTGATCAGCTTAATGTCTTAATGAGATTGTATGGCTGCTCTGGGTGAAAAAACTTAGAGTGGATACTTTGACCAGGTTCTAGGTAAGGATAAAAATGGCTTTGAACGGTCTCCTAGCAGTGGAGGGGACGAGAAGTGGTAAGATTTGCGTTGTGCTTTAACAGAATTTGTTCATGCACTTAATGTGGGATGTGATCTAAAACGAGACACCAGGAATGACAGTGCTGTTTACTAAAGTGGGGAAGCCTGAAGGAGAGCTGTCGGGACTGTGTCTGGTTTGAGAAGATTATTCCAGTGAAGACTTTTGCTTAGAGTAATCTCTAGATCACCAAAGAAATTGGGTCTGAAGTGAAATTGTAAAGTCCTTAGCATAAAGATCATATTTAGAGCCAATGAAATTGAATGAGATCACAGGGCATAGAGAATAGCTGGATGGTAGAAAAACTAGGGGAGCATGATATTCCAGAAGACAAATGACCAACTAGGGCATTTCAAGAAGAACTAATTTGAATGTTTTAAATATTCCTAACAAGTCAAATAAGAGAAAGACTGAAGATGAAACTTTGCAAGAAGTATTGTGAAGACATTGATCAAAGCTGTTTTAGTAAAATGGGTAAAATAAAATCTTGATTGGAGTGACTTCTAAATAGAACCAGTGAGTGTGACAGTAGAATCAGGAAGTGTGGACCACTGAAGTTCTTCTTTAAAGGACGCCATAAAAATAAGGCAATAACCTTAAGAAAGATTTTTTTTAAGATAAAAGAAACAATGATACATTGGTATGCTGATTGAAAGATCCAATAAAAAATTAATAATGCAAGGTAGAGTCAGGATACTTGATGAGGGATGGACAGATGAGAAGAAATAAGGTCTAGAGAATGATACCTTAGTAGAAGCAGTTGTATTTTGTCTGTTGTGCAGCCGGAATAATATGTGATGATGAAGAAGTTTTCATCTGCATGTGAGAAGGGGATGGGGGTTGAGGCATCCAGGAGAGACTAGAAGTAGGAAATAATTGCCTGCGAAAGTCAGGAGATAACTTGATTAAGGCAATGTAGTGGGACTGTATGTAGGCAGTGGTGAGAGTTCACTGAGACTGCAATAGTCTGGGATAAAAGTGACAAATCATCAATTTGAACTTGTTTTGAGCAAACACTGATATATAAGCAAATCCAGTAGAGCCGTTGAAGAGGATGGCAGCTGTGGTCTCAAAGCAGCACTCCTGTGTAAGCTTGGGGAAGTGGCTATATTACAGGGGGGTGGGGGCAAAAATAAGTTTCCAGTTGTGAAATATGTGAAACAGTTTATTCTTGTATTATTACTTATTAATTATTATATTATTTTCCAGACAAACAACTGTAAATCTACTTTTGTCCCACCCTGTAGTTTCCTGAGCAATTTTCTAATTTGGAGGACCCAGTCCTCACAGAGGGATATGCACAGAAGATTCTTCCTTGTAGGAAAGAGATTATTGGATATTATACTTGTTATCAGGGTTCTAATAAAGTTAGTGTTTAGAGTAGGACTTCATTCAATGCAGAATACATGGAGTGCTAATTCCAGAAACTGAGGCAGAAAATCTTCACAGTGAAGAGAAAAGATAAGAAGAGAAGGGTGTTGCTAAGTGGAGATCCAGATATCCACAATCTACCCAGCTTACTGGATCCTAAATCTAATGTAGTGTATCTTGTCTCAGAACGGGGATTCTGACTAGGTAAGGCCTTGTGGTTATATGTTCCTACTCCTAGTCTGTTGAGGCTCAGTATCCCTGTGGGACTCAGCCTCCAAAGAAGGGCCAAAATAGTGACAGGTAAATGCACCAGAAGGAGGCAGGATTAAAAAGAGAATTTTGAGAAAGTGAACAGGTTTAATAACAGTTAAAAATGTATATTTGAAGTATAAAACTGAATAGTGCCTCTAAAATTAGCAGAAAAAGTAAAATGTTTTCAGGACCAAAATTGAATTACAGTGTTCAGTGGGTAAATTTGATGCTCTTTTCATCAGCTGAGATTTTAAAAATAAAGAAACACAGCTTTCACCTTATGACAACCGAAAGCATACCCATCCATCTTTAAAGATGATTTTTTGTTGTTGTTGTTGTTGAACTATACTAAAACACAAATTGATTATGTGTGTCCTTGGATGAAGAACATTGAATGACAGAGGGTACAATATCCTTAAGCACAGTTTTACAAACAGCAAGCAAAGCCTGTACAATCTGTTTTTTAAAAATCAATCCTCCATAAAAATAGAGGGTTTTACACTGAATTGTAACTAAGCACAGGCAAAGCTGTGAGGGGGGAAGCTGTACAGAAGCTTTGGTCCTGACTGTAAAGCTCACGGCAATGTCGGGACTTGACACCTCTCTCTGGGGTGATTAACACACTCATTATGAAACAGCTCTCAAATATCAAGTATCATATAAGAGTTTTGCACAGGTGTTGGAGCTCATTCAATTTGTGTACAGATCCTATGAGAGCCTCTAAGAATACAGATATTTTATGCTCTTGATTACAGCAAAGCCTGGTGCTTTCGGTGCTCTACAGGAGGGAAGACAGACATGGTACCAGACATGACCTTACACTGCTTAGCCATGTAAGGTGCTTGGCATTAGCTCAGCTTTAGTATAGGCTTCCATTGAGTCTTAGGTGTCAAGTCCTTATCAGTGCAGCTATATCAGACCTTCCAAGAGGATGGGACCCCTCATGTAATTTTCTGTTGTCTTTGTCAATAAATGCAGTGCTGAATGATGAGGTCCTTACACAGTAGAATTTGATGATAAATTGGAAGTCAGTATTTTATGACTTCTTAATTCAACATCATGAACTTGATTTGCAAATTGTGAATTTCTTCTAAAAAGGGCTTTCCTATGAGTTTTATGCCAAGAAATAAAAATCACATAATATTTGTCCTTTGCCTTTTTTGCTTGTGTATTGGATGGACTTAACTGGTATAATTTGCTACCTAGAGTGCCTAATTCCTATTTTGGTGTCATTGAACTCAAATCCTATCAAGACCGGGTTTTTATTAAATCTCCTACTAAACCTTTTTCCACCAACTTGATTTTGTGGTAGGTGAATGATGATTACATTCCAAAAGGAGAAAAATTTACTCTGTTTATCAAAAGCATTGAATAGATAGATATGAGGCAAGTTAAGAACCAAAGAATTTGGTGATAAAAAATATAGTAGCCAAAAAAAGATAGATTTTAAATTGGAAAGAACCATGTTTTAAAGCTATTTTGATGATATGCTGTAGTTTTCTTAAAAACCTTCACGTAAAGTGACTCAACAGAATATACACACAAATTTTTATATAACTGATACTCTTTGGACATGTAGAAAACTGCTGGTGGCCAATTTTTATTTATTCTCTTTTAGAATGAGTATTTGAGAAGATAAATATGTGTAGTACAGGTATTGTTTTATACATTGTATCCTCTCCATTTAAAAAAACAAAGTGTTTTTAAAAAAATTACATTGTGGAGTTAAAGAGTATTTAAAGCTCAGTGTAATACCACTTGACTAATTATGGGTATGTATATCTCAACTTAATGTATCACTCAGTTTTGAAGTAAAATATTTTTTCTTCTATTTGCGTATCACCATAATATATATTCTCTCTACTAAGTAAAACTGAGAAGGATTCTTTATAAAGGTTTTGAAAATTCACTTGAATTTGAAAGGTAAAGTAATTCTAAGAGTTATTCTGCCAAGGTTTAACTGTAGAATCTTATAAAAGCCACTTAACCTTTCTGGGCCTTAGTTACTTTATCTAGACATGGTCTAAATGATTTTTGAGGTCCTTTTGAGATTGATATTCTAAAGTTCTATGAAGTTGTCAAGCTGTGTGAAGATTTTTATGAAAAATAGATCACATAATTACAATACCATATCAATTGTGTTATGAATAGCTGTGGTAATAAGATATAAACACTTATCAGCAGAAGTTCATTTAGTGACTGATGTGCTGACCACCTAAAGGTTAGTATTATATTTTCCCTTTAAGGGAACTTAATTTTTAAAATAAACCTTCTCATCTTCTTAAACCCAAAAACTGGATAGCTTGCTACAAAAGGAAATCTGAGAGAAGTATGCTCATACAAGAAATGTTTACTTTAAAGATAAAATATAACCCACATATTAAGATTAGATATTTTTTCACCTAGCAAATATCTTGTTTTTTTTAAAGTAAATGTAAATTAGGACTACCTAATTTAAATATCCAAAAATAAACAGATTATTAATGAAAAACTAACTCATTGCAGTTTCAGAGGTCTTTGTTATGCATTTACTTAGTGGATCCTCACAATGTTAGTAAGAGAAACAGTACAGGTATCACAACTTCTTTTTACAGATAAGAAAATGAAACTTTGAGGGGGAAGTACATTTTCTAGGGACCTAAATGCAGATGTCCCGACCCGACCCCCCGCTGTGTCCATACGCTCGGTGCGCGTGCATGGGAGGAACATTCAAGTCCGGAAAGTTCAGTCTTAGGGTCATTTAGGGTGGAAGAACCATGTTCAGGTCAGTAGTTGTCTCTGTATTTCCTGGTGAAAGATGGCAGCTTCGTTCACTTATCCTGGAAGATGGTGGGAGGGTCTGGGGGTCTCTCAGCCTCTTTTTGCTTCAGAAGATGCAACAGGATCGGAAATCAGACACCATCTTCTTTGAGGACTTCCTGCCCCAGAATAAAACATAACAGTTCTTTTCTTGAAGGATCAGATGGATATTATATAAAAATATAAGATAAAAATATCTTATATCCAAGAGAGCTGAGTTTATGAATAATATTTTACATTTACAGAAGTAGAGAAGTCCTCCTAATTAAAAGGTGGACTCTGTATATATATTTATGTATATGTATGTATAGACATGTGTATATTGGTATGTAGATATAGATAAAATATTCTGTTTTTAGTAATTCACTTTGCCTTTCAATTTGGTAAATCTCTGATTGTTGCTTTCCTGTTAATAATTGCCATGAAATACTGTACCAGTATTTTCCAAAACTTCCAGTTTCCTTTCTTTTTTGCCACACACCTCTTTGAAATTGATGTGGCAAAGTGACTTGCTTAGGGCAATGAAATGTGAATGGAGGTGATGTGTGTCACTTCTGGGTAGAGACACTTACAAGGTATTGCAGCTTCTTTATTCATGTGCCTCCTGCCATGACAAACTGTGAAGTCCTGTATTGAGATGGTGACATTATAAGAGGTAGACTTCTGTCCCTAGCTGAATCTGTGTTGGACATGAAGAGTGAGTGAGGAATAGGCTTTTGTAACTTGAAGTGTGAAATTTTGTGGTTTGTGCAGACACAGCATAACCTACCTTATCCGGACATTATAGCAATTCTTACCAGTGTCTTTTAATTTGTTGAATCCTGCAACTTACTTTCTTGTGTTTATATCCCTGATCCCTTCTAATGATATTTCATTCTATTGAAATAATTTTTATTTATTTTGCTAACGTAGCTTTACAGAAGGTTTTTTGTGTGTTTGTCCTTTTATATATACAGATTCTGCCATAAACTTCATGCTCAACTTGTCTATTTTCCTTCTGAATGTTTTAAGTACACTATGCATTTTGAACCTAATGGCACAATTTGTAGCATTGCTACAGTGGTTTTTTAAAAAATGAATTCTTTGAAAATATTTAAATATACTATAAAAGAGGAATTAGAAGAGGAACACTTAGGCAGAACTCAAGATGTGTTAGGTATGTGAGTGTAAGCAAGTAGCTTCTGAGATATAGGCAGAATCCATAAGATGAGGTAAATAAAGATAAGTAAGGTAGTGAACAGCCTGTGCGATGAACATAGATATAAAAAGATACAAAGATCAGAAGATACTTAATACTTATGGTACTCTCAATATATAGGAGACACATAATATTCATGAGGCAATAAATATATATAAGACATTGAGTATTCATAAAGTTTGAATTTGGTCACTTGCTGGTAATGTGTATTTGGCATAATTTATCTTCTATTAAAAAAACACAAATAAAATCTATAGCTTCTCATAGGCTGAGTCGAGTGAGCTTTTCCATTGGAGATCCAGTGATTGGTTAGGCATACTGTACTTTTGCCACATATAATGTGCACCCATGTTTTTGGCCCAAACTTTCAGGGAAAAAATCTTTTTCTTTCTTTTTTAAAAAAATTTATGTCATGTTTATTCTATTACAGTTGTCTCAATTTTTACCCCTTTACTCCCCTCCACCCATCCCACCCCCATCCCCTGGCTCCCACAGCCAATTCCCACTCTGTTGTCCATGTCCGTGAGTCATTCATACATGTTCTTTGTCTGGTCCCTTCCCCTTCTTTCCACCATTGTCCTCTTTCCCCATCCCCTCTGGTCACTTTCAGTCTGGTCCATGTTTCCATGTCTGTGGTTTATTTTGTTCATTAGTTTATTTTGTTGAATAGATATAGTTATAGGTGAGATCCTATGGTATTTGTCTTTCAGCAACTGGCTTATTTCACTTAGCTTAATATTCTCCAGTTCCATCCATGTTGTCACAAAAGGTAGGATATCCATCTCTCTCTCTCTCTTTTTCTTTCTTTCTTTCTTTCTTTCTCTTTTCTTTCTTTTTCCTTTCTTTCTTTCATTCTTTCTTTCTTAAATGCAGATTGATTTTATTTTTTTAATGTCAAAATTAATTATAAAATATTAAAAAATTTAAAACCATTATAAAGTCTCAGCAATTATACCAACATGACACCAGCACAGAAATAATCAAGTAGATCAATGAAATATAATGAGCATTCTAGAGACAAACATATATATCTGTCTAACAATGTAATATATGTTTAAGTTGATATTTCAAATCAATGGGTAAACTAAGACTTATTAAACAAATGGACCATTATTACTTGAAATAAAACAAAGATAGAACCCTATTTCACATGTTATACAAGAAATATTCAGATGAGTTAAAAATCAATATGTAGAATCTAGGGAGTTTTAGGAGAAAATACAAAATAGTGTTTTTCTTACCCTGAAGTAAAATATTCAAACCCCAAAGCTATAAAGTAAAATATTGACAATATGACTATATTAAACATTTAAGACTGTACAGTAATATCTACATAAAAATGTTAAAGGACAAGTAATAGAATAGGAAAGTATTTATAACACATCTAAAGAAAGGTTAATGGTTTTTTTGGGGGGGAGGGGATTCTACAAACACTTAATTAAAAAGTGGATAAAGAATACCAAAAAAGTCATTTAAAGCTTTTTAAGAATAATAGAAATAGGCAAGAAATATATAAAAACAGGTTTAATTTCAACAAATAATAAAGGAACAATTAAAATAACACACCATTGTCACAATCAGACTAAGGAGTATTAAAAAATATTGGTAATATCAAGTATTGGCAACTCTGAAAGGAACTGGGTATTCATACATTGTTTTTCTTCATCCTAAAGCAGTCCCTTTAGTATATTTTGCAGTGGTGGTTTGGTGGAGGTGTAGTCTCTTAGCCTTCTTTTGTCTGGGAAACTCCTTATTTCACCTTCCATTTTAATTGAGAGCCTTGCTGGGCAGAGAAGTCTTGGTTGCAAACCTTTGCTTTTCATTACTTGGAATATTTCTTGCCATTCCCTTCTGGCTTGCAGGGTTTCTGTTGAGAAGTCAGCTTCTAGCCGTTATCAGGGCTCCCTTGTATGTTATTACCTCTTTCTCCTTTGCTTGCTTTAGGATTCTCTGTTTGTCTTTGATATTTGCCATTTTAATGATGATGTGTCTCGGAGTGGGCCTCATTGGGTTTCTCTAGACTGGGACCCTCTGTGCTTCCTGGGCTTGTGTCACTTTTTCTCTCCTCCAATTAGGGAAGTTTTCCATCATTTTCAAACAGATTCTCTATCCCTTCCTCATCCTCTTCTCCTTCTGGTATCCCTATTATATGGATATTATTACATTTCAGGTTGTCCTGCATTTCCCTCAATGCTTCTTCATTCTTTTTTAGTCTTTTTTTCATTTTCTTGTTCTTTCTGGGTGCTTTTTTCTACCTTGTTCTCCAGCTCACTGATCTGATCTTCAGCTTCATCTAGCCTGCTTTTGATCCCTTCTACTGTGTTCTTCAATTCAGAAATTGTATTCTTCATTTCCTCTTGTCTCTTATTGATAGTTTCTATGTCCCTTTTCATGTTGATATAGTTTGCAGTAAGTTTCATGTAGTTTCCCTGTAGCTTTTTGTAATTCTCTCTGAGTTCACTGAGCACATTGAGCTTCCTTAGAACTGTTGTTTGGAACTCGATATTTGATAGTTTACTTGCTTCTATTTCATTTAGTTCTCTTTCTGGGGATTTCTCCTTTCCCTTCAAGTGGAGGGTATTTCTTTGTCTTCCCATTATTTGTGAGACTCTTTTTTTTTTTTTTTTTGCGTCTGCTTCTTAAGTTGATCTGTCTTGATCTCCTGACTTTGTGGTGTGAACTTCTATGGTAGGAGGCCGCTATTTTTACTTTCTGGGTCTACCTCTGATGATGTCAGATGTCGTCACTGTCTGACCTTAGGCAGTCTGTTTGAGACTTCCAGTAATCTACTGTTTGTGGCTGGCTCCTTCAGCTGTTAATCTAGTCACTCTGCACTCAGCAGGCCACCATAGACAGCTCAGGGCAGGATGGAGTCCCTCCTAGGGCCAGGGTTATTGGGTCCTCTCATGCTGCTGCCATATGGGGGAGGAGTCAGCACTGGGATCCCGCTGGCTACTCTCTCCGTTCTCTCCCCAAAGCCTCCGTCCCTCGTCTCTCCTCACGTGTCTCCAGACCATTCTACGCCCCCTTTAGCCAGGGATCTATTGTCTGTGGCTGCTGCTCTGCACTCAGCAGGCGGCTTAGACAGCACAGGGCAGGGTGGAATCCCACTTGGGGGTGGGGCTATCGGGTCCTCTGATGCTGCTGTTGCTCAGGGGGAGTGGTCTCTGCATGAACAAGATGGCTGTTGCCGCATGGGGCGATGAATCAGCACTGAGATCACACCAGCTACTCTCTCAGTTCTCTCCCCAAAGCCTCCTTCCCCAGTCTCTCCTCAGGTATCTCTAGCCCACTCTGCCCCTGCCTTTGCTGGAGGCCAGGGTAAGTGACTGCAAATAAAAATTTATGCATTTGCCCTTGAAGCAGTTCTTTGCATCTCCAGCCACCTGTTTCTGGCAGGGAGCAACCCTGCCACTTTTTGCTGCTCTCTGTTTTCTGTGTACTTTTTGGGCTCTGGTGCTGTAGGCTAGAGATTCCCTCTTTTGGTTTAGAGCCCACTCTTCTCAGAGGGATCCAACTGGCCATTTCAATATCTTTCTGGTGTTGCTACCCATGGGTGCCCTGCCTGCCTTCTAGAGTCCCTACTGTACTCTTTACAAGTTAGGTTGTGCTAAAGCTGATTCTTCTGTCTGTCCGAAGTTATAAGACTCCTCCCTTGCTATTGTTCACATGTTTGTTCCAGGTGATTTCTCCACAATTTAGTTGTAATTCCAGGTTGGTCCTGGGAGGAGGTCAGTGTGACTTCCACTCACTCCTCCACCATCTTGATTCTCCCTGTTTTAATTTCTTAATTCAAATTTTTATTCATTTATATTTAGATACTTGCTTTTTGTATTATAAAGAAATTTTAGCATTTAGTTTTGAACATATTATGGTACAAGAAATTTTATGTAACAATTACAAAACATAAAGACAGATGCAAGGTATTTCAGGTAATACCCATATATAACATGCACCCTCATTTTCCCCTCAAAAACTTGGGCAAAAAAGTGTGCATTATACACAGCAAACTGTGGTACTTGCCCTGTATCTCTCTGGTGGAGCAGGTATGAGTGCTGATGCCCGGCTTCTCCTGTCTCCTGAGCCAAATTACTCAAATATCTACCATTAGTGGGAGAGTATGGCTCCTGAGATGGGGTGGGGGGGAGAGAAATAGATAGATATGATCTATCTATCTTTCTATAATTGCATAACCCAGAAGTTAGATAGTATGATCTTCTGCTCTGCTTGCACACTCTCTCAAGTATATTAACCAATGCTATCTTTTCCCCTTTGCTTCTCATTATGTCTTTTTAAAAAGATTTTATTTATTTTTTAGAGAGAGGAGAAGGGAGAGAGAAAGAGAGGGAGAGAAACATTGATCACTTGCTTCTTGTATGCACTCTGACCGGGCACCAAACCTGCAACCCAGCCATGTGCCTTGATTGGAAATCCAACCAGTGACCTTTCACTTTGTGGGACAACACCCAGCTAACTGAGCCACACAATCAGGGTTCCCTATGTACTTAAATTTTTTTTTAAGTAAATTTATTGGAGTGGTATTGTTTAATAAAATTACAGTTTTCAAGTGTATAGTTCTATAATACATCATCTGTATGTTGCATTGTATGTTTACCATCCAAAGTAAAATCTCCTCTCATTACTATATATTTGACCCCTTTACAATTTACTACCCTCCTCCCACCTCCCTTTCCCTTTGGTAATCACCATACTGTTGTCTGTGTCTATGACTTTTTGTTTGTTTTGTTGTTGCTTTCAGTTTTATATCCCACATATGAATGAAATCATGATCCTTGCCTTTTTTCATCTGACTTATTTTGCTTAGCATGGTATTCTCAAGATTCATCCATGTTGCCACAAATGCCAGTATTTAATTTTTCTTATGGCTCAGTAGTAGTATCCCATTATGTCTCCAGTAGTATATATGTACTACATCTTATTTATTATAACACCTACTGAAGGACACTTCAGTTGTTTCCATATCTTGGCCACCATGAATAATGTTGCAATGAACATAGGGTTGCATATATATATTTACAAATAAATATTTTCAATTTTTTCAGGTAGATACCCAGAAGACAGGTTGCTGGGTCATATGGCAAGTTGATTTTTAATTTTTTGAGGAGGCTCCATACTGTTTTCCATAGTGGCAGTATCATTTTACATTTCCATCAGCAGGTATGAAGGTTCCTTTTTCTCCACAACCTCTCCCACATTTATTATTTTTCTTGTTGGTAACAGTCATTCTAATAGGTGTGAGGTGGTACCTCATTGTAGTTTTGATTTTCATTTCCTCAACATCTAGTGAAATTGAACATGTTTTCATATATCTGTTAGCTATTTGTATATCTTCCTGGGAGAAGTGTCTCTTCAGGTCTTCTGCCCATTTGGGGGGTGGTGGGGATTGTCTGTTTTTATGTTGTTGAGTTGCATGAATTCTTTCTATATTTTAGACATCTCATTATGTATTTTAATTGATTAAATAAATAATGTTATTTGAACACTGTAACTTGTTCTGTGAGCCTTTCTTTTACGTGGCCTTTGGGATCTGGCCTGCTGGTGTATTTGAGGGCTACCATTGGGCAAGATAACTTACCAAATGAAAGTTTCTTTATGACAGAAAATATTCTAATGCAGGACTAAAAGACATTGTGGCAAACTAGGTTGTCTTTTCTATGTGATGATTACTAATCCTGTTATACAGTGTGTGAAATGTATTTGTAGAAATGCACATTTGTTTTATTTTTCTGAAAAGTTATCAAAAGAAGAATGTCCTGAGTGCCACAAAGCATCCTTCAGCTCATGATCCTTAAACAATTTGATATTCAAAATAGTTGATGGCTCTCTCATAAAATGGCCTTCTTTGTGTAATACATTATGCATATAATGTGGAAATTATAAATGTGGAGAAAATATAATTTTTGTCTTCAAGGACCTGATGTCTAATAGGGCAAGGGATGTTCATATGAAGTGAAATAGTAAAAAAATTTACAGTGCAAAAGTAGTCAACAATAGAGCAGAATAGAAGTCTAGAAGAGGAATCCAGAAAAGGGAGAGATGTCATTTATGAAAAGGAAGGCTTTATGGATTTAGGAATGGAAGGCATGTGTAAAGGTAAAAATTTGCTAATGAAAACCAACTGTCTACTACGTGAACTTACATAATGCAATTGTCTTGGAGAGAATTTACCAAGTAGAAATGTCAATAAAGAAGTTAATTTACCTTATTAAATGCAAGGGAACAAGTAAATCTAACAATTCTGCTACTATAATAGAAGCGCACTGAGGATTTATAATTCCATGACAAAATATTTTAAAAACATGAGTGCAAACATCTTTGGGGGCAAGCAGTATCCCCTAAACCAGGCTGTGCAGTGTGCTGTCCAGGGTGCTGAAACAGGCTCTCTGACCCAAGTCTACAGCCTAATGATGAATCCAGCAAAGCCCCCTTTCCTGCTGAACACTTGGATACCTGCAGGAATCTTAACTGCACACCCAAGGAACCACTATCAGTTTCTTCTAGATGGCTCATAAATTAAAACCTATTATTCAATCCAAGTCTAATGTCATTTCTCAGCTGTACCTGGATTTAAGAACTCATGGAAGAGAACTCATTTTAATAAGAATATAATAGTCTGATCTATAAACTAAAATAATAGTTTATTAATTTTTATATAAACATTACCTAGATATATGTTTACCAAAAAGTAAGTAACCTCCATTTAGTCAGGAAATACTAATTACTAGCATTTACTATATACCAGTCTTTTAAAGTACTTCATATACATTGAGTGATGCAATCATCATAACAACCCTACAAAATCAATACTCTTATTACTCTCATTTTAAAGATGAGGAACTTCAACTACATAGCTAGAAAATGGTGGAAACAGAATCCTTTCCCAGGAACTAATCAGGTCAGGAACCTGGGCCTGGGTCCTCTTTTATTTCTAATGTATTTCTGTGTGTGTGTGTGTATGTATGTGTGTGTGTAATAATCAATTTCATTTGATATTTATTTAAATAAAGCCAGAATTGCATAGTGATTTAGCAGGCTCAGAGGATAGACTACCTGGGTTCTAAATATCACCTGGGACATCAGTTGTTGCATGACCATATAAGTTGCTTTCCTTCTTTACACCTCAGTTTTCCCATCTACAAAATGGAGAAACTAAAAATGCCTGTTGCATAAAGTTGTTGTGAGGACTAAATAAGCTGATGCATGTAAAGTGCTCAGAATAATGCCTGGCACATAACAAAAGTCAATAAACATTTGTTATCACTGTTGTGTATTTTTGCGGCATTCTTTAGGTTTACCTTGTTAACAAAAAAATTTTCTGGCCAAAGGGCATTGTTTAAATATTTCATTTTCTTTCTTATGCATTGATTTTATGGTTTAAATGTAGAGGTTTGACTGTTCTTTCATTTTTCTTATGCATCTTCCACAGTTGGCCTACGTAGCTGAGTAAATGAGAAACAAGTTAATTACAAATGAAGACATCCAGATTAAAGTGTTTTCCATTGTGCAGCTAGTTAACAATATATTGTACTGATAATGCTAAAGTAAGTATCAGCATTCATATATGAACCAAGTAAATTAAAGTTGACAGAGGAATTGATGTTTCTTGGCACATATGATTAGTTATTCATTATTCGACAACTAAGACAATAAAGAAACCAGAGGAAAGTGGGCAGTTGCTACAGTGACATGAGAAACTGAGACACAATAAACAAATATGCAGCCAGTATTGAATCAGAAATATGAACACAATGGGCACTTTTGGAAATGCTGCATGCAACAATCCTTAATTAATATCGTTTTATTTTAATATTAAAAATAGTATAATTCATTTTTAAAGCTTTACCATGATTAGTAAATCATTTTATGTTTAATGCCTAGGTATGATGTTAACTTTTGGCATGCAGAAAAGAAAAAAATCAAACAAATGCAGAATGATGTTTTTATTCTTAAAAATGTCAAGGTAAATGGCAGACAGGGACAGGTAAACAAATAATGCCAGTACTCTCTGAGGAGGTATGTGTGAAGTGGCCTGGGAATAAAAATGAGGAGGTGTATGAGGGAGATTTCAGAGTATGTGTTTTCTTTTACCTTCTGGATTATCATTTGATAAGAAAATACAGTTTAGTGTTTAAGTTGTAGGTCTGAAGTCAGGTCTGATTTCCATTGTTTTTATTACAGTGAAAAAACTTTATTTTGTTTTTTTAGATATTAAAAATGGTTTCAGTTCTTAATTTTACATTTTATAGTTGTGTGAACTTGAGCAAACCCCATAAGCTTCATTTCAGCTATTGTAATAACTATTAAATGAGAGAATACAAATAATGTACATAACTCAAATTCTAGACTACTGGTTTTCAACATACTGTTTCTGTTATGAAAAATAAGAAAGAATTTGCCATGAAAGGGTTATTGAATGTGAGTAGTTACATTTCAGGAATATGAAGGAGATTACCTAAAGCAAAGATGCAAGGAGAGAGGAGTATGGCACTTGCATCAAATTTAAGTGCATGTGGGTGAGCAGTAGAAGAATAAACTAGAAAATTAGGAAGAGTCTAAACTTTATTTTGAATAAGAGGATTATTTTAATATACACAATGAAAGATCTGATTGCCTGGAGAAACGTGACAAAGTTAGTTTGACTATGCCCATGTTTAAGTGAGCTGGTGTTGCCATGGCTGGGTTGCTCAATTGGTTGGAGCATTGTCCCATACACCAAAAAGTTGTGAGTTTGATTCCTAGTAAGGTCACATATCAAGATTGCAGGTGTGATCCTTGGTGAGGGCACATATGGGAGGCAAATGATAGATGTTTCTTTCTCTCTCTCAACCTCCCTCTCTTTCTCTAAAATCAGTAAACATATCCTTGGGTGAGAATTTTTAAAAAATGAGTTGGTATTTAATCACAGTAGCGTAATTTTCAGAATATAGTACTATGTGTATATATGAGACTTATTATTCCACAGAAAATTCTTGAGTGCATAAGTATTTGCATCAACTCTGGTTGGAAACTACTGCTGATGATGCAGAACACTGAAGATTTTGCTCACAGGAATTGTGCTGTCGGGTTTGCATTTAAGAAGGGATGTTGTATCCATCATTGAAGGATGTGTTGTAGGGGATGGAGAGGGTGAGGTGTAGGCATAAATTCAACTGGAGTCCATCTCAGTGGTTTGGAGAAGGGACAGGTATATATCATTCTGTGTCTTGATAGGAAATAGAAGGTACCAGCTGCTGAGACTTTAGTAAAGGAAATAAGTGCTGAGATGTAGGTAAAGGTAAAACAACCAACAGGTTAGCACTAGCCAGAGGGGGAAGCTATCATTATTCTTAAGCCTCATTATCCTTCCTACTCTTGAGATATTATGAGAGGCTAGTTTAGGACTGGAATCATGGGAGAAGTTGTATTTGTGAAGCAAAGTAGCCTCTAACAGAATCACACACCCAAGCAGAAAGACTAGGGAAATATAACCCAACTCTCTATCTCTTCCCACTCTTCAAATCCCCCTGAGGCCTCCAAACCTAATGCAAACAGAAGCCAGAAGGCAAAGAAAACCTCCTAGAGGGCAACCCTTTGGGACGCTGAGAAAGATAAAGAACATAGACTAAATCTAGGGGGGCAAACAGAGGATAGCCAGCATAGGATGGAAAGGTCTAAATGAGGACAATGGCAATGGGTATGGATAAGGGGGAATAACTACAAGAACTTTTTTTTATGAAGTAGAATCCATAGCACTTGGTAACTGTCAATTACATACCAGAGAACTCTACTAATACATATAATAGAATATTTGATTGGAAACTTGTCATAATGCCATGTTTCCAAAGAGCTGGCATTTAATCAACATAATTTGTTAAAAATAGTTGTATGTGTATATATGAGATATTTATTATTGCAGTTGGATGCATGTGAGAAGAAAGATCTTATGATATTTAGATTTCCTGCATGAAAACTGGGATGAATGGTGGAAATGTTTACCAAGAAAAAAGATTACAAAAGACAGAGCAGGGAAGAAGGAGGGCTGGAGTTGGAGTTAAGAAAGGAGGTCATTCATTTCCATGAGGTTTATTTTTAATGATTAAAGCTGCTTTTTTATTATATTCTAGTTGGGTTAATCTAGTTCCCAAAGGCTTCAAAGTCAATAGTGCTATAAAGTTGCAGTATTAACAATTTATTTGGAGAAAGGGGCAGCATACGGGTCCACAGTGGAACAACAATTTCACAGCTAGTCATCACTTACTGTGAAAAAAACACCTCTGCAGTGAAAATTATCCTCCCACCCGATCAGGACAACTGCAGAGAAAACCCTCCTGCCCAGACATATGGCTTCAGGGTCTCAGATTCCCTGGCAACCACTACAGAGAGCTTATTAATGTGATATTAGGAAACTAAACTATAAATTTATAACTTTGAACTTCTGTTTGACTCAGCAGTGTGTTAAAAATGGCATATTACTGTTTGGCTCGAACAATTTTTTCCTGCTACATTTATCTGAAGTTGTTTCATTAATGCAATGGCCCTTAAAATCATTGTTTTTTATCCTCCTTTTTTATGTTATAAATTACTATTTAATGAACATCTTTGTGGATAAATATATTTTCCCTCTATCTGTTATTTCTCTGTAGTAGACTTAAAAAAGATCAAATCATTACCTCAAAGGCCATGGGGATTCCTAAAGTATTTGTCATGTATTACAAGTTATAAAAATCTTTACTTGAAAAATTGTATCTCATTTTCAACTTGAATTTCAGACTTCAATTTTTACAACTTTTTTTGGTGACTTTTAGAATAATTTTCTAATCTCTATTATGTTAGAGTTGTCCCAGTTTTTCCCCCTTTGCCCTCCTCTGCCCATCCCACTCCCTGGTCCCACAGTCAATTCCCACGCTGCTGACCTTGTCCGTGGGTTATTCACGACTGGTCTTCATCTAGTCCCTTCCCCTTCTTTCACCACTTTATGCACCCCCTCCCCTCTGGTCACTATCAGCCTGTTCATGTTTCCATGCCTATGGTTCTCTTTTTTTCATGATTTAATTTTGTTCATTAGAGTCCTCTTTTGGTGAGATCTTACGGTGTTTGTCTTTAACAGACTGGCTTATTTCACTTAGCATGATAGTCTCCAGTTCCATCTTTTGGTGACTTTTTAATGTCTCTTTCCTTCTCATCTATTGAGGTCTTAGAACTTTTTATTGATGTGTATGAACTCTGTATATTGCAGATGCTAGCCATATATTGCAAATATTTAATCTAGTTTATTAAATTTTAGATTTTATATGGTATTTTTGATATTTAAGAAATTGTTAATAAAATGTATCACTATTTTTTGTGTGATATCTGTCATGCTTATATCTTAAAAATTCCTTTCCTACTCAGATAAGTGACTGTCTTTATATTCTACTTAATTTAATTTTAATTTATTTTTATAACGTAACACAAATCCTTCCAGATTTATTTTGGTTCATAAGCCAATTAAAGAAAGTCACATAACCTCTTTGTGCATCAGGGTGTTCTCCTATAAAATGGAAATAATTATAGTATCTACCTTAGAGGATTGTTGTGAGGATTAAGTTAATACATAGGTTAAAGTGCTTAGAGTAGTGCCCAACACAGTAAACAATTAATAAATGTTAACTATTAATAGTCACCCTACTTGTCCAAGTTCTAACATCTAGAAATCTCTGAACATCGAAACATTTTTTTTCAGAATTCATTTGGCATAAAGCGTGACCTGAGCTGACATGAGGCTTGTTTTATCACACTTGGTGTGCATCTTCATGCAGACTGTGTGTTTAATTTCAGGGTGCTGAACCAGACTCCAGAGGAGGTATTACATAAGAATACTACATTATATACTTTATATTTCCTTTCTAAATGAATAAAATGTTTTAGGATGCAGTTAGTCCCTTAATCCAGGCTGTATTAGTAATTGATCAGCTGTTAAATGCCAGGAATCATTATCTATAATCTATTATTTTACCTAATCATTGTAATGATAAATCACCTATTCATTCATTCAACCAGTAGTTTCCAGAATCAACCAATAGCTCTTGTTCAGGGTGTTTGGTAATGCATCATTAACAATGCTGATTATAAATATATATATATATATATATATATTTTCTTTCAGATAGCATTTTATTTCTTTGAGACTGCATCACACTGCATGCTATAACTAATAAAATAACTTTTGGGGAGGATGAGAAACAACAGTGTATTAAGGCAGAATTGGCAGTGGATGTGGTCAGAACCACAACATGCAAGGATTCCCCTCTACCGACACCCCTACCAATGCTAGATACCTGGCGCCACGCAGATGGCTCAATGGCCAAGACGCAGGATTCCAAACTTGTGAACTGGTGATAATCACCAACTCGGCAGAAAATGATAGCGACTCAACCTTAGAGGGAGGGGCAGGAGCAAGGATTTTGGAGGCAGCTGCGAGTGTCTGGACTTAAGTTTTAAAATACACGTTTTTCTCTCACCCATAAGTACAATAAAATAAACAGAGTTTTTTTTAAAAAGTGTCTTTAGCTTTAATTCAAAACTTCAGGATTCTTTTTCTTCCTTTAGTTTTGAAATTATTTTCCTGAGCTTTCTGTTTTACTGTATATTGTAAACTTTTATGTTAAAAAAATATAGACATTTACAAATTGTGATATTTTAAGAGAAAAAAGTACAATAGAATTGCACACATATCTTGATTTCAAAATCATTAAAATAGATTGAGGAAAAGAACTTCAATTGTATTTCCTAAGGCAAAGTGAGGTTCTGAGAGATTAAGATATATTGATGAAGGTATGGTAAATGGCAAAGCTGGAGTTGGAACCTTTTCAAAGGTCGCTCCCTTTCCACAGGTTGCTCTCTTCCCGCTGCTCCATTTTTATGTCTTTGGAAAGATTCCTAAGAGAACAAATCTTCCCTTTTCCCCTCCTCTTCTCCTTTCTCTCCATTCTTGTCCTAGTCACCAAAATGAACCACACATAATTGAATGTCTGCTGTATCTGTGTGGGACACGGCTCAGGTCTGTTACAGTCATCAATGTACCTTTATATCAAAACTCCATTCTACTTTCTTTTCTCATAAACTCTTCTCATGTAGGAGGTAAGACTGATATCATTAACTCTTTTGCCAAGTGAGAAAGATAAGGAGGCTAGGTTAAATGAATGACTTACATCGTAGAAGATGTCTCTAAGTGCTGGATGCAGGAGTAAGGTTGTAGGACCCTAAACTGCGTGCACACGGCTTTCTGTGTACTTGGGGAATTACAGTTGACTCGGAAAGTCAGGAATGTCTAGTAAGTCTTTCCTTAGCAAATATATTTGTCAGTGTTTTCTCCCATAATAGTTTAAAAAATATAGCTTTGGGGAAGTAGAGTACTGTAAAGATTGAGAACCATGATGCAAAATATCAAAATTATCTTTCTTCTTTGAATATTTCATTTTGTTTTGCCCTTAATTCTGTATCTGTGAAAGGGGTAAATGAAGGTTATCGAAGTAATTTGAGGATTTATCCATGAAGACAGGTCACTCATGTTACTGTTATCGCTGAATACCACATGCATTTGATTAAGAAAAATTCCCACTGATGATGAGGAACTGACATATGCTTAGATAAATCAGTATCTCTACTTTTCAAATATTTTATTTTCAGAAAATTGCATGCATACATTCTTTCATATGGCTATACATAGTGTTCCTTTCCTTTCCACAAGGAGCGTGTCCATTTCAAGATAACTTTCCCTCATCCATTCTTCTATCTTTAAACAAAAGTAGTTCTTCTGTGACCACTTCTGTGCCATGTTAGTGCCACTGAGCAGCACTACAGATAGAGCAACTGGAAAATGAGCATAAGAACATCAAACAGGTCACCTGTCCTGTTAAATAAGGATGTTTATTGATAGAAGCACATACTGCAGCCAAAGTCAAAATAACATTAACATTTAGATCACATGTATGCAATAAATTAATTTTTGCCTGCTATGACAAAACACATCCTATGAATATAAGGATTCCCATTGTTTGTTTACATTGTTTATTTCATGAATGATTAATTAATACAAAGATCTAGGTTAGGAGCATGCCTTGAAAGGATGAGAATCTGTTATGTGTACCTTGTAACCTTTCCATAAATCCATTCAAATAACCCTTGTTAGCAGAGCTGCTGAACATCAGCCGATTATCCAAAAGAAAGATAAAAAAGGATTTTGAAAAAATCTGTACTAAACTTTTCTATTAAAAAAAGCTTGGTTATATATCTGTGCTCAGAGAATATTACTTTCTATGATAAAAACATATGGAGCCTTTGAAATACAATATATAAAATGATTTATTTTCTTTGTTAATATTCAGAGTAAGAAAGTAAACCTTCATTTGAATGGGTGCCGTAGTTTGCCTTCCTAAACCTACTAATGGATTGGCTGTACAGAGAATATAGTTGCTGAGGTGGTCTCTGTCTTTACTTAAATTAGTGGTTTATGGTTATTTTTCTTCATTTTACAGTGATCTCTCTCCAAGTAAAAAATTATTTCACCTTGCTTTATGTCTGAAACTGTTTGAGGACAGATTAGAAACAAATTTATTTGTGACCCTGAGATTCTTTTTCTTTGTAAATAATTTTGGAAACATTTCATTAACAGGGACAATGAAAATAAAATTCATGATGGATTTAATAACCGATGGCAAAGTTCACAAAAGCATATTGTTCACCTCACCAAAAAGAATGTGTAGAATTACCATGCTTTCATCTTTTTCATATAAAAAATTACCTAAAAGTTACTAGCATGCTATTATGAGGGCAGGTTCTATGAGTTTAGGCTAAAAGAATAAAATATTAAATTTGATTTGTTATTAGTTTAGTTGTCTGGACAATTTTTGTAACCTCTCTAGGTATCTGTTTCCTCATCTTCAACAGAGGTTAAGAAGACAGCCATGTCATGTTGGTAATTTTAAGGATCAAAAAGGCTAATACATGTAAGCACTTCACACAGTATTTGGCACACTTGATAATATTAGTTTTGCTTATTAGTTATTATTTATCGACAGTTAAATTCCTATTTAGGAATACTTGTGTTTAAAAAGTCACTTGCTATTAATGAATCTATCAATTCAGATAAAGCAAAAGTATAATAAAAATTTTGTATTTTGTGAAATCCACAAGGGAAAATATTAAAAAGTGCCTCTTTCCCCCACCAAAACATTCATTGTTTTTGTGAAGGGAATCATGTATTAACATGAAAACAATGCAGCAGAGCATCAATAATTGAGAGAGTTAATATTTCTACTCTAAATCTTCAGTTCCCAGACTTAACATACTCACCATGTAAACAAGATTAGAATATATAAGTTAGGTTTTAAGATATGAGTTCAGATACAAACTTTGGCTAAGAATTATGATACTTTTCCAACATAACAATGAAATATTTTAGTTATTTATAGCCATCTATTTGGATAAAAATATCTTAAAATATTCAAATAGCTGGATGGAAATTGCAAGTAAATTAAAATCATGCCCTGGAAGTGGGAAATATTGGAGACACAAGTGAGGATCTCGGTAGGTTAACACACTCTGGGAAAGAAGTTCTTGCAGAGATGTAGTAAATTCTCTTTGCTGAGACCAAGGGCCACAGTGAAGGCCACAGCACGGTATTTGTAATTCTCAAAGAATGCCAGAATCATATAACAGAAGAGTTTTCCATAGGACCAGATAAATGATCACATACTAATGCATTTCATTATCCTTAAAGTAAGAGATACAGACTTTTTTTTAAAGAATTTTTTTCTAGTTTTATTGAGATATAATTGACATACAACATTGTGTAAGTTTAAGGTGTACCATATGAAGATACAGGTTTTGCTTTAATCCTTTAGAGCAGAGTTTTAAAAACAAAGCTGAGAGATACATTTTCTGATCTTTTTGGTTATCTGTCTTAAGTTCCCCAGATCTGCTGACTCCCTTTGATCTTCTTGTCTCCATACTTGTGCATCAGTCCAGAGGATGCTGGAGTAGAGCAAGATAAACAGAGGCAATGAAGGTAGATGGAGTGTCAGAGAAGCAATCTAGGAATGAAGGTTTACAACCTGACTTTCTTATATACTTGCAACAGCATCATTAGCAGTTCTAATTACTTTTTTCACAAGCAATTAGATTGTCTATTCTCACTTTTGAGAATAGACAAAAGTGAGAATAGACAAACAATCATGGCTTACATTACCAGATTCTTGCCTCTATTAGATTTTTTTAAATCTAGTTTATTTCCCAGTTGCTCTGATTTTAAGAAATCTTTGTTATTTTGATATTTAAAATTACTCATGTAAAAGTTGTTCATGTATTTTATATGTTCCTTCATACTTTGATTTGGAGGAAAGATAAGTGATTATCCTTAAAATTTATTTTAACTTTTTAATACTCAGTTGAGGATATGTTTAAAGGGAAAGGAAGGGAGAGAGAGAAACATCGATGTGAGACAGAAACATTGATCAGTTGCCTCCCATATGCACCCCAACCAGGAGTAGACCTGCAACATAGGTATGCGTCCTGACTAGGAATGGAACCTGCAGACTTTTGGTGTATGGCACAATGGTCCAACCAAATGAGCCACCCAGGCAGGGCAAAATTTATTTTAATAATTTAAAACAGTAAGGATGTTAACAAGGATGCTAAATATTTTTATAATACACATTAGTAATATATAATATATATTAATGATACCTAAAATATTTTAATTGAAAATAAATTAATGCAAGTTAACACTTAGATTTTCTGCATTACTTCCCAACTATGTTCATCATGGCCTTTTTGATATTTTATTTATTAAAAATAATTTCTGATCTTGCTTTTTCACACTTAATTTATTACTTTTTCCTAAGTCCCAGTGGATTTTACAATTTCATAATGCATTGAGAAGCTTATTTAATACAATGACTAGCCTTCAAATTGACGTTATTATATTGAGTATTTTGCATTTATGAAGATTAAGGTATTTCCAATTGTACCCATATTTGCAATAAATGCAATTTATAGTCTCTATACCTCTAAAGGGTGATGGTGGATGAATCTTCAGGCAGAATCCGTAAGTTTCTACCCAGGCCTTCTTAATTAAGCCTGCCCAGTCAGCATTGGTTGTTGGTGCTGTCCTCTGCAACCTGTTCCTTCCAGGGGTGGTGGTGGGAGGCAATCCTGAGAACCTCAAGAGACTCCTTGGAGCAATGATTGGTGAGACTGGGATGAGCTGTTGGGATATGTGCTCTGAACAGTGATAGTTTTTAACATGAAGCCGCTCTAGATTGATGTAGGGCTGGATCTCAGATCTGGGTGGGTGGGTGGGGGTGGGGTGGGTGTCTATTAATAACAGGGGAATATTCTGAAGTACTGAGGCTGTTTGTCTATTCCTCTAATCAAACATCTAGTGATATCATAAAGAATATTAAGCGAAAAGAATTGACATCACATCTTTTATGGCTCTTACTGAACCTCTTGTGATTTAAATGGTTTCATCAGTGATGACAAATCCTTGGGTGAGCTAACGAGGAAGTCGCCTCCAGTACATCCAATATTATGTGTTCGGGAGAAAGGAGTAAAAAACTAGGGCCACGGGTGAATTCTTGCTTTTCGCTCCTCACTTGGTAGCAGCTGTCTTTCCCGTGTTAGTTTCGCAGGTCGTAGCCTCCCACCTCGCTTCCCAAACAAGGTAATGTTTTCTTTCAGATTCTTTAGCCCATAAACAGTATGCGCCTTTCTTCATCTTTTTAGCGGCTCACCATCGTGGCTACTATCAGCTAGACATCCTAAACTTTCTCGAGGAGGCTGGGGCTCTAGAGTCCCAGGTGTTCTAGTCATTCTCCTGGATGCACAGAAGGTGTCCATCACTGTGCTGGGGCTCATGAGCAGCGGAGAAGCCAAGAAAACTTTCTCCTACCCTTACTAAACACCGAGGTAGAAATCTTTGCAGTAGCGACAGCACTTTTCGTCTTGGGCTCTATTCCCACCACGCCCATCCTGCCCACACTCACCCCTGGAGCAACCTTTCCGCAGGCCCCTCCTCTGTACTGTCCTTGACTCCAGTTATCCTGGCCCGGCAGGTCCTGGGTGCGCGTGCCTAAAGGCTCTGCCGCCGCCACCCGCGCTGTGTTCCCCGAGTGTGCGCTGGATTATTCCAGTCTTTGAGCATGGCAGATTTCCACCGGATGACATCATGGGAGCTGAGTGAGTGCCGGCTCCGAGAGGGGGACGGAGAAGGGGAGGGGGAGGAGGAGGGGAGAGGGCTGGTAAGCAGAGCCAGAGCCGGTCTGCCCGCCACTCAGCTGCACGTCCGCAAGCTTGGGAGGAGCGCTCCGCCCGCTATTGACAAAGGATGGGAGGATGCCTGAGCCTGGGGATGCTCGCCGTGCACAACCCGGCGGCTGCCTGAGCGACTTCGCCCTCCGCCGGTGAGTGATTGCAAAGATCATTCAATTAGACTTGCAAGCCCGCACCTTCCTCGGCTCCCTGTCCTGGGCACCTGCGTCCTTGACCCCGAGCGGGGCTTGGCACAGCACTAGACCCGGGAGCCCCGGCAGCAGGTGCCTTTGCCTGCGGGTCCGCAGAGGAGCCGAGGCTCCTTGTTGGGGTTCGTGGTGGGTGCTGGGACCCCACTCCCTGGCGGCGGGCTCGCCCTGTAGGCGCCGCTCTTGGTGAGTGGGGGCTGTTCTAGCCAGCTGCGTGGGGTAGTTGCCTCTCTTGGCCCGCCAGCGCCCGCCCTGCGCGCCAGACGTTTCTGGTGGATCCCAGTGCGCGGCGCGCTGTTTACACCAGCTTCGTACTAGTCTCGGAGCCGCACCCCTCGGAAAGGCGGAATTGACGAGAGCCACTTAAAGGCTCACGAGCTACCGGTGTGGGTTTGGGGAGCACAGGCACGGATTATCCAAGGAGGGCGTGCACCACGGACCACCGAAGGCAGCCTTTGTCTTGGGTTTAGCGCTGATGCGCTCAGACTTGAGTCAGGCTCTCCGCAACTGTCGAGTCGGATTGGGGTCCCAGCACCCGCCCACCTGGGCAAGGGATGCTATTGTGTTCCTGCTGCAGGAGGGACTGAGAGCTGCGATTTAAGACACCAGAGGGTCCTGAGCCCATTGGTGAGTGTCGCAGTTATCCAGGTGCAGAGAGAGCTTCCTAAGCTTCAGGAAGTGCAGTGATCAGTCGAGGCAGATAGAAGCCCAAGTTTTGTCCCCAAGTGGTATGAGTGAAAGAGCAACTTAGGAGACTCACTCCTGCTCATTTTTCACCCTGGTTTCCTAAACGCTTGCGGATTATTTGTCGCTGTTGGATGGAGTTAGAGGCATATCCTATATAAATTTAGGGAGATCCAGTCTTCCTGGAAATCCCATTTGTTATTCAATAGTTCCGGAAGAGGTCCCCTTGCTAAACATGTTTGATTGGTGTCTGTTCTATTACAGAGCTTTATGGGCTTAAAAGATTTGGAACCTGCCTCAGGTGCCTTAGTTCGGAGTTGTGCTGAGTGTAGCTAGAAAGTCAACATACCAATACCCACGCCTCCTAGTTACCTGTCGGTTTGACACACATTTTAACAATGAATTCCTTCCGTTTGGGAAAAGTACAAATTTTCAGACCACCAAGAAGTGGTGATAACTATTGGAATATTTTATTTAAATGTTAGTTTATTTCCAAAAGAAACATTTTTTTGTGAAAAAAATATAAAAAAGTGAAAGCTTCCTACTTTGGGGCTCAGTTGATTTTGGGGGCATTTCATACACTGAAATCTAAAATATGAGCAAAGGAAGCTCATCTTTATCCAGGACTTCTGGAGTTAGCAGCAACATTTTCTCTTGTGATTAAGAAATATTTTTTTTTTCATTATTTGTTTCCTGACTTCTTATCACAAAGAGCTCCACCTGTTTTTTTCAAAAGTTTTACTTTTTTCTAACTTTATTATATTCATCTCTTTATAGTAAAGCTTAAGGAGCTTACATGAAGGTTTTTAGAGAATTTGTTGCTGGTGTTGGCTGCTTTTCTTAAATATTGTAATAACAGAATCTCTTTCTGAAACTAGTCCCGTGGACATAACAGTTTGTGATATGCTTATGTGATGGGGTGTACCCGACATAAAAATCTACATTTATATATATGTACATATGTATATATGTATACTTATACATATAAAAATCTACATACACACATATATGTATATACATATATTATATAAATATATAATCTCAGTTAAACAATCAGCCAACAAAGCAGGAGGTATGTAGTATTTGGCTCATGGTTTTTGGCAGAGGATATTTCCTTTAACAATAAGATGTTTTACTTCTCGTATGTAGTAAGTAAAAATCTCCATCAAGGAAAACAGGTTATATTTTATGTCTGAAATCTTTTATTTCAAGAAGATTTGTCTAAGAAGGTCAAAAATTTTCTGGTATTTCACTGGACATACACTAGAATATATAAGGTAGGTCCTCAGAAAGTGTAAGTGTCTTATAAATCCATATGAGTTGATGTAGTTGATAGGTAGTACAATGTTATTTTTAAAAACATGAAGTAAAATGATGTCCTTGAACCCGAGAATATTCTCATAATATTCTTTAATGTATTTCAGAAATATTTTGGCTATTTTTCACACAGAGCCCTTAATTGGAAAAGATGAGAGGAAGAGGACAAAGTTGCACTATAAGACAAAAACGAAGCTATGGTATATTGTCCAGGGCAGGCAATAGTGAGTGGTGTGTCAAGGCCACAGAAAAGAGTCTCGTATCAGAACAGTGGGAGATTTCCAAGAGAAGATTATGTATGAGGAATAAGTTTATACCATTTGGTGACTCTTGCTTTCATGGTTCCAATGATTTGATTTGAACAGATACTGTAGGATCCCTGTGATATAGTGAGACTCTTCACCTTCCTTGAGGCAAAATTATATCTTGAACTCAATCAGAAGGCTATTTTATGGGCTTTTCTATGGTGTAATTTGAATTCTAGTTTAAGGATGCTTTATGTATCGTTAAATATTGTGATTTTAACTTTTGTGTAGGCCTCCAATATGGAAGTTGGTCAGGAAAACCTTTTTTGACTGACAGGTGTTGGTGTCTAGGCTTCTTCAGGAATTATGCTTAGAGTGAAGCCACCCTGGCTGAGTGGCTCAGTTGACTGCGTGTCCTCCAGGAAACCAAAAGGTGACCCAAAGGCCTGGGTTGGGGCACGTGCGTAGGTTGCTGGCTCTATGCTCTATGCGCTTGCAGATGGCGTCCAATTGAAGTTTGACTCCATCTCTTTCTCTGTCTCTTCCCCCTCCCTAAATAAAAATAAAATATTTTTTTTAAAAAGATTGAACGCCTACATTAATGGGATTGTTGAAAATATTCAGGAGTATGATGATATTCATAGGCTTAAGATAATATATTAATGGAGTTTTTGAAAATGAAATTAAAGAAAATTTGAGACAAAATCTCTATAAGCTAAAATCATCCTTTAGTTATAAAGTGGAGACTTTTTGCAACTTAATAGACCCTTATGATACTATGGTTCACTTTCTTTTTCTTTAAAAGATTTTATTTATTTATTTTTAGAGAGAGGGAAAGGCAGGGAGAAAGAGAGGGAGAGAAACAGCAATGTGTGGTTGCCTCTCGCACACCCCTTACTGGGGACCTGGCCCACAACCCAGACATGTGCCCTGACTGGGAATTGAACAGGAGACCCTTTGGTTCACATGCTGGCGCTCAATCCACTGGGCCACACCAGCCAAGGATGATTCACTTTCTATTTCCCAGTGTCAGAATGATGAGTACTGGGTAGGAAATTTGTCTTCTAGTTTTGACTTTGTCATCTAACTGAGGACAAATCTCTGAACCTCTTGAACAGTAGTTTTACTTGTCATTAAATAAAGTTGATAATATCTGCTCTACCTTCGTCTCAGGAAATAGTACACAGTAAATGAGCTAATGTGCAAAAGTGATTTTGAAAATATAGGAAGAACTATAACAGATATGATCTATTAGTTAAAGAAGTAAATTTATATAGAGGTGAGTCTAGTTTTGATTTGTATTTTAAACATCTGGCATTTTTAACTAGTGGCATTCTTTACAATTCACTTATTAGAATTTATAAAATTGTTAAGTAGGTTGTTGCATATGTTTTTTTTTTTTACTGTAGGTTTGCTGGTAACAGATTCTCTCATTTCTTTAATGCTTGAAATATTTTTATGCAGCCTTCATTCTTAAAGAATATTTAAGCTGGGTATTGAATTTTTTGGCAGTTATTTTTTTCCAACACTCTAACTTGATATTCTTTTGACTCTGGCTCCTGTCAAACCAGTCAGTCTTATGGTTGCTTTGAAGATAATGTCTTTGTCACTGATTTTAAGATTTTTCATTTCTCTTTATTTTTCTTCAGTTTTACTGTTATGTTCCTAGGTATGGTTTTCTTTTTTACTTATTCTTCTTAAAGTTTGCAGAACTTCTTGAATTTTGGGGTGGATGCATATTGTCACATGAAACTCACTGGTGAATTCTTGATGTATAGCTCTGCTCCTTTTGTCTCCTTCCTTTTTCGGAGCCTTCAGTTATATATTTAACACATGATTTCACTGGACCCAACGTGACTCTGATACCTGTTTCACTGTTTTTTCACCCATTCTTTCTCTCTATGCCTGTTTGAATATTTCCCTTCGGCCTTTTCTCCCAGTTAATGAATAATCTTATATAATATGTGTATATGCTTTCTGGCTCATTTATAGGTTATTACTCTAATTATTATATTTTTTTTCAGTTTTCAAATGTGCATTTCATTCTTTTATAGGGATACCAATCTATTTTCTCCATTTTTTTCCTCTGCTACTTTGAGCATACTAATCAAAATTATTTAAAATTTTTCATCTGTTAATGGCAATGATTGAATTACTATGAGCTTCTTTTCAGTGTCTTTCTCTACTGTTGATTTTTGTAATCATGTGTAAAAATTATGGAGGCTCCACATGATTACCCAAGGTTAAAGAGCTGTCGACATTTCTTCTGCTAGGAAGTAACATGGACAGGTGGCCAATCATTGTAATCCAATCAGTGATTGAGCTGACTTAATAGACTTCTTCCACTGCAGGGGCACCCAAGCTGCCAAGGCTTGATATCCAAGTCTTCCACTGGTGTATTCACAAGTACTACACAGAATTCAGGGCGAGAATTCTGAGAATCCTGCTCTTCGTTTCAGAAGCTTTCTTCTTAGGTTCTTAGCCTCCAATCTTATGTGCAATTTCAGGCATCAGCAAAGATCATCCAGGTAAAACTAGGCATGTGTCAGCGTGGTGTTTCATCATTTATTTCTCACTGGAATGATGGAATCTTGGTACTTCCTACTTCTAATTTTTTATCTTTAGCCCCACAAAACTGCCAAAATTTCCACTGGATTCTCCATCCCATATCAGTGGTCCTCTGCTCAGTCAAAGCCCCTATCCCCAGTGTCTTGCTGTGGGTCTAGATTGGCAAATGCCCCCACTCCGTATTCCAGGCGGAAAAAGCACCTTCAAAATTTCAATTTACATCTTTGATGATTCCTCCTGGAATCTTGAAGCCTCTAGTCTTGGCTTCTTCAGAAGCTCTCCAATAATTTTTAAGAAAAATTTTCCTTTATATCCGGTTTTTCTAGTTCTTCTTGGTGATAGTGTTGGTTTGCTATGAGTTACTCCACCATAATTGTCAGCTGAAATGGTTCATTATTTTTCACCAATTACAAAAATAGATGCGTAGGGATGCAAGATCATTACTTCGTGATAAAACTGGAGTTTGTACTTCTAGCCTACAGATTGCTAGGCAATCCAGCTAACTCTAAACCCACTTGATTTTTGTTTTAAAATGTTGGTATAGAAAGAGACCAGATTCTACAAAGTAGTTATATTATGTACAGTATGGTTTGCCTATTTCCTTTTGAGGTAGAACCTAGTAGCAACAGGGAAAGCCAAAAAGTGATTCAAATAGCTAGTCAATTTAAATTCATGGTAACTGAACATAATAAATTGGCAAACCTTTTCTTTCCCAGAGGAGTGATGCTTGCATACCACACACACACATACAAAAGTAACTCTTTTCTGAACATAAGCAACCCATGATTTAGGAATCATCCTAATTTACAAAGAAATTCCACATGTAGGGAGTGAATAGTGTGAGAAGCCTGGAACCCTCTCTACTTAGAAACAATGTCATTTGTTTTTCAAATTGTTCCTCTAAAAAACAACTAATACAAACATAAATTGTCATATGCATATAATAGAGTTAATAGTGTATCAGCTTCTTTTCTTGTAGGTATATGGATGAAAGTCAGGATATGTTTCTTCCGGAAGGTACGTTACAAATGGTGGTCAGTTGTTTTAGAAATGTCTTTAACTTAAAGTATATTGTTAAAGACCTATGTAACTGTATTAACTGTATTTCTATGGATTAGTTTAGAATTTATGTTGAATTTTTCTAGCAATGAATGGATACTCAAGGTGAACTCAATGTACATAATACCATTTTTAAAGTGGTTCTATATTTCAGAAACTCCCTACTTTTAAGGACACAGTCAAGTGGAAGTTGGAGAATGCGGGGGATGGGCTCTTTTGCCTGCCTTTCAGTCAGTGAACTAATAAGGTACATTAGGAAGTGCACTGAAGCGTGGTGAGAGTGATAAACTGGGTGCTGTGCTGTTGCTGGCTCATTATTCGGGGCTGACACCCTGATGAGTAATGCTTTGATTCTCATAAGGCATATTATATGCCCTTTCGGTCCTGCCTTAACATGTTTTCAGCTCACTTCCAATTCTGTCTCTGCCTGTGGCAAACATTGTAGGCAGGCTGTGGTTCAGTTGTGATGGCTTCTCATATTGAGCTTGTGCTGAGTATCTTCTATGCTCTGCTTTGGGACTTGACTAGTGTGTCTTATGTCTCCCTGGAAGTGCAGCCTAGAAATGGGGAGGAGCTAACACCTCTTAGGGAACCCCCCAGTTAGTGGGAATGGGTGGGCAGTTCTGAGGGCTTTCTACAGTTTCTCAGAAGGTCCATGTTGGATGGAATCTCAGTTGGCCACGGTAATGACCCAGCTTCCTACACTTGTGTTGGCTTTTATTCTTTTCCTGTTTCACTTCACATGGTTCTTCATTCTTACTCTCTGGGATTACTCTCCACTGTTTGCATGCAAGTTTTAATTTTAGACTTGCTTTTGAAGGGAACTTGGATTAAGATATATGGTAAAGATATTTGCTTTTTTTCTCTAGAGGAAAATGAAAAAAAAAGATAATGAAGACTAAAGTCTAAGCCACATTCATCTATAATGAGAGAAAAATGATAAATGAGAAGTTAAAACAGTATATTTCTCAAAGGCATTTATTTATAAATTCATCATTTTTCAGGTCACCAAATGAAGCCATTTTATTAATTCTTTGAGTAACTATGAAATCATCTACTGACATAAAGATTAATTTTCTTTACTCCTTTCTTTTTTACTTCTCACACACACACACACAAACACATGTGCACGTGCATAATATGCCCTATGCCCAGTACTCGGGTAGGTCCTGGATAGACTGAATAAAAAAAAAAGTGACATGACTCCTGCCTCTTTGGAGAGTTATTTCTATGAAAAATTAATTAAATATCATGCGAACACATGCAAGAGTGAATACATTGAAGGACAGGTCCACACTGTTGAAAGAGCCCACCATGGGGGAGTTGAAATTAACCAGGGAGGTTTGGGCAGGTCTCCTTGAGGAGGTGACACTTGAGCTGACATAGAATGAATGAAAATTAGTTAATTAGTGGGAAGAGAAGGGAGAGTTCTCGAACAGAGGGACAAATGGAGTGTGCTGAGGGCCCTTTTGCTGGGGAAAGCGTGGCCATTTGAAGGAACCATCGACAGCCTGAGGTAGGGAGTGCGATACGGGTTGAGAAGATGTGCTGGAGATGCGCGACTGCCACAAATGCTTCAAATATTAAAAAATGAAGTGTTATGTGTGCATGTGATTGTGTGTTTAATGGGGACTTTAAGAGGGCCCTCACACATAAAAGAGATGATATATTAGCAAAGAGAAATATATAGAGGATTTGGGTAGCCCTGTCAGGTAGCTCAGTTGGCCTTTTCATGCAACAAAAAGGTCGTGGGTTTGATTCCCTGTCAGGGCACATACCTAGGTTGTGAGTTTAATCCCTGGTTGGGATGCATATGGGAGGGAACCAATCGATATTTCTCTCTCACATCAATGTTTCTCTGTCCTGTTTTGATGTCCTAGTCCTGGAGCACTTCCAGAGTTTTCTCATTCCTGAGGAACCAGTCTTAGAACAGAATCTCTGTCCTGAATCGATGTCCCCTGTGGCGCCTCCAGAATTTTCTTATTCCTGAGGAACCGGTCTTAGAACAGGGTCTCTCTTCTGTATCAATGTCCTTTGTTTTAGCCCTGGGGCACCTCTGGAGTTTCCTCACTCCTGACTGTCTCCTGCCTCAGTGTGACATATGCAGAATAACAAATATTAGAAGTTGTGAACATTTGGAAAATGTGAGAAATATGGGAATTGGTATTTTAGGTTAGTGAACAAACAGAGCAATAAATGAATAAAGATCTTCATTCACTTTTCTTTCAATTGTTTGTTTAGTTAGTAAACAAATTCAATTTTATTTGTCCTTTCCTGTGATGATACCTTCAAAACTATATATATATATATATGAGGCTTTTAAATTTCTGTATATTTAGATTGTTTTACATTGTTATAAATGTATATATTTTTAAATTGTTATTTGTTAATTTTTAGGGTGGTAGAATTGTAGGAAGAATTTTTAAAAAGATTTCAACTAAAATTTTACTTGAGATTGATTTTAATAGTGTAACACAGAAAGAGTATATAGATGCTACTGAAGCGAGGTACATAGCTACATTTAATTACACAGTCCCAAGTCAGTTCTTGTATTTAGGTTTTACTAAAATTGAATTGCCTATGTACTGACACAAGTCTGGATTCTAGTTATGCTAATTTCTCCCAACTTTGAAACTCAAGGAGCTAGAGACAAATAATTTTCCACATAGAGCCCTATTTCTTTAGACTTTTCTTAGAAATTTTGCCTTAGTGGAACCCAGTTCTATTTCAGACACGCTAGAAAATGACCCTTTAAGATTTAACACAATACATAATAGTTTTTGCCAGATATTTTCTCTTTTTAATGAGACAGCTTGGTTTATTTTTCTAGGTTACCTTTAACTTAATCTTTTATGAAATCTCTTAATCTTATGAATTCTTATTTTAAAAACATATAGTAAAAAAGTGATAAACTGATATTTGTTTAGCAATTATTATGAAAGAAAGATTTGTGCCATGAACAGTGATAGGGTATTAGAAGTGGGAGAATTAATTGGGCTGATTACTGAGATATTGAATAACAAGTGTGAAAGGTAAAGTCTGAGGCTTTTATGATTTATTCCTTATGATATTTGCAGTAGAGGATAAGTTCCCTTAGGAAGTCAAAGTCAGAGAAAAACTCCTTTCCCTCATTTTTGCAGACCAGAAGTTAGGAAACAAGTCTTAAAAGCAGTCATGATCGACACTGTCTCCTTTGGCTTTTGTTATGAGGATGAATCTTAATTGTCAGTTTACAGAAATTATTAAAAATGATGCAAAATGTGTTAAAATTTCTCTATCACACATTATACAAGTAACCCTCAACCGCACAAAATATATTTTGGGGACATGTAAAAGGGATCTTAAGTATTAGACATCTAATTACAATACTATTTTTTTCTTTAAGAAATGAAAGAGTCAACATTTTGATAGTGGTTATAGGACTATGGTTAGTTTTTTTTTTTTTATCCTACTTTTCTTTATTTTCCAGTATTTTTACTATGTATGATTTATTTTCCCAAGAGGAATGTAAGTAAATACTTCTCAAATGGAAAAAATATCTGAAGGAATATTGCAAAATGATAACTTCTGTTAAATCTAAATAGTTTACTTGTGGATGTTTATTTTTTAATAGTTTTCTGCATGTATATACAGAGTCTAGTAGAAGTAAGGCCTGCTTGAGTGTGATTGGTAGGGTAAAAATATGGGTATAATAACTTATAGTTTTAATTTGAACATTTCACCTAAAATGTCATATGGTGTGCTTGAGAGTAAATTGTTATGTTACAGAATTACATACTTATGATTTTGTAATAAAATATTTTTAATTAAAAAGGGAGCATTATTTGTGCCAGACCCTGTATATATTTAATGATGAAATCAAATATAGGGGGAAATGATGTGAGAGAAATCTTCTACTTAATATTAAGTTACATTCTATGAAGATATATCTAGTGTGAAAATTTCTTTGAATAATTTGCCTCTCAACAGTATAAGAGGCAACATGTGTTTGGCTGTTTCTTATTGGGATCCAAGAATTAATGCCTGTTTTAAATAAGTTGTTTAAAAGAAATTGTTTATTGTCCTCACTAACTTGTCCTAATAAATAACAGAATAGTTTGATATGGCCAAGTTTTACTTCTATGTGTCTTTGTGAAGAGCAAAGAGTAATCTACATTTCCCCCTATTTTTTTAAATGGTAGTAATGCGCATGTAGACCACAGACGCTGAACTCACAAGTCTCTTAGTTCATTCATCATGGTCCTACTCACTTAGCAGCTGTGGTGTGAATTTGATCGTGTGCACTTCATCCTGTGGGTGCTGGGGGCAGTGATTTAGCTTTTAGAGATGGAATTCTTTTTATGTTAGTCTTCCTCAATGAGAGAAAAATTATCATACTTTAATTATTATATGTTACTTAGGGAAATTTTGTTAGATAAAGAAGTTTTGAAAATAGCTTTTAAACAGAAAGACTCAGTTTCCCTGTTAGAGGAACGGGAGAAGTGGGAGCTTGGAAAAGCCCAGATTCTAAGCCATATTGAGCTGTCTTGAAATTCCCACTCCCTCATGAGGTGACATTGGCCAAATGTCCCTTTGAAACAGTGATTTCATTGCCTTCAGATAAAACTTAGTATCTACCTTAGTTTCCAGCTACTAAAGAGAAAATGTGCCAGTCATAGTTTTAGGAACCTGGAATCTTCTCTTAAAGATAAAATTAGTTTATATTGGTTTAAATTATTTTCAGATATTCAAATATTCAGATTTTCTTAACTCTAAGGGGAAAGAAAATTGGCTTATCTTAAAAAACCTGGTTTCTGCTCTTATTACTTTTTGGGTCCAGCCTATATTTAGTACATGTTTTATTTTACATTATCTGGATGTATATTTTCTTGTACCATTTGTTGGTCTGTGTAAGTTTAAAACAGAATGGAACACATGCGTGGTTTATGTAAGCTAAATTCTTTTCTTATGAGATTTACTGTTAATAGGCCTTTTACCTCCCAGAGTATTGGATTGTTAGGGACTATGGCAATTGTGTATGCAACAAGAGTGTACATGTCCTAACCAGTAATTTTTTAGGTGTTATGAGAAAAAATTCTAACAATTATATTTTACAGAAAATACATTTCTGGATAAACAACTGGGACAAAAATGAGGCAGTCTGGTAGGATCTATCTATCTATATATCTATCCATCTATATGAGCAATTGGAACAGAGGAACAACTTTTTGTAGGTCATATTTTCGGCAGATGAGTTTCTAACCACAGCAAAAGTTTATGTTTCTGTTGTTCACCAAACTGTGTTAAATATTGTTATTCAAACTCCCTCTCATTTTATCTCTCTGATATTTTTTTCCCCTGTCTTAACTGACTAGCTTTTGATAAATCACAAATCACTATTTAAATTTTAACTAGTTATTACTTTGTATTATAAAAAAAAAATCTCTGACCTTCTTTGGGGGGTACAGTGTGACTGGTTTCCAATCCAATTAGCCTTAGATGTCTGTGCAATAAACTTTGGTAAAAGGCGACTGATGGAGGTGGAGCGTTCTATAACTCCCATATGGATTTAACCTTCATTCACAAAAATCGTAGACTCCTTGAGCTCATGTCCCTCAGACAGTACCAATAACAAAAACAATTATTGTTCATTTAGGTTCCTTCACCTAAAATGTCATATGGTGTGCTTGAGAGTAATATTGTTATGTTACAGAATTACATACTTATGATTTTGTAATAAAATATTTTTATTTTATCTATCTATCTGGGTGTGGAATATACCACGGTTTTCTTCTAATAGTTCAGATAATAGAGATTTGACCATTATAAAACAAAATTGAACTCTTGGCCTATTTTTGCAGGAATACAGGTGGTAAAGTATGCGTGTTTCTTAGAGATGATTACACAAAAAACAGTCCACAGATTTTACACATTATTCATTGCTCCTTAGAAAAGATTTTCTATATAAGCCATTTTCTTTATTTGTTCATTATCATATCTGTTTCTTATATATCCCAGGCATTCTAAAATTTAAACTACATTTTTTGATGATAAAGCCCTTTGGTGTTTACTGATGGGGGAAAAAAATGAAGAGTCAGTCTTAGAATTCTACAAATGCTTAACGTAACCATGAATTTTCATGTTCCCCAAACACTATAAAAAGTATTTATAGTAATACTTTTGGGTCAAATAGAGATCCATGATTAATACTGTTAGTGTTCATTTTGTAAATGAAATTAACCTACATGTTCTATGGTCATTATAGTATAGTGTTTTGTATGTAACTTCAGAATCTATTTCAAAAGTTTGTATACATTAGAGGCAAAGTTCTGCCTTAGTAAGTTATCTTTTAAAATTGTTCATGTTTAAAAGGGAAAACTCAGAAGACATGAGAAGACTTAGTGTTAGGTTATGCTACAATAAATCCTAATGGTAAAGGATTCTTTCCAGTACATTCAACTCCTCCTACCAAAATAACTTCCCTGAGACTGAAACATAGGCAAAGCTCATAGTTGCATGAATGTCTACAAAAATGAATGATAACACGGGCATGTTTGAGGAAGGGAAGACAGGGAGAGAGAGGAGAGAGAGAGAAAGGGAAGGATGAAAGGAAGGAAAGAGAGACGGGGAGGGAGGGAGAGAGAGAGACTGACTGTGTTTCTATACTGGACTAAAGGGATCTGTTTGCTTGCGTGCACTGAAGCCCAATCAAACATGAACAGGAGTTACAGCCAAGAGTGTAAGGGTTTATTATTTGAGGAAATGGTGCCACACCCAGAGTCCCAGGTAAGCTAATACTCAAACACCTGGCCCCCCAGTAGCTTTCAGAGGATGGAGTATATAGGGGAAAATAGTTACGGTGACTGAAGGAGTTCAAGTCCTGGGCTTGAGCTACTGATTGCTTGGCGCCAGGGAGTTGATCATTGTGCTAGGTTCTGATGTCCCCACGGCATTGTTCTGTCTGGTTTCATGAGGGCGTGATCTGTAGGGTCATTTTGCCTTTCATGGGCCTGGGGCTGAAATACCACTGAAGTCAAGATGTTATCTTTAGCTTCACTGAAGCTCTGTTTCTGTGGTCAGCAGACCTGAGGCTTTGTTCTTAAGACGCTTTGATGCTGACCAGCATGTGATATCCTAAGGACAAATGATTAAGGAAGAGAATGGGCAGAGAGGAGAAAGGGTCATATTAAAGAAATGGAGTGCCTGTGAGATTACCTTCTCATAGAAGCAGTAGTTGAAGTAAATACCAGATATTTTGTAGTGTCCCTAATGGAGGGACACAAATTGCCTTATAGATTTATATTATACCACTCTGTTTATTAGCAAATTAGCAAGTGTGACAGCAGCTGGAGTTAAAGGCAGATGGCGGTTGATGAAGGATCTAATTTAATTTGAATTTTGAAAAGCAGTAAAAAAAGAGAATAAGAATTCTTGTAATTAATATCAAAGTCTTGATATAAGGAAGTACCTATTATGGAAAGCAAGTGTGGAACCAAGAATATTGTAGGAAAGAGAAGAGAGTGAGCTAACCAAACATCAGAAGAGGGAGGAGATACAGTCAGGATAAGATGGATATGTCTCAGCCATGTTTAGTGAAGTGCTTCACCAGTCCTTTTGTGGAAGAATTCCCATTAAGACCTGAATCCATACATGTCATTAGGTTTGCTTTAATTTTTATTTTTATCCAATTACAGTTTGTATTTAGTATTATTTTGTATTAGTTTCAGGTGTCATTAGGTTTGTTTTATATGTATTTGCTTAAGATAACTAATTTGTCAATAAACCATGTACCTATGGTTTTCTCCCGGTCGTAGGTTCAGGTATACTCCACGGAGTATTTCTGTTTCTGTAAAATTCAGCATTAGAAAATCCTTTCAGCTATTATTATAAATAAGTATATGAAAATGATCATTGCAATTGAAATTTTGGTTCCCATAGCAGGGAGAACAGTGCAGAGGGCCCTCTCTGCCATGTGTCTCCACGCACATTGGTGGACTAACAGAGTCAGAATCTTGTGGAGGGGCTAATAAAAGGCAGAACCCATTCTCAGGCCAACTGTTTGGGTGGAGCTGAGAAATTTACCTTTAACCAACTCTCTGGGTGATGCACATACACAGTGAGCCAAAACTTTTTAGAATGTGGTTAGGATACAGCTTATTCCCCTTGGCGTGTGAACACATACCATGGCCATACAACGGGCACTTTATTTTGTCTCATTTTTTGTTCTAGCAATTCTCCCTTAAACCATTTTAAAGTGAAGAAATAATAGAGACATAAACATCTACAAATACCGAGGAGGTTTGCTATGGATTCTTTGGAGACTAAGGCTTCCTTTCCTCACTCAGTAGGGGGCCAGATGCCTGAGAAGCCATTTTGCCCTGGGAAAGTATTACAAGGAGCCACCCGCTGTGTTAAACATATTGCAAAACCTGGGGGAAAAAATTAACAGATTTTTTTTTTTCCCCAGTGGATAAAGTTAGAAGCTTTTATCTTTCAGATAAATCCAGTGGAAGAAAAGCCAGTGACTCTGTGGGTCACAAAGTCTTCATTATGATGCTGTTAATGATCATGCAAGGACAATTAATGACATGTACTGAGGCAAGTGTTATTGCAATAGGTGCCTAATACTTGCCTGGCATGCTGATTTCTTGGAATTGTCATGGCGGCTATGCTCACATTGGCTACGAACATATGACATTCTCTGATAATATAACACCACTTTAATTTTAAAAATATCAGCTCTCTTATTTTGGTGCAAATCATATCAACTGGTAAAAATCTAAATTCTGCCCCCTGCCCCTCAGAGATTCTGACAGTCTAAATGAGAACAATCTGTCATTTTCTTAGTGGCCTGTGTTTCCCAGAGAGATGGGCTTACAGGTGTTAGCTAAATGTAAGCACATATGTTGTAGCACTGTCAGTACTCATGAGGGTATTTTTTTAGAAATAGACATTGTTACAGCAAATAACTCATTACAGTGAAAAGAAAATAAACTTTAGAGGATGTCTTATTTATTTCATACCATAGAGAGTATGTTGAAAGTACAGCATAAAGTTGCAGCATAAAATTATTTGAATATTCTATTGTGTATACAGGTGGTTAAACTGTATAATCACCTTAGAATAGAATATGGGTGATCAATGTCTTGATTTATTGACTGCACATCAGGAATATGGCATCATACACTTTAGAAAATATTTCTTCTCAACGGAAGAAAGGATCACTCTTGGAGTTGGCAGAAGTGTAGCTTAATTGAAGGGTCTCAGTTCTGGCAGATTTACTGAAGTTTGCTTAGAGCTTTGGAGTGTATCAGAGAACAATACTGAAAACAGTGGCAACTGAGGGAAACAGTGAATCCTTTGGAAACATCACTCCATGAATAGAGCCGTATCAGAACCGCCACACACACAATGACACACATCACTGGAGTTAATAGAGTGCTTAAAGGCATGATGCGAATGTCCACGTTTTCTGAATGTTCTGTAGCAGCTGGGTGCAAAGGAATAGAATTGCTTTCCTATTAAATACACTACTGCATGGGCAGTGTTTACTCTGAATCCCCAGGAGAAAACAAAAAGCTTTATTTTTGTAATTTAAGGTATTTTGGAGTAATTAGAGAAACTCCTTTCTTAAATGGATTCAGATATTAGAGTATATCAGCATATCTTCCTTCAAATATTGTAAAGAAAAATGCTATTGCTATAAAAATACATGGAAAATACTAAATGACCTTTGGAGTTTTTTTGTTTTTTTTAAATTTTCTGTTTTTTTTTAAATGTCAATTTACTGAATGTGTAATATTATCAAAAGTTAGAAAAAGCCAGTTCTTAAAACAACAATAATTACTCAATAACATTTCCTGTATAATGCTGAACTCATTTTAATAGCCAGAAAATAGATTTCATTTTCTTGGGATGATATTAATAATATTAATTTAATTACAACTTGTTTTACCACTTGATGATCTTATTCACTGACTTTCTTCCTTAATAATTTCTGCTTAAATGATAAACCACTTAAATTAGCCAGGTCTGCCAGTTCGCATTTACCAAGAGTAAGATTAGCTTACACTTCCTTTTTACTCTCTTCATGTCCCCAAAGAAAAGATCATGTTGAAAATGTCACTTACTTTTGTAAAATTAATTACAGATATTCTGTTTAGTAAGTCTCATTTTGAAATACTTGCTCTTCTGTTTCTTATCTCAGGTTTTTTCTTAAACCCAGCCAAAATCTCCTTTATTTTCCAATTCTTTCTCTAGTGCAAAGGAAACTACCTTGGTGCCTCATATGCAACGTTGCTTGGCCAGTGACTTTCTTGTTAGCATTCATACTCCTTAGTCACATAGGTTATCTTGAAGATACCTATTTATGACCTCTGTCTAGAGTCCTGAGCCCCTTAATGAGGAAGATACTTCTGAGAAGTGCACCCTTAGGCAGTTTTGTTGGCAAACATCGTAGAGTGCACTTAAACAAACCTCGATGGTATGGCCTGCTACTGTAACTGCATGTACTATGCTTCTATACAATAGGCAGCACAGTAGGCTTGTTCACACCAGTGTCGCAACAAACACACGAGTAATGCATTGCACTATGGTACTACCATGGCCACGATATCACAAGGCTGTAAGAATTTTTCAGTTGCATTATAATCCTAGGGAATCACTGTCATGTATGTGTTCCATTGTTAACTGAAAGGTTATGTGGACTTCTGTTAACTGAAAAATTGTTATGAGGCATATGACTGCACTTCTAGTCATTCCAAGAGATCATGAGGGCTCCTGGCATGCATCCAAGTCTTCATGATGCCCCTGGGTTCACAGTCCAAGGAACAGACGTTCCCTAGCAGAGGAGGCTCCAGAAAGTCTGTTCTGACTCACACCTTGGGCTCTAGTTGTATACTGTTGACTTGCTATTGAAAGCTCAATGTGGTTGTGGGAGAGATTTGCATGCCTTCCTAGGGAGTGATTCATATTCTATTTATTAGGAAAAATAGCCACAGTGTATAATTTCTGTAGTCTTACCCTCTCTTTCTTAATGATTTTTACCTTGCCATCAGATGACAAGGCATTCACAGAAACTGGGAGAGTCTGGGATTCTTCCTGATGCCACAATCCCTTCCAGAAAATAGGAACCGCCATTCCAGAAAATGGAGGTTCCCATTTTCTTCTGAAATTTTTTGGGAAAAATTTATTTCTCAAGTATCTATTTTGTATGATATTAGTATATAAATAAATGTTTAGTTTGTTAGAGTTGGGGAGGACAGAGAAAATGATTAGTTTTTATCAATCATAAGATTTCTACTCATTGACAATTAATATTTATCATAAAATAATAACTCAGTTCTTACTTTTACAGTGCCTCTGCCACTATAGGATTCTAACTTTCTTCTGCATCAAACATTGACTGAACTGTAATTAGAATTATTTTCTTAATTATATTTTATTACATTATGATTTTTAAAAATTGATATTTCATGTGTGTCTTGTGTGGGTATGGTAGGCTAGATAATGTCCTCCCCAAATCTCCATTTCCTAATTCCCAGAACCTGTGAATGTCACTTCATGTGGCAAAAGGGACTTTGGGGATGTGATTAAGTTAAGGGTCATGAGAAGGGGAGATTATCCTAGATTACCTGGGTTGGCCAGTTATAATCACAACAATTCTTATGAGAGGAAAGAGCAGGAACTGGAGTTAGAGATTGCAATGTGAGGACAGAAGCAGAGAATGAAGTGATATGCTTTGAAGATAGAAGAAGATACCGCAAGCCAAGGAGTGTAGGTGGCCACTGGAAGCTGACAATGGCGAGAAAACAGATTTTGTCCTCAGAGGCTCCAGAATGAACCAGTCCTACCAATACTTTAACTTTTAACCCAGTGAAAATGATTTTGGATTTCTGATGTCCAGAACTAAATACAGGATAATAAATTTGTATTACTTTAAGCCACTAAATTTATGGCAAATGTTATAGCAAAAAATAAGGAAGTAATAGAGGCAGCATAAGTATGAGAGTATTAGATTGCCTCTCCAGACAGACAAAATTTTATTATACTTTGTTATGAAACTTGATTGGCACACATTATTTTTAAACATAAACTCTTTACACAGTGAGGCGGTTTCTATATCTACAGTATCATGATAATAAAAGTAATAGTACTTTTTTCTAGGATTATTGAAATACGTCTGTTTAAGCATTTTCTGTGCTTATGAACAAGGGTATATTTTAAATGCGTTACAAAGATTATAATTTAATCCTCACAGCTCTGTGAAATATGTGCTATTGCTATTGTCCTAATTTTATAATGAGGAAGCTGAAGTTTAGTCGACAAAAATTATTCAGTTCCTAAAGGATAGAGTTGAATTTCCAACTTCTGTGTTTCTAACTCCAAAAGCCAAATATCTGTTTAACTGCCATGCTATATTGTCTTCTGCGTGTTTGACATTTTTTGAAGCCTTTGAACAGAATAAGATGATAAGTTTGAAATACCATTATTCCCTGTGACTTTCCTGTTTTATCTCAAATGCTAAAGAAAACATTTTTCCCTTTTCTTCTCCTTGTTTTTCCCTTTCATATTATGTTCTTTCACAAGTAACTGCTATGTACTGATAAAGCATCCATTTAAGTAGAGTGGTTCTGATTATGACATTTGAGTTCTATAGATTATAGAGTGTTTGAAGTTGTATGAAAAACCTTGCTCTTTAAGATTGCATTAATTCCAGAACTATTCCTATAAAAGGACATAAAAACTATAATATTGGATAAACACTGGAAAATAAATACTATACTCTACAAAGGGCACATGAAGGAAAAAATTCCATCAGCGTTTCTTACGTAAAGATTGAAAGTTGTGAATGAGATTGTTAGTGGCAAAAGGATACTTCAAAATTGGGAGATGTTGAGTGGTTGATGGTTTGACATTGCTACCTATGTGCTCTATTTTAATGATTGTTGAAGATGAAGGCAATGAACAGGCAGAGGTGTGATAGTACCTTTCTTCAAATTTTACTTCTATTTAAGGGGTGGACTAGAACATATTCTTATCATTCATTGTCTAGCTAGTGTTTTAACATGTACAAGGAACTCTTTTTCAGCCACTAGGATAGTTTTTAGAGGTCATACGTTATGTAATAAGAAGTAAAACATTAACTTGTGAGTTGCGGGGTGGGGAGGCAGATATGTTTTGGTAACTGACCTTAGGTTGATTGCTAGAATCGATTCAACATTTCCAACAGAAAGAGGGCTTCCCTTTTCCCCGCCTCTGTTATTCCACATCATTCTGTGTACACCAGTATTAGCCTTGTGTGTCTGAAAGAGTAAATCTTTTCCAGATAGAAGAACTTCAGGTGTACAAAAACTTATCGTTGGACCCTCAGAGCAGGTTTTGTTGCTCACAGTGTCCTCAGTAGAATATAAGAAGCTGTGGGACAGGGAGGTCGTCTGGCTTATCCTTGTGTTATCTATGCAGTAGTATTTTGCATACTGATGTCTGCAAGAGCACATGGATTGTAATAATGTCTTAATAAATAATTTTTGTGTGAGTTGGCCAAACATCTCCTCCCATGGTTGCAGATGGCCAAAGACCAAGAGATGATATACTTGCTTACGTGAGAATCGTATTTCCTATTTCCTTTGCTTTGTTTCATAATGCTTGTTTATAATTAATAATATTTCCCCTGACCATAGTTGTGCTTCTTTCTAAAAATGATATTATTGGTATTGTTATCACCACTGCCCCCCCTACCCCCCAGGAGTTTGGAGCTCCACAGCTCTCAGATCATGCTCTAAGCCTTCTCAGGAGAGTATCAGTGTGTTCTCTTCTGTTTGGAAGGACCCAAGGAGAGCAATATCTATTTATAAACAAGCTATTATAGTTCTGTCTTTAGCTCTTTCAGTTCATGGAAACACACAATGAAACTTAAAGAAATTGGGATGAGACAAATCCCACCTTTAATGTAGGAAGTGATTCTTGTTCTTATAAGTAAATATTTTAATTGAATAAAGATTATTCCTCCATTTTCATTTTTAATTGCAACAAATCCAGTATGGATTCTCCCTCTTTTCCTCTTTTCCTCCAAATAAAGCCAGTTTATAAATCTGCTTTGACTTAAGTACAGTCTGGGCTGCTGAGCAAACTCTATACTTTTAAGTGAGATTGACCTTCTACAAAGAAAGTCAGGGAAACTCTCTTGATGCCAACTATTGGACAATATGTCTAGATTTTTATCTTTTCCTTTTCTACCTGCTCCTAGAAAATTGCAGAAACATCAGATTTTTACTCCCCCCTCACATCCCCACAGGCAAGTGTTAAATTCTCTTTCATTTAATTTGGTATTATTTTATTCTTCCTTCCCTCCCTTTTCAAAACTAAGTTTTAAAAGTCTAGTAAGATTAGGAATAAAACTAACTTCTTAGACATTTGTACTGACAAAATAAGTATTTAGAATAAATTGTATTAAATGTCATGAACACAAACATTTTTCATTCACTTTAACTAACTCTAAAATACATTTTTTCCCCCTCATTATGTCCCTTGCAGCATCTTGGTTCTTGCTTCCCAATTACCCCACTATCTCTAAATTAATGTGTCTTGAAGTACGAAAACTTTTCAGTGACGACAGAACTCATAATTAACAATTGTTGTTAGTACTGCTCTCCATCATTCAGCTCTTAAACATTTCATCATACCTTTCATTTTGGGGACTAAGATTAGGAACATGTTTTGATTCTTCTAAGAAAAAAATGGCAGCACAGGGGAGACACAAGAACTAAATTATTCACCCACTTTGGGAAATGGTATATGCTGTCTTTTATCAGTGTAACTTAAAAGAAAATAAAAGTAGCTAAGAACAGGCAAAGGAAATAAACTCAATATCATTTATTAAGATGACAGGAGGTACAGCAGGCCCCTTGGAAGAGTGGGATGATAGAGGACAACTTCTGGCCCCTTTGCCTGAAAGAGACATTTGTTTCTGTCAAAGAACTTAGTTGATTCCTCATTGTTCTAGCTCCACGGGCCTTTCCTCAGCTGTGTAAGTCACCACTGGCCATTCTGGCTGAGCTGTTTTTTAGAAGGACATCTAGAAATAAAGTCTGGAATCTATGATAATGCAAAGTGATAGATTCAATAAAAATAAAAATATCTGAAAGAGTTTTTCTAGAATTGCAAGTCATTTCTCCATTCAGCTTAGTCCAAAGTCAAACTGTTTCTTCCAATCTATTTTTATGTGTTCTTCATTTATTCATTCAACAAATATTGAGCACCTAGTATATACCAGACTCAGTTCAAAGGGCATGGGAAACACCAGCAACTAAGCAAAGGTCCACTTCTTCCCAACACACTCCTGTGGAGGGTAGTCCCAGTTGTGAGTGCCAGGACAGAGTGAACTTAACAAAAATGTGGCATGGAAATGTAATGCTAGTATATGAGTCTAAAAAGAAATCAGCTTTTTTTTTTTTAAATTTGAGAATTAAATTATTTTTGATTTACTTTTATATTTTTCTTAAACTTATAAAGAAGGATAGTCCTGATTTATTTAGGTATTATGAAAATCACTATAATGTGTATGGCTGTGTGTAAATCTGAGGTCATTCATTCATTCAACAAATTGTTAACGCTAGTGCCAATTACTGGTGCTAGGTGCTGCACAATAAAGCCATCTTTTTAAAAGAGTCAGCACATCTCTGAAGAGAAAAGACTAAGCATTTTACAATTCTGATGGTTTATACTGAAGCATATGTACGTATAATTATAGGCTTGCAGATACTGGAATTTGTCAAGACCATTTGTTACTGTACTTGGTACTAGAGATACTAAGAAGCAAACGATGAGAACCAGGTCTCCAGAGTCTTGGCCTAGTTATTAGATGTGTCCTTTAAGACTAAATGTATGTGAACAATGCAATATATATATTATATGAAACATATATAATATATTACATACATACATATATATATACTCTTAAATTGGATTGTAGAGATCATAAAACATTTACTTTTTAAAAGTCAAACATTTGACTTCTTTATATTTATATTTATAGAATATAAAATTTTAGTTCTCTCAATATTTCTTTAGTTTTTTTTATTACTTGCACTCAGCTCCTATGAGACTCATTTTCTATATCCTGATATATCTAGGGCATTATCTGTTTAGGACCACTTAGCTCATTTACCCAGAACTAATGAGGACAAAGTCTCAGCTCTGATACCCAAGGGATGGCATGTTTGCCACCTCAGCTCTTAACCATAATGGTGAATTTGTCTCAGCATCAATCAAACCATTGGCCTGATAAAATTCATGTTAAAAATGCTCTTTATATAAATACCTGACCTTATTTATTTAATTACTAATAAAGGCATTGTGAGTGTTTTATTATTGTGAGAATCATTAAAAGAGATTTTAGTATATTCTTATTAAACTCTTCAGAGAACTTCCAATATTTGCAATGTGTGTCAGGTTCTGGAACTCAGAAATATTTTAGTGTTGGTAAAAATTAGGAAAATAAATAACTTGCAAAAATGGCAGTAGATGATAAAAATAACAAAACCATTTAATAGGGAAGCCAAGTCCTAATATTCATAATTGACAAAAGTTCACAGTAAAGCAGTAGGCAAAGTTACATCTGAATGACATATGAATTACAGAAATAATTTAAAGTTGTGGCTTATTGATTATAGTATAGTACCCAGCATAGTGCTTACCATATGAAAACTTTTTAATTACTCATTGCCAAAGGGGAAAAAATTAACTAATGGGTCTGTGTGTTGACTTTGATTATGAAAAATCAAGCTTTATAAAGACCAAGAACAAAATACTTCTTTAGTTTAATATCCAATTTCCTTAATTTGTGGTGTGTGGGTAGGCGGGCTGAGAATGGGTGTATTCCTTTGTTGGGAGAGGTCATTGAGGGAATGGGACCCGTGGTTGATCTGAGGGCTGGGCCCTGGCTAGTGGAGGCTTCTTTATGCCCTCCTATGTCTTTGGAATGTACTTTCCGCCCACCATTCCCATAGCCTTGAGAGAGTAATATGTTGTTGAGATCGCCTGGGCTGAAGGACCATTAAGGCCTCTGATCTGGTGGGCAGGTGTGGTGATCTACTAATTGTTCGGTGGCCTGAGACAAGCTTGTGTTCCCTGGTTTACTGCCCCTGCCACTTGCTGATCCAGGGAGGCCTGCCTCTTCCCTCTGTCTCTCTATGTCCTTTGTGTATCCAGGACAGTTTCACATTTCACCAGGGGAACTTCCAAGGTTGTGAGCTGACATCCTCATTATCTTTAAACCTATTTTGTAGGGTGCAAATGGATGGACAGAGATGTTAGGTTCTGCCAGGATTTATAGTTAAGTAGCAGCAACAGGAAGACAGATGGTTCAGATTCCAAATTCATTTCTGTATTCTATTCTATTAAAGCTAGTTGCCTTTCTAGATTCTCAGTGGGCCTACTTTTTACAACTTGGTTTTACTCTCTCACCCACGTAATGGAAGAGAGTGTTGACATGAAGTATACAAATAATCAAATTTTGTGAGTAATAATGAACCCTTCATTTCAATATTCAAGGTGCTGGGTAGCAACGACATGCACGTGTCAACAGACTATTACTGCGCTCAGTACTATGTACTCCAAAAATTACTCTTTTAAGTCTTTCTTTTTTTTCTTTTAGGAGGTTATTTGATTTTCACTATGGTGTAAAAGATGGATAGATAGAATTCTCCAGAGCCATTAAATAGTGAGTTATTATAAATCATCACTAACTTGTAGGAGAGAAGGATTTTTGTGCAAGGCCAACCTTGTTTGTATCCCTTTCCTGGGATAGGACACGTTCTTTGCTTTAATCCCCAACAAGAACATAAGAATAAGTGTTCGCAACCTGGTAGGAATGTTCAGTAGGTTGCTTGCCACACCTACAAAAAAGGGTGAGAAGGAAATAGCCCTCATTTTGATAATATTCACAAATTTTAACCTTAAAGCAAATGTATCCTTAATGCTAGTATAAGCAGCTCCTACGGTGAGAGACATTGTTCTTTTAAAAAAATTGGTTACTGCTTCCAAGATGATTTATTTATTTATTTATTTAAATCAATAATTTTTTATTTTTTCCATCACCATTTATCCCTTCTATCACCTCTTCCACCTCCACTTCCCTCCCTCTCCCTGTAATCACTACAAAAAGTACTCTTGGACCCAAGATGCATTATTTAAAAAATAAGGGAATATATTTTAAAAATACTGTCCTATAACCCATTGCTATGCATTATAAGATAAATGGAGTAAGGAAACTAGCTGGCATGGAAAAATGATGGTAGGGCTCTCTGGGTCCTCTGAGGCTGATAGTGTATTTTACAATGGATATTGCATATTCCATGCATACCCTAAAAGACAACATCCTTTCTGGTTAATATTTCCATTCTTTTTGCCTCAACCAAATACCAATATTACCTTACTGTTATAACACCACTTCCTGCTGTTTACTAAACATTCCTACCTGACACAAGCATATTGGCAATTTTTAGAATAGCCAGTTTGGCTGTTTAGTCTCTCATCTATCAGGAAGACAGGACTTTCCTTCCCTTTGGTGGTCCAGTCAGAAAAATCTTCCTTTTCACATCTGTGAACCTTCTGCCTTAGCATTTTATATTCATGAGTTTGATACTAATGTTGTCTCACAGTACAGCACATGCAAGTTCATTAACTGCCATTGAACAAGAAGTGCTGTTCTTTCCACAACTAATTTTTTTAAGTAGAAAAATAAAAAGGTTTTTATTAAAAATACTATATAGTATACTAAGCTTGCTGATTAGTTATTAGAAGAGAGAATATATGTATACATGTACAATTTTATAACAACATTTTCATTACATTTTATTTTTATTATGTAAAATCTGAAATACAGGCAATAACAGAGAGGACAATAAAATGAATTCCCATGGCCCATCTTATTTCATCTTTCTCCCATATCCCTCCCATTTCCCCAGATTACATTGAAGTGAAAGCCACACATTTCATTTCATTTGTACATTTTAGTATATATATTTAAAGCAGTGACCATTAAAAAACAACACTGACAATACTACAATCCCACCCCCAAATCAGCCACAATGGAACTATATTTTAATAAAGCAGCTCCTAGCCAACTAATTATATTAGTGTTTACTTTCTAAGTCAACTTAAAGAACCTTTCCCTCAAAACTGCAATCTTACAGTGATGAGTTGGCATCCAGACTGCATGATAGATGCCCCCCTAATCAAGATACAGTTGAAGTGTGGCACTAATTGCACTGATTCTAATTGCTGAAATCAGGGTTTCTCTTTTCTGTGCTTATGGCGAACCATAAAGTAAATTTTGAAATGTAGTAAAACTGATCTTTTCTGCATCTTGGAACCCAGCTCTCATCTGCGTATTGTCCCCAGCACCCTCAACTGTGCATGGAATCCAGTCGCCTCCTCCCCTCCACAGTGCCACCTGCAGTCATGCCACATCGTAGCTTGGTTGGTTCCTTACTCCCATCCCCAGTGCAATATCCTATTTTCCCAGAGTTCCATTTCCCAAGTAAATTTTAGGTGAAAGGCAACCAGTGCTCTTATACACAAAGATATGTGAATAGGAATAATCATTTTTCTAAAAGCAACCTTATAATTATTTTTTATAACAGTTTTTGGCAGGTAGAACAGGGATGTCAGAGGAGGTGGAAACCAGGACAACAGCCATTTGTGTGTCTGTGAACTATGTCAGCTCCAGGCATCCTGAAAATGGCAAATAAAGAGGACATGATTGGGGTGTGTTTTAGCCCATTAGTAGGACCAGACAGAATAAGAGAAAGAATAAGTCAGAAGGGGAAGAATAAAAGGTAGAAAAGAGAGACAGAGGTAAGGGGAAATCTAGGTGGGAAATGAATGCTCTGTGTGAGAGCCTGTCATATTTCTAAAGAACAAACATGTTAGGAATAGGACCACCTATGTATTTATTTAAATGATTTTTTTAAATGATAGGAATATGGGACTTTATTATATTGTCCCCTCTGTATTGCCTATGCTTTAAATTTTATGTAATAAAGATAATCTAGAGTATAAATATAAAATTAGAAAAGAGATGATTATGAGGTTGGAAAGACTGAGAGGAGTATTCAGAGAAGATATTCTTTTTATCACTGTGCATAAAAATTTATCCTGAGAATTATAAATTATATATGTATGCATGTATGTATGTAGTTATTGTGTGTACACACATACACTCAAAACACTATATATAAATGTGTTGGTGGGGGTGGATTTCTCTTCTGTCTTTCTAGGCCCTTCTGGCTGGTCTAAGAATTAAAATGACACAAGACAGATTAACAGGAAAAAATAACCAAATTTAATTATATACATACAGTTGGAAGTTCCATATGAATCTAGGGCCCCAAGAGAAATCAGGCAGTTGAGGCTACTACGCCTTCTGGACTAAGGAGAAGGAGTAATTGTTTGGGTCTTCAAAAGGGAGGAAGGCAATTCACACGGAAATGGAAAAACAAATGTTTGGTAAGCAGTTCACTGGGCCACTTGGAGCCAATGGGACAAAAAGTGGACTCTGAATTCTAGGCCTGGCCCTGTCTCCTGGCCACACCTGGTTCCTGTTACCTGGGGCGACAGCTCAGGTCCTGAAATAGGCCCTCTATCTAAATCCTTTGAGGCAGTGAAAGAGAAGGTCAAAGGTTCTTCCTGAGTCTTGTTTCTTAAAAATAAAATAACCCTCATGCCAGAGAAACACATTTTAGGGTGACAAATTTTGTTTCCCTACAGTGTGACAAAAAGAGGAAAAACGGGGTGAGTTAAAGCATTCTTTTAAATGTATTATAAAATGACCTTTTATAATAATTGGAAATAATACCAATACCTTTTAAGGCCCACAATTTTAAAGAGAAAGAAGAGAAGCACATTCCTATGGTGTTTTAATAGCCTGGTATTAATACCTAAAAAATACATGCATATGTGCATGTAGAACATAAAAGGCTGAACAAAAGAATTTAAAGTGCTAAAATCCAATTGTAGAAATGAGTCCAGAGTCGGAGGAGTGCACTTTCGTTCATTCTCTTCAAAATCTTGTGTTTCAACAGGTTTCTTTGTAAAGCATTTGAAAGAATGCTTTAACTCACCCCTTTTCCTTTTCTTTCTTTCACAAGGCCTTAATTATTTACCATTGTAATTAAATTTTGCACTTACTCTATTTTTTAAATGTTACTTATTTTGAATGGCCCACTGTTTACTTTCCTATTTCTTTGCCAACAGTAAAATCTCGAAGGCCATAATGAAAGGGAATGCTAATCACTTAAAAGAGGAAATTATTTTTTTTAAATAAAAGGGGATAAAAGAAATATTAACTAGTGATATGAAAAGGACTAATAAAATTATTTAAAAAATGTTTTCATCAGAAGGGTGCTAATGGTTAAATATCTCAGGCTTTCAAGCAGTTTAAGTATCTACTGACACAAAAAAATGTAAAGCTTTAAGTCAGGAATGAATGTGCTTTTATATGTCAGTAACTTTCAAAATTGCTTTCATATAACTAGATTATTAGGGCTACCCCTGACAAAACTGTGATTTCTATTTTTCAACAATACCGTTTTGAATAGTTGGTAACAGCTGCATTTCCCAAAATGCAAGGAAAACCCTGGTGCTTCTCGGTGGCTCTGAGCGCATGGGTGAAGGCTGGGCCATCAGGCCTGCGTAACTTCTTTGACTTCATTCTTATGAGATGGAATTCATCTTGCCCACAGTTTCTCATTATTTGAGGAGCAGTAATCCCTTCGTTCTTCTAATGCTAGTGTTCCGTTAAGCCTTTCCTTTCGTTAGAGATTTTGGGAAATATCATGTGGCAGAGAATTCTGGAATTAATACCCTAATGAATGAATTCTAGCTCATGAGAAAATTTTAATGATTCCTAGGCAAATTAAGCAGAATGCAAACTCCATGGAGATCAGAATATTTATAGTTTGGCATAAAATTGATGCCAGTAAATATTTGTAGAATATAAAATTGGATTCAGTAATTTACAACTGCACATCAATGGGTGAGAAACATATGTATGATAGCTATTTTTCTAGTCCATATGATTGTTTTAAAAATATGCATAAGAAAAAAAGATGCTGAAGGAGTGAATGGGAGTCATGCGGACCTCTTCCCAAGACCAAACTGGAATTGTGACTAGTGGAGAAATCACCTGGAAAACAATGGAATGATAGAGGGAAGAGGCAAAATACACATTCTTTTCAAATGCGCATGGAACTTTTTCAAAGATAGACCACATGATAGGACACAAAGCAAACCTCAGCAAATTCAGGAAAATTGAAATAGTACCAAGCTTTTTCTCGGACCACACGGGCTTGAAACTGGAAATCAACCTCAAAGAGAAACCTCAAAAACTTGCAAACTCATGGAGACTTAACAGTAGACTATTAAACAATAGTTTAATATTGGGTCAATAATGAGATAAGAGAAGAAATCAAAAAGTTTCTGGAAACAAATGAAAAAGAACATACAACAGTCCAAAACCTATGGGACACAGCAAAGGCAGTCCTGAGAGGGAAGTTCATAGCAATACATGCTTACCTAAAAAAGATAGAAACATTTCAAATTAAAGATCTAACACTACAACTTCAGGAACTGGAGAAACAACAACAAATAATTCCCAGAACAAGTAGAAGGAAGGAAATAGTCAAGATTAGAGCAGAACTGAATGACATAGAGACTAAAAGAACAATTCAAAGGATCAACCAATCCAGGAGCTGGATCTTTGAAAAGATAAATAAAATCAACAAGCCTTTAAGTAGACTCATCAAGAAAAAAAAGGGAGAGGATCCAAATAAATAATATCAGAAATAAAAGAGGAGAAATAACAACTGATACCACAGAAATACAAAAGATTATAAGAAACTACTATGAGCAATTATATGCCAAGAAATTTGAAAACCTGGATTAAATGGACTAATTTCTAGAAAAGTATAATCTTCCAACACTGAAGGAGGAAGAAACAGAAAGCTTGAACAGACCGATAACAGCTGGGGAAATTGAAGCAGTAATCAAGAAACTCCTGGCACACAAAAGCCCTGGGACGGATGGTTTCACAGGAGAATTTTACAAAACATTTAAGGAAGAGCTAACCCCTGTCCTTCTCAGACTATTCCAAAAGATCCAAGAGGAGGGAAGACTCCCAGACTCTTTTTATGAGGCCAGCATCACCCTAATCCCAAAAACAGATAAAGACCCTACAAAGAAAGAAAACTATAGGCCAATTTTGCTGATGAACATAGATGCTAAAATCCTCAATGAAATATTGGCAAACTGCATCCAGCAATACATTTAAAAGATTATCCACCATGATCAAGTGGGATTCATCCCAGGGATGCAGGGATGGTTCAATATATGCAAATCAATAAATGCAATACATCAAATAAACAAAAGGAAAGACAAAAACCACATGATCATCTCGATAGATGCAGAAAAAGCATTTGATAAGATACAGCACCCATTTACGATCAAAACACTCAGCAAAATGGGAATAAATGGGGCATTCCTCAACATAATAAAGGCCATATATGAAAAACCTACAGCCAACATCATACTCAACGGGCAAAAACTAAAAGCTTTCCCACTAAGATCGGGAACACGACAAGGATTTCCGCTTTCACTACTTCTATTCAACATAGTATTGGAAGTCTTAGCCACAGTGGTCAGCCAAGAAAAAGAAATAAAAGGCATCCAAATTGGAAAAGAGGAAGTAAAGCTATCATTGTTTGCAGATGACATGATAGTGTACATAGAAAACCCTGCAGACTCTACCAAAAAGCTCCTCAACCTAATAAGTGAATTTGGCAAAACAGCAGGATACAAAGTCAATATTCAGAAATCAAAGGCATTTTTATACGACTAGCAATGAAATAGAAGAAGAAATCAGAAAAAAAAATACTATTCGAAATAGCAACAAGAAAAATCAAGTACCTAGGAATAAATTTAACCAAGGAGAAGGCCTGTACACAGAAAACTATACAACATTGAAGAAAGAAATTAAGGAAGACACAAATAAATGGAAGCATATACCGTGTTCATGGATTGGAAGAATTAACATCATCAAACTGTCCATACTACCCAAAGCAATTTATAGATTCAATGCAATCCCTATTAAAATACCAATGACATATTTCACAGAAATAGAACAGACATTTCAAAAATTTATATGGAAATATAAATTACCCCGAATAGCCACAGCAATTTTGAGAAACAAAAACAAAGTAGGAGGGATCACAATACTGGACATCAAACTATATTACAGAGCCACTATACTCAAAACAATCTGGTATTGGCACACGAACAGACCCATAGACCACTGGAACAGAATAGAAAGCCCAGAAATAAGCCCAGGTCTCTATGGGCAACTAGTACTTGACAAAGGGAGCAGAAGCATAAAATGGAGCAATAATAGTCTCTTCAACAAATGGTGTTGGGAGAGCTGGACGGCTACATGCAAAAAATTGAAATTGGATCATCAGCTGACACCATACACAAGAATAAACTCAAGATGGATAAAAGACTTAAATATAAGTCACAACACCATAAAAGTCCTAGGGGAGAACATTGGTAGGAAACTTTCAGATATCCCACACAGCAGTTTTTTCACCGATATGTCTCCTAAAGCAAGGGACGTAAAGGAAAGCATAAACAAGTGGGACCTCATCAAAATAAGAAGCTTCTGCACGACTAAAGAAAACATTAGCAAAAGGAAATGGGAGCCAACCGTATGGGAAAATATATTTGCTAATGATACATCAGATAGAGGTTTGATCTCCAAAATATATAAAGAACTCACACGACTCCACTCCAAGAGAACAAATGATCCAATCAAAAAATGGGCAAAGGACCTGGGCAGACACTTTTCCAAGGAAGAGATACAGAGGGCCCTGAGACATTTGAAAGGATGCTTGGCATCACTAGCCATCAGAGAAATGCAGATGAAAACCACCATGAGGTACCACCTCACACCGGTCAGAATGGCCATCATAAACAGATCAACAAACAACAGGTGCTGGCGAGACTGTGGAGAAAAGGGAACCCTAGTCCACTGCTGGTGGGAATGCAGACTGGTGCAGCCACTGTGGAAAGCAGTGTGGAATTTCCTCAAAAGGCTTAAAATGGAACTGCCTTTTGATCCAGAGAGTCCCCTGCTGGCAATCTATACCCTAAGAATCCCAAAACGCCAATTCAAAAGAACCTATGCACCCCAGTTATCATAGCAGCACAATTTACAATAGCCAAGTGTTGGAAGCAACCTAAATGCCCATCAGTAGATGATTGGATCAAAAAACAATGGTACATATACACAATGGAATACTACGCAGCAGAAAGAGAAAAAGAACTACTAAACTTTGTGACAGCATGGATGGAACTAGAGAGCATTATGCTAAGTGAAATAAGCCGGGGATGAAAGACAAATACCATATGATCTCACCTGTAAGTGGAACCTAACCAACAATACAGAGATGCAAGGAAAATAAGACCAGCAACACTGAAAGAATAAGAAACCAATAGAGACAAGAGGGAAGGAGGGAGGGTTGGGCAGGGGAAAAGGAAGGTAAGGGGCAAGTCAAGGAACATATAGCAAGGACTCATGGACAAAGCCAAACTGGGGAAGGATTGAGGGAGGGAGAGGGGAGAGGGAACAGGTGGGAAGGCAGAGACAAATGTATTTGGAAAAATAAATTAATTAAAAAATGAGAGGAGGAAAAGATGGCGGAGGAGTGAAAGGGAGTCACGCTGACCTCCTCCCAAAACCAAACTGGAATTGCAACTAAATAATGGAGTAATCACCTGGAAAGCAGTGGAGCGATAGTGGGAGAGGAGCCTTGGTGCCGCGGACAGTGGATTCGACTCTCACACATCCCAACGGGTGAGAATTGTGGTGGAGGCTCGAGAGGGTGGACTGGGTGCGCACGGGCACTGGCACCAGAGGGACATTGAAACAGCCAGTTAGCGTCCCCCGAGAAGAAAGGGGTCTGAATCATAAACAGGAACCCCTAAACTACAGCAGCTAAAGCCGAGAAAATACAGACAAAACGCAACCCCAAAAAGCTTAGGGGCGCTCTCTGCCAGAGACAGGTGGCTGGGGATGCAAAAAGACATTTAAAGGGCAAACGCAAAAGTTGCAGCGGCAGCCACCCTCCTTGATCGCTGGGTACAGGCGGCAGCAGGGTGGGCTGGCGCCTGGGAAAAGACCGGTGAGGAAAACTTTGTGAAGAGAACTGACACTGCGGCCGGTAGAGCCCGGGTGATAACGCACTTCCCACTCTGCAGCTACCATCTCGCTCAGGCAAAAGGGAATCAATTAACCTGCCTTTTGTGCGCTCCGCACACAGCTTGTACGCGCCTGAGCTACGGGGCTGAGTGCAGACTGGCTGGGAGAGCCTTGAGGAGAGACTGGAGACGGAGGCATTGGGGAAAGAACGGGAGGAGGAACCGGGGAGTCCCGACTCCCTCCCTGTTCGGTAGTCTCCATTGTGGGCTGGAAAGGCGCGACCCCAAAGAGGCAGAAGCAGGGCGCTCATGAACCAGACTGCCTGCGATTGAAACGCAGTCCGCACAGGGGTTGGATCCTCGGCCGAAGGGGTCACAGAACTGCCCAGAGGCCCCTAAGGGGAGACTAGAAACGGAGGCATTGGGGAAAGAACGGGAGGAGGAACGGGGAGTCCCGACTCCTTCTCCTTGCCGTAGTCTCCATTGCGCGGGAAGAGGCCACACCCCCAAAGAGCCAAAAGCCGAAAAGCAAACATAGACACCCCCAAAACACCCAGAGCAGGCGCGCACACTTGCGCCGAGTGACTGGCGAGGGTTGGCGAGCGTGTGTGACCCACGCGGGCTGGCGAACGCTTGGACCTACCGGCAAGGTCTCACACAGACTGGCACCCATACGGCCTGCAAGAGAGTGCACAGAGGGGCAAGGGCAGGCGTAAATTGACCTACCCGCCGCAATTGCGGAGCAGCCCACAAAATAAGTAGAGCTGCCCAGAGTCCCTGGAGGAGAGACCAGAAACAGGATTAACCGGAGAGTCCTAGAACTGATTTCCTCCCATTTCCGTAGTCCCCATTTGGCGAGGGCAAGCAACGCACCCAAAGAGCCAAAAGCGGGGAAAACACACAATAGAAGACCCTAAACTGACCAGTGCCGCGAAGCTCGCGTGCCAGGGAGGCCAGATGAGCACGGGAGGTCGCGAATAAGCCCCCTGGTCTGGGGCAAACACATGCGAGCCCAGGCAGGTGGGGGGACCCTGCCGCGCTGGGAACGTGCTCAAGGAGCTCTCGTGAGAGCGCAGAGAGATCCCAAAAAATAGCCCAGCCCTGACCAAAGGGGTCACAGAGCTGCTCCAAGCAGGAGTCAGACACAGGCATTAGACTCCTGAAAGGCTCAAACAAACAACCCAAGGCCCTATAGGGTCAACAACTGACATCATCAGAGGCAAGCCCAGAAAGAAAAGTAAAGGACAAAAATACTTAACAGACTCTCACAAAAATGGGAAGAAAAAGAAGTTCCCCTCAAATGAGTGGAAAAGGGGACTCCCCACAGAGAGAGCTCAATGAAATAGAGGCAAGGGAACTATCAGATATGGAATTTAAAACAATGGTTCTAAGGAAGCTCAATGAGCTCAGCCAGCTCAAAGAGAACTATGAGAAACTGCAGAGAAACTATCAGGATCTTACAGCAAACTATATCAGCCTGGAAAAGGACATAGAAACTATCAAGAAGACACAAGAGGATATGAAGAATACCATTTCTGAATTGAAGAACACAGTAGAAGGAATCCAAAGCAGGCTGGATGAAGCTGAGGATCGAATCAGTGAGATGGAGGACAAGGTAGAAAAAAGCTCCCAGAAAGAACAAGAAATGGAAAAACGGCTCAAAAAGAATGAAGAAGCATTTAGGGAAATGCAGGACAACCTGAAACGCAATAATATCCGTATAATAGGGATACCAGAAGGAGAAGAAGAGGAGCAAGGAATAGAGAACCTCCTCGAAAAAGTAATGATGGAAAATTTCCCTAATTTGAGGAGAGAAAGACTCTCATGGATCCAGGAGGCACAGAGGACCCCACTCAAGAAGGACCCAAGGAGGTCCACTCCAAGACACATCATCATTAAAATGGCAAATGTCAAAGACAAAGAGAGAATCCTCAAGGCAGCAAGGGAGAAGGAGAAAGTAACATACAAGGGGGCCCCGATACGCCTAGGAGCTGACTTCTCAACAGAAACTCTCCAAGCCAGAAGGGAATGGCAACAAATATTCCAAGCCATGAAAAGCAAGGGCCTACAGCCAAGGCTGCTCTACCCAGCTAGGCTCTCCTTTAAAATAGAAGGAGAAATACGGAGTTTCCCAGACAAAAGAAAGCTAAAAGAATACATCTCTACCAAACCAGCACTCCAAGATATGCTAAGGGGACTGGTTTAAGCAGATGAAGGAAAAGAATGAGACAGAGAGGAACACAAGTACAAAGAGAAAAGATGAGTAAGTTTCTATCAGTAATATCTCTCAATGTGAATGGACTAAATGCCCCAATCAAAAGACACAGGGTAGCTGAATGGATAAGAAAACATGACCCACACATATGCTGCCTACAAGAGACCCACCTCAGAGCAAAAGACCTACACAGATTGAAAGTAAAGGGATGGAAAACAATATTCCAAGCAAACGGACATGAGAAAAAGGCTGGCGTTGCCATACTTGTATCAGACAAAGTCGATTTCAAAGCAAAGGCCATAAAGAGAGACCCAGAGGGGCACTTTATCATACTTAAAGGAAGAATCTATCAAGAAGACATCAACATTGTAAACTTATATGCTCCCAATATAGGAGCCCCCAAGTTTATAAGGAAATTGTTGGATGACTTCAAAAAAGCTATAGATAGCAACACACTGATAGTAGGGGATTTCAACACCCCACTGTCCAAAATGGACAGATCTTCCAAACAAAATATTAATAAACATATCGTGGCGCTGAATGAAACACTGAATCAAAGAGACTTAACTGACATATATAGAATCTTACATCCCAAAGAAGAAAAATACACATTCTTTTCAAATGCTCATGGCAGTTTTTCAAAGACCACATGATAGGACACAAAGCAAGCCTCAGTAAATTCAGGAAAATTGAAATAATACCAAACTTTTTCTCAGACCACAAGGCCTTGAAACTCGAAATCAAACTCAAAGAGAAACTTCAAAAACTTGGAAACTCATGGAGACTGAACAGTACACTATTAAACAATGAATGGGTCAATAATGAGATAAGAGAAGAAATAAAAAAATTTCTGGAAACAAATGAAAATGAACAGACAACTGTCCAAAACCTATGGGACACAGCAAAGGCGGTCCTGAGAGGGAAGTTCATAGCAATACAGGCTTACCTTAAAAAGATAGAAACATTTCAAATAAAAGACCTAACACTACAACTTGAAGAACTGGAGAAACAACAACAAATAAATCCCAGAGCAAGTAGAAGGAAGGAAATAGTCAAGATTAGAGCAGAACTGAATGACATAGAGACAAAAAGAACAATTCAGAGGATCAACCAATCCAGAAGCTGGTTCTTTGAAAAGATTCATAAAGTGGACAAACCTTTAAGCAGACTCATCAAGAAAAAAAGGGAGAGGACCCAAATTAATAATATCAGAAATGAAAGAGGAGAAATAACAACTGATACCACAGAAATACAAATGATTATCAGAAACTATTATGAACAATTATATGCCAAGAAATTTGAAAATCTTGAGGAAATGGACAAATTTTTAGAAAAGTATAATCTTCCAACACTGAAGGAGGAAGAAACAGAAAGCTTGAACAGACCGATAACAGTTGGGGAAATTGAAGCAGTAATCAAGAAACTCCCAGCACACAAAAGCCCAGGGCCAGACGGTTTCCCAGGAGAATTTTACAAAACATTTAAGGAAGAGCTAACCCCTGTCCTTCTCAGACTATTCCAAAAAATCCAAGAGGAGGGAAGACTGCCAGACTCCTTCTATGAGGCCAGCATCACCCTGATCCCAAAACCAGATAAAGACCCTACAAAGAAAGAAAACTACAGGCCAATTTCGCTGATGAACATAGATGCTAAAATCCTCAACAAAATATTGGCAAACCGCATCCAGCAATACATTCAAAAGATTATCCATCACGATCAAGTGGGATTCATCCCAGGGATGCAGGGATGGTTCAATATACGCAAATCAGTAAACGTGATACACCACATAAATCAAAGAAAAGACAAAAACCACATGATCATCTCGATAGATGCAGAAAAAGCATTTGACAAGGTACAGCACCCATTTATGATCAAAACACTCAGCAAAATGGGAATCAATGGGGCATTCCTCAACGTAATAAAGGCCATATATGAAAAACCTACAGCCAATATCATACTCAACGGGCAAAAACTGAAAGCTTTCCCACTAAGATCGGGAACACGACAAGGATGTCCGCTCTCACCGCTTCTTTTCAACATCGTATTGGAAGTCCTAGCCACAGCGGTCAGACAAGAGAAAGAGATAAAAGGCATCCAAATAGGAAAGGAGGAAGTAAAACTATCATTGTTTGCAGATGACATGATAGTGTACATAGAGAACCCTGTAGACTCTACCAAAAAACTCCTCAACCTAATAAGTGAATTTGGCAAAACAGCAGGATACAAAGTCAACATTCAGAAATCAAAGGCGTTTCTGTACACCAGCAATGCAATAGAAGAAGAAGAAATCAGGAAAAATATACCATTCGATATAGCACGAAAAAAGATAAAGTACCTAGGGATAAATTTAACCAAAGACACAAAAGACCTGTATGCAGAAAACTATGCAACATTGAAAAAAGAAATTAAGGAAGACACAAATAAATGGAAGCATATACCGTGCACATGGATTGGAAGAATTAATATCCTTAAAATGTCCATACTACCAAAAGCAATTTATAGATTCAACGCAATCCCTATTAAGATACCAGTGACGTATTTCACAGAAATAGAACAGACATTTCAAAAATTTATATGGAACCATAAACGACCTCGAATAGCCGCAGCAATTTTGAGAAAGAAACACAAAGTAGGAGGGATCACAATACCGGACATCAAACTCTACTACAAAGCCACTATACTCAAAACAATCTGGTCCTGGCACAAGAACAGACCCATAGACCAGTGGAACAGAATAGAAAGCCCAGAAATAAGCCCAGGTCTCTATGGACATCTAATATTCGACAAAGGGGGCAGAAGCATAAAATGGAGCAATAACAGCCTCTTCAACAAATGTTGTTGGGAGAGCTGGATGGCTACATGCAAAAAATTGAAATTGGATCATCAGCTGACACCATACACAAAAATAAACTAAAGATGGATAAAAGACTTAAATATAAGTCGCAACACCATCAAAGTCCTAGAGGAGAACATTGGCAGGAAACTCTCAGATGTCCCACGCAGCAATTTTTTCACTGATATGTCTCCTAAAGCAAGGGACATAAAGGAAAGAATAAACAAGTGGGACCTCATCAAAATAAGAAGCTTCTGCACGGCTAAAGAAAACATCAGCAAAATGAAAAGGGAGCCAACCATTTGGGAAAATATATTTGCTAATGATACATCAGATAGAGGTTTGATCTCCAAGATATACAAAGAACTCACTCGACTTGACTCCAAGAAGACAAACGATCCAATCAAAAAATGGGCAAAGGACCTGGGCAGATGCTTTTCTAAGGAGGAGATACAGAGGGCCCAGAGGCATTTGAAAGGATGCTCTGCATCACTAGCCATCAGAGAAATGCAGATCAAAACCACCATGAGGTACCACCTCACACCGGTCAGAATGGCCATCATAAACAGATCCACAAACAACAGGTGCTGGCGAGGCTGTGGAGAAAAGGGAACCCTAGTCCACTGTTGGTGGGAATGCAGACTGGTGCAGCCACTCTGGAAAGCAGTGTGGCATTTCCTCAAAAAGCTGAAAATGGAACTGCCTTTTGATCCAGTGATTCCCCTGCTGGGACTATACCCTGAGAACACCAAAACGCCAATACAAAAGAACCTATGCACCCCAATGTTCATAGCAGCACAATTTACAATAGCCAAGTGTTGGAAGCAACCTAAATGCCCATCAGTAGATGACTGGATCAAAAAATTATGGTACATATACACAATGGAATACTACGCCGCAGAAAGAAAAAAGAAGTACTAAACTTTGCGACAGCATGGATGGAACTGGAGAGCATCATGCTAAGCGAAATAAGCCAGGGGGCGAAAGACAAATACCATATGATCTCACCTATAAGCGGAACCTAACCAACAATGCAAAGAAGCAAGGAAAATACGACCAGCAACACTGAAAGGAAAAGAAATCAACAGAGACAAGAGGGAAGGGGGGGGCAGGGAAAGGGTAGGGAAGGGGAAAGTCAAGGAACATATAGCAAGGACTCATGGACAAAACCAAAGGGGAAGAGCTGAGGGAGGGAAGGTGGGAGGGGGCAAGGGAAAGAGGTGGGGGAAGGCAGAGACAAATGTATTTAAAAAGTAAATAAATTAATTAAAAAAAATAAATAAAATTGAAAATACAAAAAAAAAATGAAAAATACAATTAGTCTAAAAAAAAATATGCGTAAGTCCTTGCATAGTATTTTGCTTCTCATTCTAGGATATAAATATGATCCAGGCATGGCCCCTAGCTAATATGCCATTTACAAAGTCTATTATGTCATCTGTGTTGTTTTCCTGTTCAAAAAATTATCTAAAGAGGAAAAGTAATTCTTTAAAGTATGAAGTAAAACTTTATGAGCTTTGTTAATTACACTTGTAAAGACATTTCTATCACACATGGGCTTATTAAAATATTTTTTATTAAAATAATTTTCTCACTTTGCCATAAAGAAAATATTAGATGTAGCTCAGTAAGGAAGCGAAATCAGTCAAGCGAAGGCACCTATTTTGGGGATGCTACTTGTCTTGTTTGCTCACTGTGGGCATCTGGAAGGAGTAATTGTCTTTGGAGTTCACTCAGTTCAGCTGTTCAGAACAAAACCTGAAGATGTTTTTTAACGGTACTTTTTAATCATAACCAAGGAAGATGAGTATTATCAAATCACAGGCTAAACTGAAAATTACATCATTAAGACAAAAAACCATATGTGTTCTCATATGTAAATATATTACAAATGATACAGATCAGAATTCTGGCGTTAAATGTTCATTTTGTCTAAAAAAGTGCTTTTGCGGGAAGTGAAATCTAAGGGCAGTCCTTGTAATCCAGGTTCTGCAGGGTCTGCCAGCCTTGTCTTTGTCACATCACATGCATCATCATGCTTCAGGGCATTCAATTACAGCTACAGAGAACCCACAGCCAGTGCAAGCGCTCAAGGGGTATACTTGAAGGCATTTCTATAGCCTAACTATCTTTGTTCCCCTTGTATGAAACTTGAGGCAATTGCTTCTATATTTATCACATTTTAAAAATGCCCAGCCACCTTTGTCCTATAATGTTTTCTGTCTCTCTGACATCTATCTGTGTCCTGCCACAAAATTCCCAAGCATTTTCATTTAACTGTTTTAGAATTATATCGTGGCAGTACGAGGATTTCATGGTATCTCACTCCACAAGGGAGAATCAACTCTGGATTGAGTACGACAAAACCCAAATCCACCCTCTTAATGTCAAATACTTCTTTAGGCTGTGGTTTTTACTTTTTAACTAGCAACCCCAAGATTGCAGGTTATAGTACACAGTCTTTTTTCCAGAATACAAGTCACCATTTTTTTTAAACAATTGTCACTTGCAAGGTTCTATGTTACATGCTTTACACCTGTAAACTCTAATCCTTATACCAACTCTAATAGATTTTGTCATTACCTCCATTTTTGTAGATGAGGAGCCTGGGCTAAAGAAATTACTTGTCCAACTCACATATTTAGTTTTAAAGACGAATCAGGATTGAAATCCATGTATTCAGGCTCCTGAATTTATATTTGTTACAATTATACTATAATGCCTCTGAAGACCTTGAATTTTCACTCTTTCTGGAGTTAAAAGTAAAGTACAATTTGGGTTTTGTCGAAAGAAACTATATATTTAAACCAAGAACATGGAATCAGGTTGGAGTCCTCGATTCTTGGTGAAAATAATCCTAAAATGCACAGAGCTGCACCTGGGTGTTATGGCTGAAAACTTTTGCAGGCCGACTGGAAGTGCCTCACCAGGATGGTGTGAATGAACAGAGAATCAAAACATAGCCCACCTAATGCACACCTCCCACCTACTCACCTATGTAGATCCACTCATCTTTTGGTCCACACGTTTCCCTAGTCACAACCCACACAACCCGAATCCTGCGTACCAGGCTCTTCTATTCTACATGATTTGATTTCGTTCCCAGGGCAGAGTTTGCTGGTTGTCTCCCTACAGTCGCGCTCCCTTCTTAAGGTTAAGTGTGGCTCAGTGAAGACTAGTTTCCAGCTCTGCTTGTTCCAGTGAGTAACCGGTGCCTAGGTTCCTGTCATTTAGATGTGTCTGAGGTGTTTAAGAAGGCCATTCTCCTTTTTCACCCCTTGCCTAGTTAGTGGATGTTCTGATTGCTATTCGGAATGACCTAGTTATGATTAATAGGGCTCTCCTATAAACAACAGCCTTCCAACACTTCCCAAATACCTTGTGACAAATAAGATTTCCCAAGGCCATAGAAAAACTTCAGATTTTCTAACCCATTTCAGTAGGTGACCTATATTTCAAATAGAGGAAGTCCTAAATCATCTGCAAAATGGACTATTAATTCACATACTAGACAAATGTGTTTCCATGTGTTTTTCTCCTTACTGCAATCTGACAATGACATATGGATATGTCTACCTTCCTTTCTTATGGTAATGTAGTTGGCTGGATTCTAATGGTTTGAAACATTGGTTTATATCTTGGAATGATTTTTACCTTGTAGAACTAGAAAGCTTTGATCTAAGTATTGCCTGTTGGTGTATGAAGTTCTCAGATACCTGTCATGTTTCCACAGTTGTTTGCTAACAATTGTATCAAAATGTTAACAAGTTTTTCTCATTGCTTCAGTATTTTCCATAAGACGGCATTGTAACTGAAGTTAAAGTTCTGTGGAATTTATTTATTTTTCTTAGGTTAAATTAACCCAATACAGAAGATAGCTAAGATTAGCCTTAGATGTTCTTATTGGCATTGTTCACTTGGTTTTAATGGGATCTGAAGTGTTTTATGGAGCATAGACAATCTTGTGCTTGCTGCATAAAATGTAGCCTGGCTAACTCCCTGAGCATTCTGCCATACTTGAGTAAACTGTGGAATAACTCTTCTGTATTTTATTCACGTGCACTACTTGCTGTTTGCTTGGCAAGTGCCTTTTAAAATAACTTCTGAAAGTTGTTGGATTGTCACTATTACAGATAAGAGTTTTTTGTGCAAGTAATCAAAAATATAAATTTTCCAACATATTTTTTGTGTGTTGAGCAAAGGGAAAAGGATCTGAGAGATTTCATTTTATTTTGTATCATAGAATGAATGCCACTGCATTATAAATGTAGTGAATTTAGCATCTGTCATACAGTAAGGATTCATTGTATGTTAAATATAGGAATAAGAAGTAAATAGAAGTTGGTAAAGAAAAGATGTGATGGCAACAGCCAAGTTAATAAATGACTAACAAAGGACTAACAAATATTTATTTAAATTTTTGCATGGCTTAACAATTGTAGAAAAACCAAGTGGTCTCTAAAATATGGTGAATTTTCTAACATGTATCCTTGTTAGCGTATTTTAGCTTGGTTGGGTTTTTCTCAGGGTTAAACTCTGGCTCACACCAGTGGATGCCTATGCCAGGACTGACTGGCAAAACTCTTGTTTGTAAGGTGATGTTTGTAAGTACAACAAAGGGACTTGGAGTCATGACTTGCATATTGTTGAGGAAACTACTTATATAAAGTAAACAGTGAAATCTTTCATTCTAGCCCTTGAGTAGTGTCTGAACTTGACCAAAAGTGTATTTTTTGCCAGTCTTTACAGAAGTTATCCATACTGATATAGACTAGAGAATACTGTGAACAATTTCAGATAGAGAAGACAGTCAACAGAACATGCCAAATGAGCATTAGTTCTCTGTAGACGCAGAAGGATTTTAACTTTATCTTTGGAGCAGTGAAGGACTTTAAGCTGGAGACTGTTGAGATCTGATTTGCTGGTTGAAGCACTTCCTCTGGTATCTGAATACAGATTTTCAAGGATGTAGTTGAAGCTGAGGAAGCTGTTTTGTTTGAGGCAAAAGATAATGAAGACCAGACAGATTAGTAGGTATATAGAAGAGTTGGATTTCAGATTCATTTATGAGAAAAATATGTTAAGGCTTGATAATGGATTAAATGTGGGAGAGGAAGAAGTGCATACTTTCTGTCAGGTTGCTGGAATGGATGATCGGGTAGAGTTAATTTCATTCACTGAGTTAGGTAATCTAGGAAGAAAGGCTTTTGGGGAAGATGATACATTCATTTATTCATGGCTTTTGTTTCCTTTAAGATTGACATGATTCAAGAAAGGAAGCTCATTAAGCTTAGCATCTCTTTAAAGTTATGATATTGTTACTTGAAAGAAAGAAAGAAGAGAAAGAGAAAGTTACAGGCCTGACCGAGGTGATACCCATTTCACTGGTTTGTCCTGGCCTTTGTACTTGTATTTCTGAAACTTACCTGGTAGGCATTTGTTTACCCCGAAGAGGATCAAGACTTATGGCCCAGCCTGGTCTCAGGTTTGATTTTGGGGAGGTCACTGTGGACAAGTTCTGATTGTTTAGTAGGTCAGATGGTTGAAGGAAAAGTCATTGCAATTCCACACATGGTTATGCAGAAATCTACAATATGCTAGTTTGCTTGAGTTTCCCAGATGAAGATAAGCCATCCTTAACGTGAACGCCCTCAGTGTTGAGGGTGTAAGAGGGTGTAAATATATCTGCAGAGAAGTCCTGAGTTGTCCCAAAGCTGCTTATTGTTCTAACCTATGGCTGTGGAGTTTGTGGTTCTGTAGGGGTCACAGGGCTCAAGCAGGCTGAACCCACTTGTCAACAGTTACTTTTCTAGTGCAAAAGATCTACCTTTTTAACATGACTCTGCCTTGAGTTCAATATGGAGAAAGAGGAAACTACTGTGAGCAGAATTAGAATAAAAACTTCTTATGTAAATAGCAGATGCTTTCTTTTCCTAAACAGTTATCGTCAGTGTAAAGACTGCAATTTTTATGTACTTATTTGTTTTTAGTATCTAAACTACAATTGCTTGGGGAAAGCACCTTACGTAAAGTTCTAGCAGAGCATCTCAAATGGGACCTGTAATATTTCCATGAAGCCTCTAGGATATCTCTTTCCTGTACATTCAATTTACCTTTTCTAGAAGTTCAATTGGGAGCTCATCAGACTTTTTGGAAAATGTGAGAGTTGATTCATCTGTGTCTACCGTAACAAGAAGATTAGTACAGTCACCTATGGTTGCAATGGTAGGGCCACAGATAAAAATTGACTTTTTAACTTGCATAGAGAAAACTGAAGGATATGTGGTCACTATGGGTCTTATTTGAAAATTGGGGGTCAAAGGGAAGCAAGATGGAGAAAAACCTGCCCAAAATAAAAGATAGGAAAACCATTTTTCAAAAGTTAATGAGTAAAGCTCCATGCCAAGGACTTCATGATGTATTTAATTATTTATTTAGTGTCTTTATTATTTGATGCACAAACATTATTACAATCAAATTTGTAGTCTCCATGCTAATATGTACTTATGTGAAATAAACCTGCCACCAAAAATTTTTTGAGAGTAGATGCAATACTAATGGGATTGCAAATTCTTCACACGTTTCATCTAATCATATTATGAAAAAAAGTTCACGCACAAAAACATAATCACAAAGATTAATGTGACTCAAAATGATATTTGGAACTGTATTTTTTTCCCTCAGTTCCATAGCAACTGGGAACTAACCACATGGATCTCTTTTTAAATGTCTCAGAACTTAAATACACAGTTTGGACAGATGGTCAGTGAAAAGGTTTCTTGTAGAATTGTTCAATGAATAGTAACCTTTAAGAAAATGTTACTTCTCAAAATATGCATAGCAGAGGCATCAGTTAATTGTATATATCCCATTCCAAAATGTTTAACTTTATTATTTTCATATTTTTGTAGAGCTAAAGATGTTCCTGTAATTGATATTCATATATTTTTTTTCTGCCCCAGGATTACCCGGGAGAATGACAGAGTTTATTTAAGAGAATCTTGGGTATTGTGAGTAGCAATCCTCACGATAATAGCTCAGAACACGTCTGTCTATAAATTCACTATAGAGCATAGTCTACTGAAAAGAGTAACTGTTTCAAGAACACTCACATGTTAACATACTAAATAAATGATCAAGAACAGCTTTCTCTCTGGAGGCAAATGCAACATTCACAGTGCTTTTGGAATGGTTTTATTTTTCCTTTCCCTGAAATTCTTTAAGATGAATACTGAGGTAAAGCATAAGAAAGAAAGCCTTCTTGTTGGAAAGTTTTTCACATACTCTCAGAACTAGGCTTTCAAAATTGATTTTGTTTTAGGATTTAATATAGACCCATGGATTGCTATGTGGAGGAGAACAGAGTCAATATTTATCCTCCACTGTCTTTATTAGAAAAATTTCTAAACTCTGTGTGATAAATTATATTTTTATATTTTTTAAGTTAGCTCATCTGACTTGTTCTCTAAGTTTTCTTATGAAACTATATTTTAATCATTTTATTTAATAGTTCACAATTAAGGACTTGAGTGGTAGCTTTAAGCAGCTATTGTTACGCAGGGTAAAGGAATAAATGCCATGAAGTAATAAATATATTATCTACTGTCCTGGAATCCAGAAAAAAGCAGAGAATTGTTGTAAATACATTTCAATTTCCTGATAAAGATAAAAACACATTTTCATAAACAGCATGGTTTTAATGGTCTTCTAAATCAATATGTTCTTTATAAAAATGCTTTTTTCTCCTAGTAGTTCAATGAAACTCAAATTTCATTTTTTCCTAATGATTTAGAAAATAAAGGAACGCCATTTTATGTGTTTGTTTCTTTGAAGAACAAAAAATGATTTGTTGTGAACGAGAATTCCTGCATTGCATGAGTTTAGTTTCATACACCATTATCGGTACAGGAGATGTTAGACATCAGAAAAAGAACAAGCCATGTCCTTGCTATTTCTGATTTACCATTAAGTTATTAAATGAAGTACAGGGGTGCCATATCCAATTATCTGGCTTAGTTCTTTTTCCCCCCACCTTAATATCTTTGGCAATCCCATATAATGGATCTTATTCTGTTGAACTTGATTCAATTCCACAGCTAGTTATTGGGTGGCTGCTATGTTCTGGAACTTTGCTAAGACTAGTGTATAGAATAGAAAGACATGAATTGCATGTCTTCAAGGCATTTATAATTGTGTTAAGAGCGCAGGTCATGTTTTATTGATTTGTAACAGTCATGATGTCTACCACTGTAGCCATTTCCACTCAATAATTTTGCATGGCACCTAGCCCCCTGCCTGGGAATGCTGTGCTTAAATGTTCCTGATCTAGAGGTGGGCATATGATCCACAGTCTTCTATCTGTAGACTTGCCAGCAATTCTTGAGGGGTTCACAGGAAGGATTCTGTCAAAAGGGCATCATTGTTATTGATACTCTTTTTGAAATGTAGAGGGTAGACAGGCAAGATACTAAAGAGAAGCAGAGAGCCATGATACAAACACATATTCCCACACAAAGTGCTATATATATGTTTTCATATATGTATATGTGTAGCATATATGCATATATATTAGGTATACAGACACACATACACACTAAGTACTGGTTATAAAAAGGATTAAAATTTCTTTTGCCACATACACCAATGATAAAATAGACCTTCTTAAAAAGTATCCAGGGCAAGTGATTCTTTAATTATATTTTGATCTTGTTTTAATGTTCATTTATTCTTCTTGCTTATTTTTTTCTTTATGCCTAAATTGATGTTCTCTGTGCACAATGTAGATATTTTATTATCTGTATATCTATCTATATGAAATTTTATACAACCCTGAGCTATAGTTTCCTTTTTGCTTGTATCTTATCCTGTGTGATTATTTTATGAGCTCATATCTTAAAATATTTTTATACTTTGTTTTTCTTAAATAATAGCATTTATAATCACCTTGCATAATTAGTTAAACTCTTCTGGAGCTTGGGTAAACAAACTACAAGGAGTGCAAATGAGCTGATTTTCTAAGAAAATGATCATCCTCACATGGAGCATCTTTAATGAGCATGACTTAAAATCAGTAGATTCCATTAATGATATCATTATAATTCTTTACTGTTTTCTTTGCCCTGGAATCCAGAAAAAATGCAGGTAATTTATTCCCCACATCTGTTTGTTTAGCCCAATATAATTTCTAAGTTAACATTTGCTGATCTATCTCACATTCAGTGTTAGGTAGGCTTTAATGAAATTTCAAAATCCTTCATGAAGTATGTCAAGTCATAAGCATTGTTGTGATTTTTTTCTACTTAGAATTAAATATATCATATTAAGTTTATGGGTTTTGAAAGGATGCTTGATCTAACTACTGTTGGTGGAGAGGCAAATTTTCTGGTCCTGTCATTTCAGCTTCTCTCATACATTGTCTGATATTTATTAGTGGATAGTTATTCCATGTGGCATTTATAAAAGAGTCAGTGTAGCTATAAGACAACTTGAAGATTTGACAAGTTTAGTAGGCTCAAGGGACTAATAGTGTGAATGAAGACACATGATTTGAAAGCATTTATAACACAATAGATTTGAAGATTTGAACATTAAGCTCATACTTTCTTCCTGAAAGGAGGCACAGTAGGGAGTTGTAACCATCTTACAGGTTCTTGGTCTTGTTGTATTACACAAATTTCTTTACATTTTCGTTTATTTTTGTTGTACTTGTACTCTGTCTCCAAACAGTAACACCACTTTAGTGGCATGACCTGTTTCTTAAACTGTTTCTAAAATGCTTAAATTTACCTTTAGCATTTGGCACAGTCCCTTATGTATAGGGTGACAATCTCAATCCACAAACAGAATATTTTTGTTGTTTTTGAATTTAATTTCTAATTGGGGTCTCCATTTCTTGGAGTAGTAAAAATGAAATGAAACTTTTTCTTTTGGCCCAGAAATTTAGGTGTGGGGTGTAAGAGACTGTGAGATAAGACAAAGATTATATAAGGTTGGGAAGGGAGGGGCTCTGGTCTTCCTTGGCCACATACCTAGCTATCAGTTATTGACACATCCATTTTTTATCCCAGCCTTAGAGGACTAAACAGGTTGCAGCTGCAGCTGTTTTGTCCTTCATTCCTGTGCTCAAAGCCTCTTCAGATCCAGCCCATTTATGTACATCAGAGTTAATGTGGCTACTCCCTTACCATGCTGGGTTGTAAGGGACTCTGTGAGGCTTAGTCTAAATCCCAGGTTTTCCAAATCCCTGAGAAGCACAGCTTAGTTTTTCCCCCTGTTTTCTAGTTTTATAAACTTATATGAGGGTTATGTCCTCAGTGCAGAAAATCAATATCTAGTTGGGCAAGAGATGATTTGTGTGTAGCGGAGAGTCTAGTTTCTATTCCTTCTGTGTTCACTCAGTTTTTTAGATCTTTTGTTCAAGCAAAAGTTTTTTCCATTCCTCCAGACCTAAGGACCTAACACTAAAAAGTCATAAGGAAATTAAAAAATATTAGAGTGTGACAGTGTAAGAATATATAGAAAATGTGTGTGTAACATCTCCAGTTATTACCCTCCCCCTCAGTATTTAAAATTAAATACTCATTGAGTAGATCTTGTTGTTGATGATGATTAATTTATTGCATGTTGAATATATAACTTTTAACCAATATCTTTTGTAAAGAAGACTAAATTAATATTTTATCTTTTTATTTAATATGGTGCTTCTTTTTTTTAAATGGGTGATAGATTGGGCACCAAAGGACTACTAACTTTATTTTAATTTATAAACTTTCTGGGTATACACTGAATCACATTAGGACTTTCATTTACCTTGTAACCATCATTTGCATGTCTCAGTTTTAGAAGGAATATTATATTTTTTGTCAGAGTAGATCTAGATTTTGATTTAACGTGAAGGAATGTTGAAGAAGAGCCTAGATGACCTGCAATCTAGTGACTGTTAATGATTTCCTGAAACAAAATAATGTTGTTGTACCGAAGACAGAATTATTTAAAGCTGAGCTGTGTGAAGGAGGGAAAAGAGTATGAGGTGGCAAAGTAATGGGGAAGTAAGTTTATAACAACAGCAAAAACAAGTTGTTACCAGACCTTAAATGCTAGGTTCTTGAGTCTCAATGTCATAGTAAATAGCACTGACCTCAGTACGAGATCGAGCAGACAGTTTATTGAAAAAGGCCTGTGTGCAAGGGAGTGGACCAGAAAATAGAAGTCAGGCTTCCTGTGGGCTTCCTGTGGGTGGCTTACACAGGGACCTTGGGCTGGGTGTAGGGCTTGAGAATGAGGATGAGGGCAGTTTTCCTACCATCACCATCAGGCGGTGATGGATCCCAGATTAGTCACGAGGTGTTTGCCATGGTCAGTGAACCATTTGAAAGGCATGAAAATAATGCTTGTGCACATATTTTAGTTACCATTTAATTGACAAAACAACTATTTTTTAGAACATAATGTTAAGAAAGTATATTATGTCATTTATTCTTTCCCTTAAGGATGTAGTTAGGTGAATTTCAACTATGGAATTCTACTGAAAGCAAGGAATAATAGGCCTTTAAGATGGAGTTCTTTGGGTCAAGATGGGGTTCAGATGTTATTCCTACACAGTCTCAAAGTCTTCACTCATTTCTGACTTGCAGTGTGACCTTGTGCTAGTCATCTTTTCTTTCTGGAACTCAGTTTCCTCTCGAAAAAAAATGTGGTTAATTGACTTTAGTAGCTAATTTCTGAAGATTTCATAGACTTTGTTGATTCTTATAAAACAGTAAAGAGTTTTAGCTGAAGAAAAATGCTACAGATATTGATGAAGTAAATTGAATTAATTTTTTTCTTTAATGATTATAGTCTTGATAATGTTAAGGAAAGATGAACAAATCTGAAGACTAATCCTTGAGAATGAATTTATTGGATTCATGCAAGCAATCATATTGCCATGAAAATAATAGTACTCACTCATTAAGAGTTTCCAAATTCTGGACAGATTAGGTAGGTAGAAAAATATAAATGCTTTAATATTGCTTATAAAGGTATAATTTACCAAGTTGCTTTAAAAGTGTTTTTTTAAAAACATTTGGAAAGCAAAAAGATTTAAAAATCAGCAGTATTTTGAAAAAAGTCATAAAAATAAAATTATCCTCAGTTCATTCAGTCCCATTGATCAATTCTTGATTATCTTGATTATTGGCCAGTATTTTCATGAATCTAGTTATTTTTTAGAGTTCTATAAATCTTTAGTTAGTTTAAAGGTGTGATCTAAAAGTTTATTTTCAGAATATTCTATTTTAGAATGTCAGAATCTTTTCCATGGATCTATCTAAAGATGTAATCTTTGCAAATGCATTAGAATAAAATAATGATAGTCTCTAAATGACAAAAACTTAAAATGACATGGTTATACATCTGATTATAATGCAATTGATAAAGAACTTTGCTTCTCTATAACAACATTTTAAACATAATTAGAATTACAAATGAAAATATGTCTGAACTTTGTAGACTCTTGGAGATTTTTATATAATCTCTAGAACATCAACTTTAACACAAGTACATGTAGGCAAATAGAACATCATTACTATTTTTTGACAAAGCTACCCATGTAGTTGAACATATCAAGTAGACCCGATTAGTTTAAAAGTTCTCTTTTTATAAGGAGAGAGAACAAATCCTTGAGGCATTCCAGAGCCCAGTATAATAACCCTAGGTTAAGAAAAAGTCTCTTAAAATTTAAACCTTGGGAGGGTTGTTAAACATACTTGATCAAAAAATTTTATGCCATTCTAAAACAATTTTAAATAACTTATTTACCCACAGTGACAATAAAAGATATCAAACATAAATACAGGCCAGCAAAACTTCAGTTCTTAGGAGGAAGAAGATGGTTTCCTAAGTAATCAAGTACCTGATTAACACAATGTGCTCCAAATCTATTTTCTGGCTTCCATGTAATAAAAAGCCAAAAGTCAGTGAACTTAAGGCTTGTCTAATGATTAATGTTTAAGTATTTCATGTTATTTCAAAATATCTGGATATTCAATAATTCTTATTATTTAACTTTAGTGAAACTCGAAAGTTTCAAGTTGCCAAAGACTTTAGAAAACTATATTTAGACATACATTTAATCATTACTGAAAGCTTTGTCCAAAACCCTTCATTTTAGTTGTAGCTATTTATTAGTGCTTAATAACTCCATGAGATTTTTAAACTCAGTTATTGCCAAGCTATTTTCTTGACAAACTTTATAGCAGAGCTACCATAAACTTTTTTTTTTTAACCCAGGCAAAAATCTACATATATCTTATGTCAATAACTCTAAAATACCTCAACCAAACTTAAACCAGCTTTAATATCAAATATTTTTGTTGAGACCATATGATCCTGAAAAGAAATATTTTGGATAGTTTCTGGTTTTTACTTTATATAAGCATTTGATTTCTTTAAGCCAATAAAATATTACACTCTAGTAATACCATCTGTAGGCAGGAAACATACTACATATATTATACAGATGAACACATATCACAAAAAAGACCATATGCAAAAAAGATCATACACAAAACCTGAAATACTTTATCACTTTACTATAACTGTTGGTGAATGAGGCATATGTACATTAGTGACAGTAATAATATCTTAAATATTCAAGGTAATATGAAATATATTAAGTGAGTTTATTATTTGGCATATATCATAAACTGCAATATTATTTTGTAAGTTACTTAAAAATTCTAGCTTCATGTAGAAAATGTGCAGGAGTTTTCATTATTAGTTCTTGCTTAATGAAATATTAAATGTAGTTTATCCAAAATAAATGCTTTAAAATTATAAGATCTTTTATTTTTTGTGAAACACCAGCTTACCAGTCTTTGAGGTAAAATTTACTCATGAAAGCATGCGGTTATAGAGTTGGAAGATGCTTTATTCTCACCTCCTCATTTGTTCATGCTCTTCATTAGTGGTGCCGTTGGCATGGGACCAGTGTGTGCTGATTTCACATGTGGTGCTCTCCTGATCATATAATGCACTCTGACCTTCTTTCAGAAATGTTCTTTCCCAACTTTTGGGCCTCCATTACTACTTCTGTATCAGATTTCAACTAAATGTCCTTCATCCCGGACTCATGACTCAGCACTGTTAGTCTTTCCCAAAATACCAGTCTGCTGCTTTCCTTCATAGTGCTTAGTTGTGATTTGTGATTTCACATCTGTGTGCAGGTTGTTTTTATTGGGTTATTGTCTGTCTTCCCAACTCAAGTGCAGTTCATTTGAGGGTAGGGATCATGCTGTTTTTGGACTACATTATTTTCCCAGAGACTAATACAGTGTTTGGCACATAGCCTGCAATAAGTATGTGATGAGGAAGGCAAGGTGTGTATTCATGGATGAGGGAGGCTTGCTATGATCGAAGTGTGTTTTGGGGTTTTACAAATGATGTTAGAGACTTAGACTACGTTTATATTCACACATCCATTTGATAAAAAAAAATTCAGATTCGTAAAACATCTGAAAATCTAGAAGCAACTCTTGTAAAAAGCAAAATAAAAGGTTTATTTAACTAAATTTAGCTTTCTTCTCACAAACAAAACAAACACCCTCCTGTGGACCTGGTAGCCATGGATACAATGCTGCTGTTTAGGGTATTTATAAAGACAGGGGATGTGAATGTAATGAATGCACCAAGGACATGGCATCTTGATGTGAACATTAAGTTATTGGGAAGCGTTCATAGGTCTGAGGATCTCAGGGTCTCAGGGTTTTCGCTGTTCTTGGGGAAATACCGTACCTTCTTTGTGCTGCCACAATCCATTTCAATGCAAAGTATTTGTCAGTGTAGTGAAACTTAACACCTGAAACCAGAACTAGGTAACTCTCGGAGAATTTATATAATTCTTGGAAATTTTCACTAAAGGACTGTAAGCCAAATCTGACCACTGCTGGTTAATTCTAAATAGTTTCAAAATGAATAAAGACCTGAAAAAGTGAGTGGGGGATACACTGGTGAGCAGCACATGACTTCTTTATTTCAAAATGCATGAACTCTTAGCTTACTAGTTAGTAATATACACTTTACATTAGCATCTTGATTTGCTTCTTTAGAATTTAATAGACTCTTGCTAAAGGCCTCAGCATGTGCATTTCCCCCTCACCTCTGTAATTTGCCCTGCGTTCATGGATTATCTTCAGCGATGCCTAGACTTGTTTTTCTCACCTTGGTTATAGCTAATCATGTAACAAAGTTTCCGGCATCTCTTCTGCAACCTCCGATTTAGAGTCCTAATTGCAAGCTTCTGTACTATTTTGTGGATTGCAATCATCCAGTCTTTAGGGATTAATTCATAATTTGATTGTTCTAAAGAATGTGTTTCAGAATGAAATAGCTTGCAGTAGTTCATTTGGAAGGGACTGAATAGCATGTCAGCTTGATTTCTTAAATGCCAGCAGTAGATAGGGCTCAGGGAGCTTTTACACAGATTCCTCAGTCATTCAGGGTGTAGATTATCATAATTAATGCCCATAGGGGCTATATCTTTCCTCTTTCCTAATAGCAACTAAGAAAATAAAGTTCCCTTTACTTTGTCTCTCGTGAATTTCACTTAAGATCCCAGACCCAGATGTGTGCGTGTGTGGGCATGTGTGTATGGTGGCGGTGGTGTTGGGGGGTGGGGAGCAGGAACAGGGGCGTGGGTAGTTGTGGTAGTGAGGACGTGGTGGAATGAGACAAACCCCGCGAACTGTATGTTGATTTCATATGACTCCTTCCAAAGGAGTAAAAATACACTTGAAGGAGCACAACTACAATTTCAAGTAGGAATGAAGCATGGTAATTTGTTGATCACCTCTTTTGTGCCATGTACACATAACCTTCATTTATTTGCCTTTTAATCTGAGAGGTTTCAAAGATGATGATAAGAAAACAGGCTCAGAAAAGTTAAAGCACTGGTCCAAACTGGCCCAGTATTTTAGCTGCCTTTCCTCTCAATGCTTCTGAAAAGCACAGACAGTCCCCAACGTAGGATGGTTCAATTTAGGATTTTTAAATCTTTGCAGTTGTGTGAAGGCAATGTTCATTCCATAGCAACTGTACTTTGAATTTTGATCTTTTTTACTAGGCAGAGCGATACCCTCTTGCAATGTTGGGCATTAGCAACGAGGCAATTTTGCCCACCCGTAGGCTAATGTAAATGTTCAGAGCACATTTAAGGCAGGCTAGGCTAAGCTATAATGTTTGTTAGCTTAAGTGTAGGAAGTGCATTTCTGACAAAACATTTCCAACTTACCACAGGTTTCTCAGGACATAAGCCCATCGTAAGTCAATGAGCATCTGCATTCTTCTTCCTCATCGCAAATGCAATCTTCATTTCTTAGAAGAAAAATGTGTACTCTTCTTTAAAAAATCTAGCTTCTTAAGGTTATTGCACAGAAAAAATTTTAAAGTTTGGTCACAAATCATGAAGCAGAGAAGAATGTGCCAGGGTCCAAGGGGTTCCTTATTGAAAGAAGGAAAACAAAAGGGAGCTGGGTAGGAGAATGTGTATGTTCACACATAGGTATGATTATTTTAAGCTAGAGAGAAAACATGAATCAACTCAAGTGGAAGAGATAAAATTACAGATTCCAATGTGGGCCTGTGGAATTAATAATGTCTAACTGTGTCTACTCCAAAAAAATAAACATCTTAGAATTATCTTAGTGATTTTAAAGATCTCTTTTTAAAGCCTTATGTTTGTTAGCATGAACATATACTTGCAATTATGGCTAACTGAACTCCTTCATTCTGCATGTAGCTTCAGTCCTTTCTTCAGGTCTTAATAGACAGTTCATTATTATTAGAATATTCTTTATAATACAATTCATAAACATAAAAGAGTGTTACTAGGCTTTCTCTCAGCCTTACCTTCTGTAAACTTCTCAAACTTTAAAGTCACAACACCAGAGTTAATGTAAGTTCTTTATACTTTATATGTTAATATATATATTTGAGATACACATGTTATATGAGGTCTGTCCAGGAGGTATCCAGCAATATAATATGAAAGATAGAGACAATTCTGGAAGAAGATAAAAGATACAAGGAACATTGTGCTTAGGGCAATGACACCTAAGTCCCCTTCAAAGTAGGCACCTTGGGACCACACACCACCAGTCACCATCAGCTGCCCCATCATATTTTCCTGAATCTCATTAATGGTCTGAAATTTCTTTCCTTTCAAAGGTGATTTTAGTTTTGGCAAAAGCCAGAAGTCGCAGGGAATCAAATCTGGGCTGTATGGGGGTTGAGTCGCCTGGATGATTTGAGGTTTTGCCAAAAAACTCTGCACAAGATTTGAGACATGATGCATGAGCAGGTGTGTTGCTGTGATGAAGCTGCCAATCACCAGTTGCCCATACCTGTGACCTTTTGAGTCATCCAAATAGTTTCCACAGAGGAATGTTCTTAACACAACATCAAGCTTAACACAAAATTTGATGCAGATGCGTTACTCTACTCGCTCAGTCATTTTGAATGTGATGGCCACACAGTACATGTGTTCATTCAGTGACAACTACTGCCCCCACGGACTAGTACAGTGAAGTCATCATTGTTCACTCATGTGCATTCCAGTCCACTCTCCTTGGCTGCCAGCTTACATCGATATCATTCAAACTGTTCTCATTATATTAGCAATGGCTGGGCTTTTTCTGGACAGATCTCATGTATATACTATATCATATATTTATTTGACAAATTATAACTTCCCAAAAAAGAGATTCAGAAAATTTAAGTTGATTTTAAGATTTTAACTACAAAATTATAAAGTAATTTTAACTCAAGACATATTATATTTTAAATATGCCATTTAAAAATTTTAATTTTATTGTATGGGAACAGTGGAATAAGGTGCTTATAGAGAAATGTTTAATGAAGCAAATTCAAAAGGCAGTAGCCCATAAGAGACCCAATTTGTTGAGGTTCCCAGAGGGTCTATTAAGAGCTCTTTAGAAAGTGAGAAGCGGCTCTTTCTAGTATACGGTGCTCAGTGTGGGGCATCACCAGTAAAGATTATATGTGACCTAAGCTGTATTTGCCATCAACACTTTCCAAAAGAGCTGTATAAAGTCTGAATGCTTCATCAGTTAAACATGATGTGCTACTGTATGTTAGAGGTACCTCCCTACTAATCCAGAGAAAAATAAATTTATACTCCTCTCCTGGACTAACCAGTCCTCCATCCTCTTTTCTCTTGTCTCTTTACAGTTCTAGTCCATCTTTTATCTTCTCTTGCTCTTATGGCATCCTCTGGTCTTCCCCTCCTTCATGCTGTTCCCCTGGTAATAATTTTCTTTTTCATTTAAGTTTTATTTTCACTTTCTTTTCACTCCTTCATGAAAGTCAGCCAAATTCATTACTTCTGCCAGTCCTCAGTCCTTCTAGAATGCTTTCCCCTCTACGTTGGGACATTTTCATTCCTTTTGCTTTTTATGATGTTGAACCTTTGGCACTCTACCTTTATTTCTTTGTTTGGGTCAGTTTGACCCTTTGTCTACTCATTCATTACATATGTGAGTTCATTACACTTCTGACATTGGCCTTCCCTACCGGCTCAGCATTTTCTCCTTGGATAATTCACCCACTTCAAAGGCTCAGCTCTTTGTTCATGACTCTGTCAGGGAAGAAAAACAATTTTATTCTACCCTCCTAGGTTCTTCTGGCTGGTTTAAGAATTAAATTGGTAGGAAACAGATTAACAGAAGAAAATCAACTTCAGTATTGTACATACAGATGTCCCATAGACATGGTTCTAAAGACTTGACCAAAGCAGGCTGCTTTTATACTTTTTAGACAAATGAACAATAAATTTGTGAAGAACTGACAAAGCAAAGAAACTTAGGCTTGGTTACTTATTGGTGAAGAAATGAAGTAGCATTTGTTGACACAGCCTCCTGTACCCTGAATTTCTGATCTCTGGGGAAGTCTACTCGTTCGGTGGAGGGGTACTTTTAACATGCAGATTTATTTCTGGCTTTCAGGGAGACTGAGAGGAGGGTCAGAGTGTCCTTATACCAGCTGTTTCTCAAGTAACTTTGATTCAAAATAATCAATAGACCAAACGGGCATATTTTGGGGTGGCAAATTTTGCTCCTTACAACTCCCTAACAAACAGTTCTAGCCTGTTTACTTTTCTGAGCTCCAAAGAGAACTCTCCTTAAGATGGAATTTCCCACCTCTTTTTTCTATAGAATTTTGTATGGTTAGGCCGAAACTTGTCTTCTTAAGACAGCCTTATTCCGAGTTTCTCATTTGGATTGATGACTTCTTTTCACCCAGGCTAGAAAATAAATAGGTAGGACTCTACTTTTTTTCTTTATTTGTCAAATCCTGGCAATTATATCTTCAGAATATGTCTGTTCTTTATCTCTTTGTTCTGTTTTCCTGCTTTTGTCGTGGGTTAGTGTGGCTGGTTCTGCAGTCTGTAATGCCTTTTCTCTTTTAGCATTTTCTCATAGTCATGGGAGTTATTGCTGCTCTATAAAACTTAAATGCCTCTCATTTCAAAATATTAAATGCTTAATTATGTGCTGGGGCATTTAAGATCTGGTCTCATGTTAATTTATAGTATCTTTTTTTTTTCTGATGATATCTCTCCAAAACAAAAGTCAAAACTTAAGGAAACTAAACTGCGTTTGCTGGGCCCAGAATACTTCTAAAATGCTAGGCATTCAATTCATTCCTAAGTGGCTTCATATTCATGCTTATGTGGTTTTAATTTTTTCCCCATCTTCTCTTTTCGTTAGCTACTCATATCTTCCTTATCCTTTAATGCTCAGTTTAAGTGTCACCGCTTATTTGTCATCATCCTGAATCAGACTAGGCAAATGAGTGAATTCTTACTCTTTTGTCATTTTGTATGTAAGCATCTGATGCACTGATGCACTTGCTAATTCAAATTGTATCACTGTTAATTTCTTGTCTGTTTCTTCCACCAATGTTGTAAAATTATTAGTTCAAGGAGTGGAAATTATTCAGGAGACTGGGAAATCTCTAGAGAGTTGATTCTGGGATCCTAGAATACCGTTTTTGGAGTTTCAGGTTATATAGAGATATCCATGGATAGGCATTTTCAGGCCCTTTCAGGATTATAGCTACCTCATTAGGGCCGTCAGTGTGCTTCCCTAAACATGTACGGTTGGCTCCAGTCAGCTGGGTGTATGATTCATCGTCTGAGGTATCATTTTGTACAGATGATTGTGAAGGAGAACTTAGAGTAGCCATGAAAGCAGACTCTTAGTAATAGTAAACATGATAATAATGGTAATGATATTCTATGTCAGGGAGAGGGACTAGGAAGGAGAGGAAGAACCACTTAGGACTGAATCGAATGCCTAGTGTTTTAGAAGTGTTCTGGGCCTAGGAGAGTAGGTTTAGCTTTCGTAAATTTTGACTTTTTTTCCCCTGTTATTTGCCAGTTCCAGGGCTATAGGTGGGTGTAAAATTAATTTAATTTATACAATTATCTTCCACCGAACACATTTGCTAATGGAATTTTGTTAGATAATTCATGAATTCTATTGAAAATTATTTTATTTGAATGAGTATAACTTGAGGTTTATTTTTTAAAAATGATTTAATTTATAACAGAGAATCCACTATCATGCTTCTCTTCGTTTCAGAAAACAATGCTTTGAAAAGCAAAATCTTGTCTTTATGTTAGTGCCACATATCTAAATTCTTTTCTATTATTAAGAATTCGCTGAATGTACTGTTGTGTACAGACATAGCCCAGAAGCCAAACAGCTCAGCTGCTGTCGGACCTTAGAACATCATGGGAGGTAGATTGGGCCAATGTTTGTGGTCTAGGTTCTATTTATCAGTTGCACCAAATAGGAAAACTCTTCTCTGTATGTCTAGGGTCTGTGCAGCCTGGGCTGGAATGCTTTGCCTGAGTTTGTCAGATTTAACTCAAGAGGCAAAAATCCAACATTCTTCACCTCCAATAAATTGTGCCTTATAAACTTTTGATTACTTGATTTTCCTGAAGCTAATACCCCATTTCAATAATAAAGGCAATTTCTAAATTTTCCTCTTAATATTGAAGACCTGCTGCTTTCTGATGTAATGATTTCTTTCCATTACAATACTTCTAAGATTCCCATTTAACATGTCAAAGTTGTCAGGACTTTTAGTGCTAATTTTATTTTTCTCCATTCAAACATACATTTTAGCACTATGAATTATTGAACAATTAAGGGATTTGGTCTAATAGACTCACTTAATGGAGGGAACTTAGCTCTAAAGGAATAATTGTAATACTGCTTCCTAACACAAAGCCTGGCATATAGCGGACCCTCAATAAATATTTGTTGGATGAATGCATGATTAATACCTATTTTTAAATAATAGTTTTGAGCAGGTACTTGATTGGTATATATGTATGTCAGGAGGAGTGTATTGTGGGACTGAATGACTGCATCCTTTAGGATGTATTTTGTTTGAAATGTCAAGACTTTTAAAGAACATACTTTTGAAACCCATTTTTTCGACACCTTATTTTACTTAGACATTTTTTCCTGAAAAAAAAAAGAACTATCATTTTATTCTATAGAGGTACCCTTGAAAGGGAAGTGAATTATTTTCTATCTATTTCTTAACTCCCTCAAACTATAGCAGAGTATCTCACTTTGCTTCAATCTTTGTGTTGGGTTAACTTGGAGAGTAGTAAAGTATAACTTCTTGCTACAGATACTCTCAGGAGAGCATCTTTTTAGTAATCAAGATGCCGTCTGTCCACAGAAACAATGATATATTGCCCATAACCTTAGAGAGTGAATATCTTTACAGGCATCCTAAAAGAAAAACCCATTTTAACCTCTGGTGGGAGTTTAGTGTAACTTTGCAGAAAACAAACCTGAGAGGCCTTTTGATAGAACCACTCATTGTTTTAGGGATAACTGTATATCCATGGAAAGGTATTGTGCCACTTATTATTACGTGAAGCAAAGTATGAAACTTGTTTAAAATATACAAAAGAGAATTGTCTGCATTCTGGGCTATAAATCAAGGGGTAATGCTTGATTTTTGATGAGTATTCACTGCTCATATTTTGAAGAGAGTATCTGTTATAGAAAGATTTCAATGTCATAGGGTTTTTGTTTTTGTTTTAACTTGCACTTAGAAAGAGAAGTGCTACTTCAGGCTAATTAATTTGCTTTTTGCAATGTAAAAAACTCTGGAGGGGCCTTATTTTTTATCTTTTTAGTTTTAGCATTTTAAGGTATTTTTATATACTTGTTGCATATTTGAATTTGCTATAAAAATATTACCAGGTATTGGGTGGTAGTTCATAATGAAAAAAATTCATTTATGCTGAAACATCCAAGGGCTTTCACTTATAAGCGTAAAAATTGTTAATATATTTGGAGTCTTTTAAAATTCTTAATAGGTCTTATGTTTTCACCACTATATTCAGCATTGTATTAAGATATTTTACCAGATTAGGTAGGTGGGGATTAAGACCTGTCTTGTGAAGTTGATACCAAAATTCAAAATCATAAGCTCTCAAATCAAGGAGATTTATGGTATCTATTTAATATTTAAGTAAGCATGCTTTAGGTAAATGGAATCACATGATTTCTACACTTTATGGCTTCCCTCCAACGCTACCTTTTAATACATTTTTAAAATTTTTGGAATAATTTTAAATTTAGATTTACAGAGAAGTTGCAAAGATAATATAGATAATTCCTCTATAACCCTCATCCTTTTTTCCACTTTTTAACATCTTACATAACCATTCACATTTAGCAAACCTAAAAAACCATTAGTTCTTACTGAATTACTTAACTAAACTCTAAAATGTATTCAGACTTCACTTGTTTTTCCACCGATGTCCCTGGTCTAGTCCATGATCCCAGCCAGGATACTATTGTACGTTGTATTTAGGCATCATGTCTCCTTAGTCTTCTCTGGTTTATGACAGTTTCTCAATCTTTCTTTGGTTTTCATGTTTAACAGCTTTGAGGCGTACTAATGAGCTGCTTTGTAGAATGCTTCCTAATTTATGTTTGTCTGATGTTTTTCTCATGAGAGGCTGTGATGAATACTACAGAGGTGAAGTTCCCCTCTCGTCACATTGTATCAGACTTACCTGCTTCCCGTGTGGCTTGTCACATCAGCCTTGATCACCTCAAAGGGGAATGAGCTCTAGGTTTCTCTGCTACGCAGTTACATTTCCCGAGCCCTTTCTATATGGTTTTTGAAAGTAAGTTGTTAAGTGCAGCTGACACCCAAAGTTCCCTCCCTATTATTAATGACTCAGGTAATATGTAGTAGAAATTCCCTTCTTGTTTGCATTGAAGATAACTTTAGTAATACCACTTCTTGCATGCTTTTTGTCTTCAGTACACTGTGCTAAACATGGTATTTCAATCATTTCTTTTTTAGTGCAGCAAACCTCTAATAATAGGTTATTTCATTTTGTAAGTGTGGAAATTGGAGTCAGAGATTAAACATTTGACAAGATCACACAGAACAAGGGCAGAAACCCAGGTCTGGTGGGTGCTCCAGCACTGACTTTTAACTACCGGGCTGTCCTGCCTCCTTGGTGGACGTACCTTACCTTCCTAAACCTGGCCACAGGAAACTTTCACATACACTTTGTTCTGGCATCTTGGATCCATCAACATTAAAAGATGCATATTTGGGGTAAATATTTTTGTATTAAAAATATGTAAGTTGAAAGTTCCCCTTTTTTAGATACTGTGCAGTCATTAAGTACATGTGGGATCTGAGTATGACAGACTGACTATATGCAAATACATGTGTGTTGAAGGAAAGATACCAAAGCTCTTTTAGCAGTTAAATTTTTTTGTCCATCCGTGGAATATTTGTGCTGTGGGTTAAGAAAAATCAACAGGAATGACAGATATAGGATAGTCACAGAGATGTAGATTACAGCTTAGGGAGCACAGCCAATAATATTGTAGTAACTATGTATGTGGCCAGGAGGGTACTTGAATTAGTCGGGGGAACCACTTTGTAAAGTACATGATTTTTCTAACCACTTTGTTGTACACCTGAAACTAATATAGAATAATATTGAATGTAAACTGTAATTGAAATATAAAAAAAATTAAAAAGAAGAAACTGTGACGCATCTTCAGAAAACCTGTTGAATCAATCACTGTTTGATTGATTTCATGAAACTGGCCTTGAGCCATGAAAAAGTAACAAACTAGTGCTGACACTGAAGCAAAATCCAGAGGGTAGTATCAGTAATATTGGGGATATTGGGATAATAATGGAATGAGTGACTTACAGTGAGTATAAGTACCATTAAAATACCTGAGAGAATGTAATACGTTTAAAGCATCCCTGAATCATCAGGGAGGTGTAGAATTAAGTTTAAATAAACGATAATTGTATTTTATTTCATTTAAAATAGCAAAAAGACATGACTTTCTACAAACAAACAATTTTGTTACTAAAATAGTGTTTTCATGAACAAGCAGTTTAAGGAAAATTTATTGCATTTAATTTCATAGCATCAGAAGCTGACATTCAGTGAAGGATTCTAACTAGATGCAAGTGAAAAATCTGTTAGATTTTTTCCAAAACAGACATCCTCTTCTATTATGGTAATCTAACTTTATCTGAGTGATCAAGAACTTTGTTCTATAGTGTTGAATTACAAAATCAAAATGAAAAACTATAACCGATTTTTCACAAATTCTCAAGCATTTAAAAGTTGGAATCCAATGATGTCCCTTTATCATCAGCAGAATTTTGGTCCTTCAATCCTTAACCATATTCTCTGGGCTGCTGAGTAATTTCTTAAAATTTCTGTTTAAAATTTATTATAAATCATTTATAATACTATAGATAATCATATTTTTAAAAATGTCTGCTTAAAAATGTATAACTCCAGAAACATTAAGACACGCAAAGATTTTGTATAGAAATATTAGTGGCATATTTGTAACTAAAGTTATTTTGATCTGTCTTTCTTATCCTTGTTTGAAAAATGCACCTCTTTCTCGATATGAAATAGAAATAGATTTAAAGTATGATTTTTTATGATTTTTCTTTCTTGGGCTGTTATATGACAATTTGAGGTATTTAACATAAAATCAATTCTTAGCCTTTGTAAAAATGAAGTATAAATACTTTTCAAATTATTTTAATTATTTGAGATCATTTCCCTCTAAATTATATGATTAAATATTCTTATATGCATTTTATCTTTAAACCATATGATTGAAATTCTCACTTAATGTATTAGCAAAAATTAGGCAACTACATACTATATATTATATATACATATATTGTGTGTATATATATTCTGGTGAGGTGAAAGTTGGGGAAGTTCTTGGATTCTTAAGTTCTTCTAAAACAGCCTAGTTCTTCTAAAAAAAAAACAAACCAGTTTTTTTTTTCCTCAAATAGGGTTTTAATTAAATGACATCACAAGAATTTAAAATTGAGAGGATCAGTTTTTGAACTTAAGGAACTTTATGAGTATATGTACATGACTTTTGTAAATCAGCAAGTAAGTAAACTTCAAGAGTGTATTTAGCATAATGTAATGCAATATCTTTTTGTTTCAGTTGATGAAATAATGCAAGAAATAACAGGCAGGTCTCCCCAGTTTTTTATGTAATTATAGAGACATCATTATTTATCCATTCACCAAACTTGTAAGGGTGGCTGTCAAGCCCCAAGGACAAGTCAAGGTGCTGAGGATGCAAGATGAATAAGGCACAGCCTGCAATTTGAAAAAGTACATTTATTAATGTGGAAAATAGATATGCAAATATATAGTTATAGTCCAATGTGTGAATGCGATTATAGAGACATATGTGAGGTGCTTCAGAACACAGGGAAGTAACTGTGTGCGTGTGTGTGGTAACGGATTTAAGAATAATTTCCGAGAGAGAGAGAGAGAGAGAGAGAGAGAGAGAGAGAGGTGAAATAAGAGAAGATATGACAGAATTCCATGAAGGCATAGAATTATTTGTTATGGAAGGTCATTTATTATGGCTGAAGTATAGATTCCAGTGGTAGAAGATCAGACTAGAAAGATAGGCTGGGATTGGAGGATAAAGAGCTGAGTAATTTAATCTTTATATTTATAGTGATGATAAACCACTGAAGTGTATAATATGTGGCATGATATGATTAGATTTTTTGAAAGGTCATCAATTTAATTAGGATAAATTAAAATTTACAGAATTTGTTAAAACACAAAATAGAAGATGGCGAACACCAAAACAACAACAACAACAACAACAACAAAACCCCAGCTCATATTCTATCTGAAACATTCCAAATTTCAAGTATTTAAGATTTAAGTACTTCTTACATAACCAGTTCTAGCAAGTGTAGTGACACAACTTGGAAAGTCATGGAATAGAAGAGAATTTGTGGTAATAGCATTTGTTTATAAGTTTTCTTCTTTGAGAAGCAAACTTGTACACATGTGCTTCAGGACAGTTACAAATGGTACATGATTTCTAAGAAATAAAAGGTGGAAAATCCTCACATTTATTCTGAGTCATCACCAAAGATTTCAGAAGGAGTCTGTTTATGACCAGAGCAGGTCTCTAGAACTGTCACGAAAGATGAAACTTTGACTGGTATTTGCATTGTAATATCACCAGGGGGAGAGAGTCATTATATTTGTTGGATGGGAGGGAAAGCTCTTTTTTTATTTATTATATTATCCTTTACTCTAACATTTCATCTGTCTTGATGATTTTCTCTTTCCGTGTTCTCTCATAGTTTTCATTAATTCTCCTTTGACACCTAAAATTTTTCCTTTTGCTTATTTCCTTCTTTAATTTCTTCCTGATCTGTGAAGTTCTTACCTAATATGGAACAACACAATCTAATCTCCCTGATTAGGAGAGATCGCTTTTGGAATCCACATGGCTGTCACTAAAAGCCCTAGGCACCATTTTCTTTTTCTTCTTTTTCTTTTAAATTTATTTCTTGAAATAATTCCAGTGGGATCTTTTCTCTACCACCTACTAAAAACACCCCTTTCTTAAAATCACAAATCTGAATTTTAATCTATTTTAAAGTTTTCTATATAATTCCAGCTCTTTTGGTGAGACTTTTTATTTCTGTCTTTATCCTTTGTACAGTAATATGGCTGCTTCTATAGGCCATGAAAACTTGGACTTCACCATTGTCTTTTACCTTAAGAATTTGTCCAGGATTTCAACCATATGAATCATGAATTTAATCGTTGCCTGTGTCATTTCTGTGTCCTTCCTATACCCACACAACTTTCTCTTTTTTTGATACTCATAAGCTTCCCATGGCAGCCTTAGTTGAAATTGTATCTTTGTGTTTCTGGGCCAGTTTATATTAACAGTTGTAGAATTCAGTTCAGTGTGCCCTGATTTGCAGCTTCTCTGAGCAATATATCACTACAATCTAATGGTTTAGTAAACAAACTGCAAAGAACTTTGATTTCCAAATGCTAAACCTTAGTCAATACATAATATATTATTAAGTGACCTTCTGGAATCTCTCATGCAGACAAAGTGACTAGTTTAGTTTTCAGGTCGTGCCTGCACCGTTTGTACAACAGTGACAGAAAAAGGAATTTTTTTTTTTTTTTTGCACACCCTGAAGAATGAGATACTATGAAGATCTCAAAGTTTGAATGAAGGATTACTTCTCCTTTAAGTCCTAGCAAAGCTTCATACAAGGTAATCGGGAAGAGTGATTTAGATGAGATGACTTTAAAATTTGACTCACTCCTTCTAAGGAACGCTTCAGAATATACTCTCTTAATCAAGATGGCCAGTGACATCTTCACTGCTTTGAAACTGAGAGTCTCACTACAACATGACAACCTGGTTAGTCTTAAACTCTATTGTCATTTAGCGTATCCTGGAGGCTGCCCTTTGGAGTGACAGGCAGGGAACCTTATAGTAAACAAGATGGCAGGTGGTCCTTGACTACTTGCCCTTAACATGGGTTTACTTTCTGTGAGGATGGGTTGTTCTCCCTTTGTTTCCACTCCTATGAAATGCCTGCCATAGACATGACTATTGATGAAAATGGACTATGCAGAACCCATGACCTAAGGAAAAAAAGACCTTTCATGTAGACTTCTTCCATTAAATTTTTAAGATCTTTATTGTATTTTTTCATTACCATTTAGTGCCCCCCAGCAATTGCCACACTGTTGTCCATGAGCCCTTTTTCCTTTTTGCTCAGTCCCTCCATCCCCTCACACCCTCCCCACTAGCTGTCCTCCTCTTCTTCATCTGTGAGTCTGTCCCCATTTTCCTTGTTAGTTCAGTTTGTTCATTAGATTCCACATATGAGTGAAATCACATGGTATTTTTCTTTCTCTGACTGGCTTATTTCAGTTAGCATAATGTTCTCCAGATCCATCCTTACCGTTGCAAGGAAAAAAATTTCTTCTTCTTTTATGGCCACGTAGTATTTCATTGTGTAAATGTCCCATACTTGTTTTATCCCCTCATCTACTCATGGACACTTGGGCTGCTTCTATGTCTTGGTGATTATAAATAACACTGCAATGAACATAGGGGTGCTTATGTTCTTCTGAATTAGTGTTTCAGGTTCCTTTGGATATATTCCTAGAAGTGGGAATGCTGGGTCAAAAGGCAGATCCATTCTTCATTTTTTGAGGTTATCTCCATACTGCTTTCCACAGTTATTATACCAGTCTGCATTCTCATCAACAGTGCGAAAGGGTTCCCCTTTCTCCCCATCCTTGCCAGCATATTGTTTGTTGATTTATTGATTGTAGCCATCGTGACCTGTGTAGGGTGGTATCTCATTGTGGTTTTAATTTGCATTTCCCTGATGATTAGTGATGTTGAGCATTTTTCATATGTCCATTGGCCATCTGTGTGTCCTCTTTGGAGAGGTGTCTATTCGTGTCCTTTGCCAATTTTTAAAATTTTTTTGTTTAGCTTAGTTTTGTTTTTTGGTGCTGAGTTTTGTAAATTCTTTATAAATTTTGAGTATTAATCTATCAGATGTATCAGTGAATATATTCTCCCATTCTGTGGGTTGTCTTTTTATTTTATTGATGATTTCCTTTGCTGTGGAAAAACATTTTAGTTTGATGTACTCCCATTTGTTTATTTTTTCTTTTGTTTCCCTTGCCTGGGGAGGTATATCTGGTAAAATATTGCTACGAGCAATGTCTGAGATTTTGCTGCCTATATTTTTCTTCTACCATTTTTATGGTTTAAGGTCTCACATCCATTTTTATCTTACATAATGCACACATACACACATATATAACATAATGAAATATATGCACTCATAAATAATAATACATGAAATGATCTAGCATAATTTCCATGCTCTTTAAGAAAGGATTATCATTCATGGTATCAAGGAACTGCATCAATTTTCTGTGTGCCACTAAAACTTAAAATATTCTGTAAAGAGACGTTATTCTGGGAATATAATTGGAATGAATAATCTAGTTATTGTAAGTTAATTAGCACTAAATATTACCAAAATATGTGGATAGATAACATAGGTAGTAGGTAGTTTTAACGATGTTGAGGGACTGATAAAAGGAAAAGAAAGATATAGCTCATTGATTATTGAATTCAATTTTTTGATATAGTAATAGTCATATAGAGGGAGAAACATTTTACTTTTTTTGAGATGTAATGTTTTATACAGATTTCCTGTGTCGGATTGCCAGATAAAGTACAGGATGTCCAGTTAAATGCAAATTTCAGATAAAAAACAAAAAAGTTTTCATGTAAGTATGCAATATTTGATATATCCTAAAAATATTGTTAATCTGAATTTCAAATGTACCTGGTGTCCTGTATTTTTATTTGCTACACTTGGCAACCCAGCCCCTGTGCATGTTTTTCACCAGTTGAGGATTATCTCTGAGCCTTTGTCTCAAATTTGCTTGCCTAGAGGTGTGTTTCCATACATGCCTATAATGAGAATCATCGTGGGACTCCGCAGAACGCTGCTCTGGAGAGTCTGATTCAGTGGGTTAGGGCGGTGCCTGGGAATCTTGGTTTCTAACAAGTGCCCTGAGCACTGCTCAGGGTCCGGCCTGCCCGCCCGCTGCCTTTAGGAGCCCTGCAGGCTCGGGCACTCCCGACAGACTCCTTCCAGCGCCCCTCCCCTGGTTTCTTCCCAAGTCATGGGTTCCCTTGCTGTGATGTCTCTGCAGTCTCCGTCGTTCGAGAGCCTGAGGCCCAGACACTCATGGGAAGCCCATCATGTTTATTTACCCAGAGTCTGGGATCCAAGGATTTCCGCGTCATTCCCCAGCAGAGAGGGAGCAGGCTGACTTCTCCCTGTCTCTGAATACTTTTACTGAATTTAGTCAGGCTTTGTCTTCACCGTCAGTTCCACATCATTTTTTTTATTGTTGTTCTTACTGTTACCATTATTATTTTATTTCTAATATTTGTCAGTGTGCCTAATCACTGGATCCAGAGTTTAACCGCAACACACTTCATTCTATTTGACGGCCATGTGGCTCACATCTGCTTAGGAGAATAATGTTATAAGGATTGTGATGGAGGGGAGGGAGGAGTAAAAAAAAAATCATCTCTCGAGTTCACATACATTGTAAAATGCTTGTATCCTTTGTTTTTCCCAGGTGTTCAATGCTTTAATTTTATTATATATCAGCTCTTTCCTAAACAGAAGAATTAAACTCGCAATGACCAAATCTACGTGTGTGAATCAATAAATCTCTATTTTCTGTTTATTTTATGGGATGAATATTTATTTTTAATCTCAGTGGTGTCAGGATATATAGAAAGCTCTACTCAAAATTAGCTTTCCTTAAAAATGAATGTGGCTTGGGTGACAAATTATTTGCTTAGGAGAATCAAAGAAGACATTTGATGTCTTTTTTTTTCAAAGAGATGAGGCAAAAGTTTAAGATTATGTCAGTTACAGAAGGAGAGAGAGGGCAGGAATGTTCTACTGTGTTTAAAATGGAAATCAGCTGTCATCCCAGAGACTTCATGACACATACTGAGCATCCTTGTGCCTGCCTGTGGTGGCTTCTCCTTCTAACACTCTGACTCTCTATGGGAAAACGGATGACAATAATTGTTAAATAAATCCAGTCAGGGTACTAATTTGTTAAATTAATTTAGATAAAATGTTTTGTATATATTTAAAAAAAATTCCTAGTGGAGTTATTTGTTAATCATGTTAACTTGTAATAAGCAAGCCCTTAGGAATAACAAGATATGTGGAAAATAGAGTTTTATTTTAAGGCTAAAACTCCAACTGTGGGTATCTTATTTTTGTTTTCTATAAAATGTGTTAACTGATATATCACAAGTGGGCTAATAGATGTAAAATACTCAGGGTAAATGATTGAGGTATACTGTGAACTTAGATGTTCGATTCTGAGGTGGTTGTTTTTTATTACTCACATGAGGAACGTTCTAATACAAGTTTCCTAAAGATCACACAGCCAGGCATATAAATAAAACTTCCCTTTATCTTTGGGGAGTTGAATATAAGTAGAATACTGGCAAAAAATTCTATAGCCATTTTGTTAGAGCTACTTCAGGTTATGGAGTATTTTCCTTTCAGTTAAATTTAGAGTTTCATGCTGGTATTTCATTATTTAACTTGCATGTTTACTCATCCCCAGGACTTCTGTTTAGGGGTAAAATAGTCTAGATTGCTACCTTTAATCAGAAGTTCTGTCGGGAGAAAAATATGTCCTGAGTTATCATTAATTTTCATTTTATATAATCTGTGGTTTCAGTTTAGCCTTTTGAAAATAGTTGAAGATGGAACAGTTACCATGATATTCAGCTTAAAAAATAAAATAAGTATTTTTATTAGTAAATAGCAGTTTAATTTTGATACATTTTATTTTTGGTTATAATGAATTAATAGTTCCTAGTGGAATATCTTATAATTGTCTTTGTTCTGAAGCTATTACAGTTCTTAAAATTTATACTCATCGATGTTATTGTTCAACATGGTGAGATAATATTTCATTAAAAATTTTTATACTCCCACCTGAAGTAATAAAGCCACTTTTGTAAAATAAGTAGTTGCTGAAAAGACTGCCATGTAATCTGTTACTAAGTAATTAGTACACGAAGGAGAAAGAAAATCAGTTCTATAAAACCGCATATGTATTTCAGCTAAGGTTACTTAGAGAAACAGTTTTTTGCAAGTTAGAAACCCAAACATTTTTAGATTACTTTGTGTCTAATTTTCCCATGTTGTATTTGGGAAAAAAAAGTACTAAATATATATGTTATTGAACTACTTTCTACTTCTCAGTGTGTATCAAGAAAGTAAAATGGTTGTGATGGTTGAATATATTTGTGATTTTGAACTAGTTGTCTTTTCATGTAGAAGGTAATTGATGGCCTGTGGCTAAGTAGGCATCTTTTAGGACAATAATACATATCCTGGAAGTCACAGAATAAGTCAGTCTGTTCTTGATTTCTTGTTTTTCCAAGACTGTGGAAACTATTTAAAACTATTTATATGTTTTCTTTTCTTTTCTTTTCTTTTCTTTTCTTTTCTTTCTTTTTTAAAATCTGAACTAGTTTTTTAGCTAATTCACCTTGAAAGGTGAGTTGCTTCTTTCAAGGTATGTAACCATGACCTGTATATGCAGATCATTAGCTACCTAGTTGCCATGATATTTTATAAAGGTGTATGTGACCAGAAACACTGTAGGACATCCTATTTCCTGTATGATGTTTCTGCTGTGGTGCACTAAGCCCGACCAACTATCCTCTTATTTTTGTCTTCTTTAGCTTAAGGACTAGAATAAAGGCAAGTTGAGCGGCTTCCTGAACGTCTTCCCCTTTGGCCTACACTTGCATATACCTCAGAATCCTCACATGAATTATCATAAAGATTTAGTCCTAGCTCATATCCAGACAAAGAATGTGTTTTTTTCCCAAACACTGAGTGATTTGACTAGCTACCCACCCAAAACCTTACCATCTTCGGACCTAAGTTTCCTCCGTTTCAGTATATTTTATTTCTGGTTCATTGCTTAAGTCTCTCCAATGGATCTTAATTGTTGAATCCCGTTGTCTTTAAAAAAAATCAGTGATTCTCACTTAAACAAAAGTAGCATTTGACATTAAAGAATACTGTCTGAACTAAGAATAATTACTAGTTCTTCTGTGTATAACAAAACAGCCCCCTTTGGATAAATATAATACACTAGACCAAATCAGAATTCAAAATCTTTCTCTTTAAAAATCCACCCTCCTGGTTTCTATGATGTTCCTTATCTCACCACCCTTCCTACACATGCCCACCTGAATTTTCTTCTCTATTCTTTCTACTGTTCTTAGTCTGCTCTGGCCACATCTTTTTATGCCTCTGCGCTGCTGGAAGTCCTCCCCTGGCTATGCAGAATGCCTCAGGGAGGACTCACCATGATGTCCTTGCTCCCCAAGTCTCCCTTTCTCTCCTTTCTGTGTTCTGTCCCTTAGTGGATAGCACCGTCTTTCCTCATTCTCCAGGCATCTTCCCTGAGGGCAAGAGTGGAAACAGATAGACCTTCTGAAGACCAGGTGAGGCAATTCCTTTAGTGTGGTCTATACATGTTAAGAGTGTGGTAAGGAAGGTGTGTTTGGTATTGCAGGGAGAGGAGGGGCATGACATAGCGAATTCAGGGAGTGGGTAAATGGAATTACTAAGTAAGAAAAATAAGCTTTTGGGACAATATTGGATGCAATTTTTTTTTTTACCAGTACAAGAATAGAAAGATCAGTGGAACAGTGTAGAAAGAGTAGCAGTACACCTAACTAAGCAAACTAGTATATCTTGAAGGTGGCATTTCAAATTAGTGGAGAGAAATGAATTATTCAAGAAAAGGTGTTGAAACAACTGGCTAACCATTTGGAAAAGGAATAACATTGGTTCATTCCTTGTGACACAAACCAAAATAAACTCCAGATGGATGATAGATTTATGTTCAAATGTTGAAACCACATTTATTGTACATGTCAACTTAGCAGGCTGGATGGTTTTCACAAATTTATGTACATTTCAGGAACAGGTATGAGGCCCTTTAAGGTGTAAATTCAGACTTCTGTTATCCACTGTTTTTAAATTTTTTTTCAAATATTATTTGACCCATTATGCTAAGGTGTTAAATAGTGGGGGGGACACTGGATAAAACCAGAACAAATATTTATATTTTCCTACTTTCGAGCTTCCTCTCTCTCTGTCTCTCTCTCTCTCTCTTGCTCTGTGTGTGTGTGTGTGTGTGTGTGTGTGTGTGTGTGTGTGTGTATGCTATAAATTTTGTAGTCATGAAAATTTCCCTGTTGGTATTAGAACAAAAACTGGTAATTACTAGGAGAATCATTGAGCAATTATATAATACTCTAGGAATGAAAGAGAGTATTGAATGGAAGGTCTTCTAAAAGAGCATTTATGTTTCAGGACAACGTGGAAAAAATGTATAGATTATAATCAACCTGAATACTCAGGAGAATTCAGATGTCTCTCAATGTTTCCATTATATTCTTCTATCTATTGTGGTACACAATCTCCAGGAACAGACGCATCATTTATTGTATAGTAAAAATATGTGAATAACATACAGCAGTGAGAGGAATCACATGAAGTATTCAAGCAGAAGCCTGATTGTGTCATGCCTTTTTAATTTGTTCAATTCATTCATGCCATATACATAAGTATTAACTAGCACATGCCTTTCCTTTTAAGGGCTGGATATACAAGTCATAAAGTCAAAGATGTAGTGTTGTAATGCAATAATAGGAATAAAAAATGTGGGAGCACTAATCCAATACTATAGAGTAAAAGAGGGCTTCTCTGAAGAGGTACCAAAGTTGAATCATGAAGGATGACTATAGTTGTCAGCCAAAAACAGAAGGGTGGAGTGGGAAGAAAAATATGTATATAGAGGTAAGAGACAATGTAAAGTAGTTAGGAGAATTAAGAATGGTTCAATAGGCTGGACTATAACATGCAATGCTGAGACATGCCAAGAAAGGAGGCTAAAGGATCTGGATCATAAAGAGCCCATATATGTTCAACTTACAACTTTATCATTAGGGCAACCAGTAGCAGTTGACGTGAGACCACTATGCAGTCATTTCCTACGTCTGCCATCTAGGGTACACATCACACACATCACAGAAGGCTGCAGGGCCAAGAAGTTTGCCTGTCTTCTAAAAGATGATTTGAACCAATCACAAAATGTCCCATACTTCCACAAACCTTAGTCACATCCGTAAGTCTGGATCTCTCTGGCTTTCAATGATCAAGATTCTCATTTCTGTAACATTCGCACAGTCCTCATCTGGCCCAGTGTCTGGTATTTGCATCCTTCCTTCACCCTTTCACTCTACCCCATGGGCCTTCTACTCTTTAATTTATAGACTCTTCCATAAATCAATCTTTTCTCTGAATGTTACTTTCCCATTCTTGCAAGAACTGGATTGTGTTCATGTGGAGTTTGTTTCTGTTCCCTCACATCACACTACCTCAGAAAGGATCCCCGATGCCCCCAACTATCCACCAAATCATTTTGCCTCTTCTACAGTCCTTGTCATCTTCAACACCCAGGCCTTCTGGTTATAACACTTTCCTCACTAACATCCTCTCCTGCTCTCACATTCTCCCATCATCGTAACTCATCGCTCAGGTCTTTTTCTACTTTACCATCCCATATTCTGGTGTCCTAGTTCCGTGAACTTTCTCCCTTTATCCACCCCAGGCACCCTTTGACATGCTTGCAGCTGCACCCTTATTATCACCAATATTTGCACTATCTTCAACATCTCAATTTCAACAAGTTTACTGTTAGACGACTGCCTACCAGCTGCCTTTATCTTGGAGCAGTATTTCCACATCATCAGCCTTCCAAAACATTTACCTGTACTAATCTCCCACTCCCCCCCGCCACTGTCTTGCTTCACTTTGCATGTAATTCCTCATTAGACACACTCCCTTGCAAACACCCTCAACTTTCTTGCCCTTCTTTTCCTTAAAAACACTCAACTGGCCTTTTGATCAGAACGCATTTTGTTGCCAAGGCAGGAACACAATTCAATTCATTTGAGCAAAAAGGGAGATTTTTCTTTCTTACAATTGGGAAGTCTGAGTTTAGAACAGTTGGGTCCAGAGGGTTGAGAGCGACCAACAGGCTTCTGTATCTTGGTCTCTTTTCCCTCCTTTTCTCTGTAGGAGTACTGATTCCTAGGCAATGAGAATGACTCCCAAATAACACTGGATTTGATTTTTAAAATCAATGGCCTTAGAAGAAAGGAGGTCTCCATTAATCACTTAATAAATGAGTATGACCCAATTTGTATTGTATGCCCATCTCTGCGTCAGTCTCTGTGGACAGTGATTGGTTGTTGTTGAGTTCAGTGTTTGAAGTCACGTGGGCCTAAGTTCCAACTTGAATTCTGCTTCATGCTAGATTTGGGACTTTGAGGGAATAACCTTTTAAACCTTAGTTTACTCAATGCTAAAAATGAGAATAATGATAAAATAAGTATATTAATATCTTTCTCATAGGACTATTGAGAGAATTAACTGACATAATTTATGTACATTACTTAGTATAATATGTACACACATTAAATATCCAATAAACCATTAAATCTCCTAATCTTTTTCAATATGAGATGGGACAGCGCTTCTTTAACTTCTGTCATAAAGTTTAATTTTCTCTATAGTTTCACTCACTCCCATGCTAACATATGAATTTAAGAATCACTGTGAAAAGTTTTCAAAAAAGCTGTGTTGGCATTTGATTAAAGTTTATTAAATCTATAGGTAAATTGGTGAACACTTAAGTTCCCCAGAAATAGTGTGTTTCTAATTTTTATATCTCTCAGTAAAATGAGAAGAGCCTTTACATTTTTCAGTGTGTGTGTGTGTGTGTATATATATATAATATAATCCCTGAAAATGATCAATTTTTATTTTTATTTTTTTAAAATTTATTTATTGATTTGAGAGAGAGAGAGAGAGAGAAACATCAATTTGCTAGTCCACTTATTTATGTGTTCATTGCTTGATTCTTGTATGTGCTCTAACTGGGGATAGAACTCGCAACTTTGGCATAATTGGGACAACTCTCTAATGAACTGAGCTACCCAGCCAGGGTTAAAATAGCATGACTTTTTAAAATGTATTTTTAACTGATTATTGCTGATAAAAAGCTATTGCTTTCTGGATACTCATTTTTTAAATCTGCTGCCTTCCTGAATTTTCTCAGTTCTAAGTAGTTTTCCATTGTATTGATTGTATTACCAGGTAGATTATCTTGTGCACAAATAATTTTCTCCCTTCCATTTTATAGCATAAAGATTTTATTTTGTTTTTTCTTACTGATTTGATTAGAACTACAAGAGCATTTTAATACACTGTACCTTTTATTAGTGCAGGAATTACGTTACCTTTCTATGTTTCTAACTTCTGGCATGAATGTAAAATTTAACCTGAATGTGCTTGTACCTATTAAAAGAATATAAAATTGTCTTCTTGAAATTATTGAGGTGATAAAGTATTTTAATTAATTCTCAAATATGAACTACTCTTAAATTTTCGGAATAATACATACTTAGTTAAGTATTTGATTTATGCTATATAAAGCTAGTTCTAATTTAATTTGCCATTTAGGATTTACAATTTTAATTCAAAATTAAAATTAGTCGATGGAATTTTGATTTTGTTTCCTTTGTCATATTTAGTATTGAGTTAATTTCAGTTATAATGATTAGGGAGGTATTCCATATTCTTCTGTTTTCTGGAATAAACAACATAAAAGTTAGATCTTTATTGTAAGTTTGATAAGACAAAAGAACTTTTCAACTCAGTGTGAAAGAATGTTTTTGGTGGTATTTTTGACAAAATTTTTTTATTATTTCTAGCATATGTTATCTATTTCAGTTTTGATTTCTGCCTGTACATTTATCTAAAAATGTTCAACTTATGAACATATAATTTTGTTATTACAGAATGAATTTCTCTTGTTTTGAAAAATGTTCATTTATATATGTAATATCTTTGTTTTATTTATGTTTCTTAGTAGTTTTGACAGAAGTGCTTTATTTTATTATTCTTTTGAAAGAGCTTTTTTTAAATCAATCCCACCACTTTCTGTTTTTTTAATAGTCTATTAGTTTATGCACTTAAAAATTTCTATATTTTGTTTTCTATTTTTTAATCAGTGATTAGTTCAGTTAATTTTTTGTTAAAATATTTTAAATCTTGTATAAATTTTTATCAGGTTAGTAGTTTATCTGCATTTCTTAATTTTTATGTATTCTAACATTTGGCTTTTTTCCCTGACCTAAGATACACACATGCTCGCGCTTGCGTGGACACACACAAGGTCTGTCCAGAAAAAGCCCAGTCATTGTTAATATATTGAGAATGGTTTGTGTGACATCAATGCCACCTGGCAGCCAGGGAGAGTGGACTGGAATGTGCATGCATGAACAATGGTGACTTCACTGCACTAGTCAAAGGGAGGGTAGACGCTGTTGAGTGAGCATGTGTGCTGTGTGGCCATCACATTCAAAATGACTGAGCAAGTAGAGCAATGACTCTGCATCAAATGTTGTGTTAAGCTTGAACATTCTTCCACAGAAACTATTCAGATGATTCAGAAGACTGCCGAGAAGGGCAATTGGTGTTAGGCAACTTCATCATAACAATGTGCCTGCTCATGCATCACATCTCATGTAGAGTTTTTTGTGAAGCATCAAATCACCCAGGTGACTCAGCCCTCCTACAGCTCAGATTTGGCACCCTGCAACTTCTGGCTTTTCCCAAAACTAAACTAATCTTTGAAAAAGAAGAGATTTCAGACTGTCGATGAGATTCAGGAAAATATGAGAGGGCAGCTGATGGCGATTGGGAGAACTGTGTGAGGTCCCAAGGTGCCTACTTTGAAGGGGACTGAGACATCATTGTCCTATGTACAATGTTTCTTGTACCTTGTATCTTCAATAAATGTCTCTATTTTTCATAGTACATGGCTGCATATCTTCTGAACCTCGTAGATACATCATATTTTAAATAATATACAGATTTTGTTAAACATTTAAAAAACATTTTAATTTTCAGGTAAAGTAGAAAACTGATCTATGATGGCAAAAACTCTAAATGGGCCTATCTAATATACTACTAGCTGTGTATCTATGCATATGCATGTGAAGATTTTTGTAAATCTGTGTACGTGTGTGTGTGTGTGTGTGTATCTGGGGAGGTTTAATTTACTCTTCCTTCCTCATTGTTTACTAATCCTGGGCGGGGGTTGGAGGTGGGAATATGGCAATCAGATGGTGTTAAAAGTTGCCCTGAGTGGAGAGCCGAGCAACTATTCGGTTTTAACTGCCCCACGTCCACATTTCTTTCATACAACTCCTTTGGGAGTTAATCCCTGTTGGGTTTTGTCGTATAGGTTAGGGTTTCAAAATCTCTTGCCAACAAGAGAGGGATATAAGAGTAATTTTATCTGCTGCTACCCAGACACATTGTATTTCAAAAACATACACTTAGGCATTGCTGATACATGCTTAGGAAAACATTTTCATATGTAACTTCCAACCACATTGAACCACATTTGAAAAATTTTTGAATGTCAACTCTGGCATAATCTAACACTATATCATGAACTCAGAAATTTTTTAGTTTTTGATTTAATGGGAATGTGTTTGATATATAATATAATTTTGTGAATGCTGAAACAAATCATAACTTAATTAAGTTGATTTAGGGGCCTGGGAGAAAGCATTTAAAAATTTTTCTTTTAATTTGTTGTTTTTCTTTTTCTTTTTAACTTTTTTTACTTATTAATTTAGAGTCCTTCTTTTTAAAAATGGTTCCCCTTCATTGGGAACTAATGTGAATGGACTATAGCCGTCTGGCCAGTTTTCTGTATATGATCCCTGCCATCCTGATTTAAAGGTATATCACTTCCTTCATTTTCTTTCATCCACAAACCCCATTGACTACACCCAAGAGCTAGGTACCACATTAGACCCTGGACAAATCAACAGTGAGCAAAACTAAGTCCCTGCTTTCAGTCTAAAATGTAAAAGTTGCAACTGTGATACGTGTGACACGATATACCTGTTGATATGTGAACATACGGTGGATGGGCTGGGAGGCCAGGGAAGGATTACAGGGGGAATGGATCTTCTGCTGAGGTTGCAAGTTAAATAGGGATCCACTAGGACAAGTTAAGAGAAGGTCCTTCTAGGCAGGGAGAGGAGCCCATGCATACACCCTGAGATGGATGAAACAGGTATATGTAAAGAAATAAAGAAAAGTCTAATGTGGTTTGGATGCTGGAGAGTTGCAAAGAGGCTGGAGAGGAAGAAGAAGGTGTCTGCATTCTGCTGGATCTTACATGGGAAGATTTGTTCTCAATTCTAAGTGCAATGTGAGGCCGAAGCAGCGTTTTCAATGGGTGATGTCATCTGATTTAAACTTACGACTTCGTTTAAAAAATATTCACCAAGTGCTATTGTCTGTTAGACATTGCTCTGGGTAGTGGAGCTACAGCAGGGACTAAAACAGACAAAAACTGTTCTGGTGCAGCTGATAATGCAATGCAGTGTTTTTAACATGTCAGAGAAGTCCTCATAGGGGAAGTGATATGTAAGCAAAAGTCTGAAGAAAGCGAGGAGATCCAGGAGAGAGCCAATGAGGCCAAAAAGCCCCATGAATGCACATGCACCAGGCAAAACAATTGTAGTTGTCCTGCCTCTGGCCAGTCTGCTGCTCAGAGGAGGCTGATGCATGCATATGCTCATGTACAGACATCTGCACACATGCGCACATACTTGTACATACAGTAACATGCAGTGCATACAGTGAACATGCATAAAAGAGTCTATAGTGATCATGTAGAGTGAATGGCAAGATTTTTATTGCTGAATGGAAGAAGATGAAGTGGATGTGAAGACAGAAAACAAACGAGTGTATTGAGTGACAGGATTCAAGGAGCAGAGAAGGTAGTGGTTACAGCATTAAATGCTGCTAGGGGTAAAGATAAGAATTTTGACATATTTTGGGTTCAATGACTCTAGGGTTACTAAATCTTATTTTGATGGAGTAACAGAAGCTAAGTCCATTGGAATGGAATAAACAAGAATGGAGAGTGTGAAAATAGGTAAAATTTTGAAAGCTTTTCAAAAATCTGAACAAGAGAAAAGGTAGTGTCTGAGGAATGTTGAATTGGGGCAGTTTTTTTTTTAATGGAGAGACAGTGGTATGTAGAGAAATCTAATTGAGAAGCTGTTGAATAGACAGATGAAAGAATGGAAGATTAATAACAGTTTAATGGGTAACTCTAACATGACAAATACTACAAATTTTTGTGGCGACACAAAATCATCAGAGTAATCAATTTATAAATATATTGTTATCTCTTTAAGTGTATTTTTCCAGCATCAACTAATCTCTACTTAACTAATGGTGTTGCTTTTTAAGGAGAAGGGATCATGCCTTTATTCTTCTCTTAGTTGAATATTTGACTTCAGTGATTCACTGCCTCAATCTCGCTTCACTAAAGATAAATTAAACCTACATATTACATACCTTTACAATGCATGACATTTATAAATAGCTAAATTTTAGGAGCTAATATGAAGTACCTGAGTGGAATTTAATCAACCATTAATCTCTTTCTTATTTCTGGGTTATTTATCAACTTGATGCCAAGGGACAAGAAAAATTATCTGAACATTGTTTAGTACAATCATCATTAATTAGTTAACACTTATCCAGAAGGGTTTTTAACCTTTTGCTCCCCCAAGGATTATTCTAATGTCAGAGTATAATACAAATATCTATAGCAACCCTTAACTCTTCCAGGCTTAACATTTATCATAAGTCAATTCGCTCTCTAACAGAAGGCAGGGAGTGAAGGGCTGGTTGTGGGGATCCAGGTACCAACAGCAGAATAGCAGTAGAAAAGAAACACAAGCTTCTAGGAAAATTCTCTCTAATACTTCTTTTGTAGTTTTTAATTTTTGATGTGTTCAATAACCTATCCTATTTATTTTCCATTTCTTTTCTTGGAACTCTTTGTTGATAGGTAATTAACATATTTAGATTAAGGCCAAATTAGCATTATGTCTTATAGTTTTACAACTTTTCAGAATATCATCTACTCTTAAGAGTGGACTCCAAGGCACACTGTGTGTCAAGTATTGAGTAATAAATCCTGGCCAAATGGTGATATTTTGAACCTAATCAACACTGGTGTTCTTTACTTGCACAAACAACCATGAATGACAGGGGATTTGAGAATGGTCTTCTCACATCTAATATAACTTTAAAATTGATTTTCCTTTTAATAATGTTTTTCCTGGCTGATCGATATGAGTCCCTCTTATTGAGAAAAATAAACTATGCAGGATTCACTAGATAATCAAATAATATCTTATTAATTGTTCAGGGAAATGTTGCAGGCTTAAGCAATTTTAGGTGCAGATGATGAACCTACTACTTGCTATATCCAATCTTTAAAGTTGTTCAAAGTCCTATGAGTCATCCTCATGAACTGAAAGGATGACTTAGGTGCATATGCACAAAAATTATGATTTGATACCCACTTGCTCACCAATGAGGAAAAGCTCCAGATAGAGTAGGATCTGAATAAATAAAACACTTTTTTTTTCAGTAGAAGATAATTTGCTATCATTGTCTATTTAGTTTTAGACTAGGCACACATAGCTTTATGATTTATTGCTGAAGACATTTTCTTTTGTACTGTAAAGCCTCGTGTCAAAACACATGATTGTGAAGGGTTGGGGGCCTTTTATAAATTACTTGCAGATCTGGCACTTTGAGCTGAATACTGATTTTTCTATTTGTCTTTTAAGAACAATTTTATTTGTTTCTTTTTTTAAAAAAAACAACCCTGTGAAATACCTCTCTTTTGACTTTTTTTCTATGGTTTTAGTGATTTGGCTTATTTCTATGAATAAACTGGTGCATCTTCAGAAACTGTTTTATTAAAAATATCACCAATGGAGTTTTATTAAATATTTTTATTATATAAAGTTTTCAGGTGTGCAACATTATAATTTGACATCTGTATGCACTACAAAGTGATCACCACCCAAAGTCTAGTTACTCTCTTTTACCGTACAATTGACCTTCTTCCCCTCTTTGCTTACCTCTGACTGCTCTCCCCTCCAGTAATCATCGTCTGCTCTCGGTATCTATGAGTTTGTTTTTGTTTTATTTGAGTTGTTTTTGTTTTTTAGATTTTACATATGAGTAAAATTATATGGTATTTGTTTTTCTCCTTCTGACTTATTTAACTTAGCATAGTATACTCAAGTTTTATCTATGTTGTCTCAAATGGTAAGATTTCACTTTTTTATGGCTGAGTTGTATTCCATTGTGTGTGTATCACATTATTTTTTATACATTTATTTTGTGAACACTTTCTATACTGTTTTCCACAGTAGCTGCACCAATTTACAATCCAACCATCAGTGTATAAGGAAGGACAAAGCTGGAGGTATCATGCTTCTTGACTCAAATTATCCTACAAATTATATTAATAAAAAAAGTATGGTATTGGGGTGGAAAAACCCAGGCACACAGACCAATGGTACAGAACTGAGCCCCAGAAATAAACCTGTGTGCATGTGGAAGATTTATTTACAATTTAATTACTAATTAGGATAAAAATCACAAACTTGTCCTCAAAATATGAATGAGATTTCCAAAAGGAGCATGATAGTGTATTCTGTTGTGGTTGTGTATGAATTAGTACTAAGGAATAGGGTAATAATCAATTTATTAAGTGCAAAACTATGAAATAAGTCAAAATTAGGAACAGTTCTACAATATTAAAATTGGATTTAAGAGTAGCTCTGAACTCCACAACAGTGATGAAATTTGCAAAATGACGGTGGCAGATCTTAATCGCTTCTATGACACTAACTCTTCCTTCCTCAGTAGAAAGGAATGAGTAAAAGTAATCTATTTTTCATATTACCCTGTAGATGATAAGGGTATTTTAATTTTTTATAAACATTTGTATTATTAAGTTGAGCTGCCTCATTCTAATCTTGGCATTTTTAAATTTTAAAATGTATAAAAATAAATACAATTTAAGTCATTATACATATTTGCAAATACCAAATACAGTTTTGTGATTTATGTTCACAACACACAATGAGACTTCTTTACTTCCTCCTTCGTGCTGGTTGCTTTCTGTTTCTCTAACTATATGAGTTTCTTCTTCTTCAAGCTTTGTCTGATTAAGATGCAGAGCTACAATAAATATTAAGCAGATAACAGTTCGGCAGTTTACATGATCACGTTGTCTGCTTTTCCCAAAAATGGTGACTCCATGTGACCCTTGACATAGGATCACATATAAATTTTATGTGATCCTTGAAATAAGTGTATGGGCATAACTGCTGGCATTTGCATGGGTTTAGTTATTCTGAAGTAACTAGCATGTTTAAGATGTTCAGCTCTTTGGAGATATAAGCTAAGCCATTTTCAGTTGCCATTCTGTAACATGCACAATTTACAGCTATTACTATCCTGATTGCCACAGAGAAAAATCTCTGGTCTAACTATGGTTCTCAACCCTGGCTGCCATTGTTCCTGGCCTTCTTTTGGTGATTCATGTTTTCTTAAGTTATCTATATAAACTAGACTTCAAAGTATTTTAATAATATTTTTATGACATTTATATTGCTTGAAGGTTTTTTCAATCTTTGTAGTTGTCTCCTTTTTAAAATAATGCCTGTTTTTGCCTTAATCTCTTTGGTATTATTCTTGTCTATTCACTTAGTTTTTTGAAAAACTCTGTGCTTTTTATTTTGTCAGTCAACTCATCATTGTTTTTATTTTTATTATAGTCTTTTTCTCTTTTTGTTTTATCCCCTAGCTTCTTGTGTTACAAGTAAGTGCATATTTTCAGTTTTTTGTTTTTACCTAAGCATATTTAACAGTGTAAATTTTATTTTGAGCACTATTTTGGATATATTCAAAGTTTGGAAAATAGTGATATTATTTTTATTCAATTTTAAGTCGTTTATAATTCTCTTTTATTTCATATTTAAATTATAAAATTTTCAATACTTGGATTTTTATTTGACTGTTATAGTTTCTTTTCTAAGTATTTTGTTGTGATCGATGATTATATAATGACTTTTATGGTATATTTAAAATTATTTTTCTTTGGAACTACCTTTGTAGTCTATTAGAATGTCAAATTTTATAAATATTCCTTTAATATATCATTAGAAGATTTACTCTCTACCTATTGGAGGCATGAAGAAATTAGGTCACTTGTTAATTATGTTATTCATAATCTCAATGCATTTATTGTGTTTTTAGATATTTGGTCTAATAGTTGCTTAGAGTTATATCAATTTATCAAATATGGTATATAATTAGTGATACCTTTCTGAAGTTATTAGTTTTTCTTTATATATTTTCATGCTATTCTATAAGGTGCTGAAATATTTGGGACTCATATCTTTATAGTAGCACCATCTTCCATGCCATCCCTGGCTACCACTAATCTGCTTTCTATCTTTACAATTCTGTGCTTAAAAGAATGCTATGTAAATGAAGCCACACAGTCTAGGTTTAGTCCATATTCTTATTCTCCCCCAAACAAATAAATACACTGAGTATACTAAATAGACAATTTTTATTGTAATCTATGAACATTCTCCTTGGGATTTTAGTTTCAACTTCTTATTGAAAACATATATTTGTATTTGTACCTATTTAAGTGTTTAAATAGATTATATCAATTTAGTTGCTTTAATTCTTTGCATCTTCTTATATCCTTCCAGAGTTATTTTTTTCTCCTTGGTGGGATATAATTTTATTGAGAAAAGGTTTTGTGCATGGTCTATATTTCAAGTCCTCAAAAGTCTACAAATGCCTTTATTGAGCCCAACTCTCTTGAATGAAAGATGGGCTATAAGAGATTTCCAAATTTAAATTATTTTCCATAGCTTTTTAAAGATGTTGTTCCAATCATTGTCGTATTTAATATTGCAAATTACGAGATCGAAGTAATATATTTTCTTCATTTTAGGATAATCTACCATTTCTGTTTGAATTACTGTAGATTTTTTTCTTATCTTCATTATTTTCAAGTTTTATCTGGACACTACTGTAATCCTTCATGTTTTGTTTTAATCTTTTCCATTATACAGTGGACAATCAATTGGAGGACTAGGCCTTCCGTTTTCCTGCTTCTTCTGACTTTGGAAAATTCGCAGGCATTATCCCTTCAAAATACGTTAATTTATATTCTCACATTATCTTTTTCCCCTTTTCTGGAGTTACTAAGAGTAAACTTAGGAAACATCTAAATCTGCATTCCCTATTTTCTTCTTTAGTCATTTATTTTTTATTAAAAACAATTATATTTTTTATTTTAATCATTTTTATTTATGCTAGATTTTGATGTTACCATTTATGCTTATTTTATGTAAATATTTCCCGTCTTTCTCTGAGGATATTAACTAATTTAATAAGTTAATATTATATCTAAGTCTTTTAACGTATAAATTTTTCGATTCGTTTCAATAGTGTTGGTCTTGCTCAGGTGACTGACTTCCCAGGTGGCATTAGCTTTGGGGCATGACCACAGGAGGGTGTTTCTCAGTACAGACACAGGTGCTAAATGGTGCACAGCAGTGGGGAGTGATGTACCCTCAGGAGGGCGTTTTGCCTGAAGGAAGCTTCCCAGTGTTTCCTGACTTCATTGCTGGGACCTGGCCTCTTTCCTTTCCCTGGGATTATCTCTAGTGATTTCCTTTTTCTTTTCTTTTTTTGAGGATGTATACACATACTAATTAACCCTATTGTATCTTTTCTAAAGGTTGGATGCAGAAGGGGAAGACTACAGCATGTGGTTAGTTTTCTTATAAGCTGAAGATCTAGTTATGTTCATTGTAACATTGGCCTAATGTATACTTAGTTATGTAGTAAACTCTCTTATTGTAGTGCTTAAGTTATTATAGAAACTAATAATCTCTTTTAGGACTTTTTTTTACATCCATATATAGGCAGGTTTAAAAAAAATTTTAATTTGCTTGAGGTTTGTTCATCCTATTATCTCTAGAATAACTTATGTGTTTCTCTTCCCAACCATTTATTTTTTGATGGTTTGTCCAAGATGAATATTCTTGATTTTTAAACAATCAAATTAATTTAAAAATTTTATTGGTACTTTGTGCCTTTTTGGATAAAATTATTTAATTTTTTACATTTTTTCTTTAGCCTTCTTAAAAATTGAGCTATCAATTTATTATTTTAATTTATAGATTGATTTCCATTCCATTAAAATTTTATGTATTAGCACGCAGCTACAATGTGTTGTGTAATTGTTTGTGTGGAGATTTCTACTGGATGAGTTAGTGGGGAAATATAGAGATGTTTTCATTTAAGCCAAGTCCTGAGTTTTTCAAAACCACTGTCAATTATGAAGGAGGCAGCAATAAAAAGCTTTGTTCTATCAATACTACATGAAGTAGTTTACCATTGTCCTGATAACATACTGTAAAAAAAATATATCCATTTACACAATTGGGAAAACAACAGTTTAAAGATCAAAAGGGATCACTGTTTTCTTGTGAATTTCCCTTTTGGCCTGAGGCTAAAATTTGGCATCTGCGCAGGATTTGTCTAGGAGAAGGGCCAAAAAGAAAAGCTGCCAGGCCAAACATTGTATTTCATTACACATAAGCATCCTCAAATGGTCTCAATCTCATAGCTGTGTCTTTTCTCTATCAATTATCATGTGAAATGGAAGTAAAACATTGTGAGTTTGAATTGAGTAAATATAATTATATGTTTTATGTTGGAGATGGTATTATACCATAAAACTGTGGAAAGAATGGCATTCTATGCAATGTTGAGCAAAGAGCAAATTCAAATAGATTTTGCTACGGAAATACCCTTTACTAATGAATAACTCAGAGAGAAGAAGAACATAAGTCTTTCATTAAATATTGGTTGACTCTATTAAATTATTATGCTAGTAATAATTATTCATAGTAATATATTTCTTGATCTTTGTTGTGGGTCTGTTAAACATTAGTAAGAAATGACATCACTCAAATGCTCCCTTCCCAAATTCAACAAACAAACAAAAACAGGTAGAGAATACTGAATTAACTGAATAAGAACACATTTAGATTGTACTGATTGATGGATCTGAAGGCCTTGATTGATTCTTCCTCTTCTCCATTTCCCTTTTACATTATATTTCCTTTATTTTTTTTTGTTCTAGTCAATGCTGTTAAAATGGCTTATCATCCTATTTCTCTAGATTCTAGTAATTTTTAAGAATTTAAATTGCTTTTGTTGCAACAAATGATACTATTAATTATTAATTAGAAAAAACCCCTCTAATTTGTCATGTTTTATGAGATTTATGATTAATTACTGAATTATTTATTTATCAACCTGGGGTGAAAAATATGTTCTCTAAATATAATTAAAATAAATATCATTTATTAATATAATGTATGTGGTGTTGGTTTCATTAATTAAGAAATCTTGAAGTGGAAAATTGAGTTATCATTTTTTTCTTTAGATTAACTTCCCAGTTTACACAATGAGTTTAAAATAATACGGAAACTATTTGGCCTGTGCAGTTTTAGGATTTATCTTTCATATTTTTCATACTTGGTGCATCTTCTATCTTGGCTTTGTGAGAGAACCATTCTGAAGTCCGATAACAAATGAAGATCTGTAAGATGTAATGGTTCAGTTCAATATCTACTCTTAAAGTATTTACCTTGTAATTCTTTGACTACCTCTCCTCCCTTATTGCTTTAATGCTATTTTCTTTCCATTAATATTCTGTAATTTAATTACTTTTACTATGCAGGTGACTCACCCAAAATTTGTCTTGGATCTGCTGCTCTCTCTGGAGCCCCAAACTTACTACTCACTACTACCACCTGTACTTTACACCCACCCCTCCAACACAGTATGACACTGATTTTCTTTCCTCAGTCTGTCACTTACTAATTGTGTGACCTTCAGCAAATCACCTTGGTGCCTCAGTTTCACTATTTGGAAGTTACATGAAATAACACAGGCGATAAGCTTAGAACCATCTGGAGGTGTTCAGTACTTGCTCCCTTGGCTGACTTTTCTCTCCCTGACTTTCCCTCTCCCAGTTTTCTATTTTTGTCAGAATCTCCATCCAGTCATCAAATCATCTTCAGTTTGCTCTTTTCCTTGCTTCCCACATCAGTTCCAATAAGTCCCATCAATTGTTTTTTCTTTGATTCCTAGTGACGATACTGTAGGTCAGGATCTGATTGCCTGGCCCATTTTATAGGTGGCTTTTACTGTTCCTCCTGATATCTGGTTCTCCCTTACTTAGTTCTTCTTGCATTCTTGGAAAAACTTTATGAAATACAGTTCTGTTAGTCCTTCCCCCACTGAAAATTTTTCAATGACTTTCCCAATACCTACAAAATAAAGTTCAACTTATATTGTTTTAAATTCAGGACCCTCAGTTATGAGGTGACTAGTCGTTACGCTCTTTACCTTTTCTATTCTGTTTGCCATCCTTCCCTCCTGTTGCATTAAGCTGCTTCAACTGCATCTACACACCACGTTTTCCTTCCTCAGAGTCCTTGTTTATGCTCTTCCCTGCCTCAGTGCCTCAGAATGCTTTTCTCCTCATGCCTATATGACAAAAATCAAACCTGTATTTTAAAGGTACGACTCAGTTTTCTTTCTTCCCAGCAATTTCAAGTAATTCAATTATTTCTCAATCTAAATTCCCACTTCATCTGTATGTTTCAATACTTTCTGCCTTTTATTAGTTACATGTCCTCTCTGTCCAAAAGTCTTTTAAGTTTTTTAATGGCATAACCATATCTTCTTCATTTTGTATTCACTCATGGATGGAAGTAAAGCTTTTCATCTGGTACTTCATAATTACTTGTTGAATAAATATATGGATATATTTTGATTTAGTTACTACTCATGTGATTCCTAAAAGGATTTAAGAAAATTTATGAGGGTGGAATTAATGAATATAGCAGTCCTTGCTATAGATTTTCTGTAATGTGAGGATAGTCCCGGCATTTGCTACTTATGGATTATAAAGCATGTTGAGAGTCTGAATAAATTTATTTTTACTGTGGCTTTGAATTTACATTAAAAAGTACTGAGATAGTTGCATCTTGAAAACTTTAGATTCAAGTCAAAGATATTAGAAGCATTTCTTTTACTTTGGCAAGATATTTTAAAAATAAGATACTTACTAAGCAGCCTAAGAAAAATGCTGTTTCCCATTCAGTAAAACACTTCATAGGAGAAGAAATATTTTAATTGATAATTCTAAAAACATGCACAATATTTCTTTCTAGAATATCTTGTGAAACTGGGGTTTTCCCAATTTTTGTGCCATGTCTATTCAATGATATTTTAACAGTGCTTTAAATTCTTAACAACTTTACTAAATGTTCTTTATATTTTCAACTAAAATAGGTAATGTGATTTTTTAAAGAGGCAAAAAAGAATTCAGAACAAACTGTTCTTAAGATGTTTTAATGAAATATAGAAAAGGTTTTAATAGCCAATATACTTAACATTTCTTATCTAACAGATGAACTTACGAATTTTTGAGAATGTTTCTTAAAACATAGTTTTCAGTGATTCATATAGTCAAAACATATTTTGCCCTTTAAAAAGGAACATCTCTGTCAATCCTCCAATAAAGTCTATAATTTAAGCTTCTGATTAGGAGCTTTACCACACAACTTCACATTAGGATTTTGGCATAACATAAATATTGCACATTCTTCATTTTTCAGTTTCCAAGATGTACAGCTAGTCATTTTTTTTGGTCTGTGGAATTTTTAAAAGTAACTTGTAGTCAGTTTCTCTTTAATTTACTTTGAAATAATTATTGAATGTTTTCATTTTTATCACTACTTGGTTTTGCCATTAATAATAGTGCAGTCGGCCCTGCACATGTGCAGGTTTCACATCTGCGATTCAACCAACCACAGAACAAAAAAAAATTTTTTTAAAGTTATGTTGTTGACATGTTAGGCCTATGATGGTTACACCTGTACTGAACATGTACAAACATTTTTCTTATCATTATTCCTTAAGCAATATAGTATAACAACAATTTACATAGCATTATATTGTAATCCTCCTAGGAAGAAATAAATATAAAGGAGTAACAATTGCTTTAAAAACGAGACATCCCAATGAATATTTTTGACAAATGTTTTTCTGAACTTACATGGCCAGTGGTAAACATTGGACAATTCATCATTTCTAGGAAACAATGCATAATACATTACTGAATTTCTTAAAAATCATTATTCATTTACCCTTGTTCTGTTTATTTTCCTCTTGATGTGTAACAGTTATTTCGCATATGGAAATTTAGGTTGAGTTTCAGAAGCTGCTTGAGAATTTGTTTGAACCCTTGATAACAGGCAGCGAAACTGCATGAGGCACAGAAATTATTTTCTGAGAGAGCATTATAATCATCTCTATACTAGGAACCACTGTCAGCGTTGTTATTGTAATCATCATGCAGCCATTACTGTGCAGACATTTAAGAAGCTTTAATGATGGAACATTTGCTCTCACAGTGCACATAGGGATTGGTGCATATATTTTGATTCTTTTATTAAATGCAGCTGCTGAAGCTCCAAAATGGTAAGAGACTTGCTCAAGGTCATACACAAAAAATTAATGACAGAGTTAGAGAAAGAACTCATGGAATTACATTACTAGGTCAAGTATATTAATCACTGTATAACCTTACTCTTCTACCAGTGTTTAATGGAAAAATTGTGTGCCACAATTTGCTATACAGATAATATTGTAGCCACAGTATAGGTCAATCGTTCATTATCTTTAGGTCCTGGTCTTCATGTAGCTGTAAGCAAATCACTTTAATCTCTTGACCTTTAAGAGTGTGCTGTTGTTTACCAATGACTTCCAATGTCTACTAAGTGCGAAGTATTATGAAGAGATATGGGCAGAATGTGTTTTCCAGCATGTCCTCAACAGCATCTCACATTGCAACTGCTCTTGACCAATGTCCCCCTATCAAGAGAGGAGGTCTAATTCTGCTCTCCTGAAATCTGGGCTGGTCTAACTGACTCACCTGGAACAACAGCATGCTCCAAAACCGACGTGGCATGGATTCCCACGCTTGGTCAGAAGAAGCCCTGAAGCATCTGCTTTGATCTCTTGGAGCACTCACGGTTCCCAGGTTCTCTCTCTGGGAACCCTGGCTTATCCTGAGGTTCCTAAGTCACCCTGACAGGCCACATGTAGCATTGAGTCTTGGCTGAGCTCAGCTTTTAAATCATCCCAGTTGTAATGCCAAACTTTATGAGAGGGGAAGCCTCCAGTTCTTGGAGTCACTTTCATTCCTCCCAGTTTTACCAGCTGAAGCCCCGGACACATCAGACTAGATGCAAGCCATCTGCACTGAACATTGTCCAAACTCCTAACCTACAAAATAAGCAAAAAAAAAAAAAAAAAAAAAAAAAAAAAGGTGTTTCTGCTACTAAGTTTGAGGAATTTGTTATGCAGCAATAGATAATTTTGAACAGATGATGATAAACTCTTTAGACAAAATGAAAGTTGTTATATGAGTACTATCTATCTCTTGATATCTCTGCTGGAGCAGAGAAGCTTTGATAGTGCAAGCGTATGGATTGGTAACTGCATCACCACCGTCCATGCGTGTTAGAGATTGTTAGGCCCTGGGCCTCCTGTCCAGACTGTCAGCAGCCTGGCCAGCCGTGCACCCTTTCCACTGAAGTCAGATGTCTCCCTGACACATTCTACACACTCCAATCAGCAACACTGAGGCTGTAAGCGCTGGCCTGTAAAGTCCCTACAGTGGATGGGCAGTGGTCTCTGAATTTGGATACGCCCGCTGTGATTAAAGTTTCTTGTAGAAAGGACAGATGCTGGGGTTCATTCTGAGGCTGAGGCAAAGCATCTTGGTAAACAAAAACCTGGGTCAGGAAAGGGAAGTCCTGGCCTTTACCTACAGGTTGCCTTAGGGAGCTCTCTGTATCTAGCTGTCCTTTTAATATCTCTTCTCCAAGCAATGAATTCACATAATAGGAAAAGGGTTAAAACAAATCTCCGGAGAGAAAATAGTGAGATACTGATGAATACATATATCATTCCATTTTTGTAAAAGAAGTATGTGTGCACACACATGCACATACATATACACACAAAAATCTATGAAAGAGTAAAAACCTGTCTTGAAGGGAATATAGCACATACTTGAGAATGGGTATTTATCTCTGTGGATAGAATTAGAATAGAAGAGGGCAGGTTAGAAAATGAGAATTAAACCTGTCTCTCTCTCTCTCTCTGTCTTCTTCTCACTTTCTCTATTTCTCTCTCCCATTCTCCCTCTTTTTCTGAATGTAGTAGAACCAAATCATTACAGCATAGATCTCATCATAGATCTTCTGGATCTGTATCACTAAAAACTTGGTTTCCCAAAAGACATGTTATTTTGCCATTTTAGCAGACACCCCTCACATATCACTGAAGATGATCTGTCTCTTTTGTTGCAGCCATCACTGAATTATTCAGCATAACAGAGGCTCTGGTAGACTTTCCTTAGGTGCAGCCTGCTGTTCCTTACCTTATGCCTCTGCTGAAGGGCTTCTTTGTTGACTCCAAGCACAGGCTGCCTACCACTCATGTGGGCAAAACTCAGAAGTGAGGGATTTAACACTCCATCGCAGAAGCTTTTGACTAGTGGGAAAGGGAGACAATAGGTAAAAATTTTCCCCTTTCCTGGCCCAGACAGAATGTCCTAAGGTGGAGCTCACGGGGCCACTCAGAAGACAGTCCTATGAGATTGTAGTCACTTTTAGCCATGGCCACTTTGATAAAACATTGTCACATTATCACTTCATTTTTCTCTTTTTTATTTCCCTGGTCTGACACTCCTCTTGGCTGGGATTACATTTCTTTATAAAGTAAGTAGTAGCATATGATCCCATGGTTCAGGCTCTGCTGTCTTCTGAACCCTGTATAAGAGACATGGAAAAGAGGAATTTCTTAATTTTTTAAAACGCCTCTTAGCCAAACCTCACGTATGTCTCATCTTGACAAGCTGTTGTCAAAAAACTAATTAACACTGTGGCCAAATAATAATCAAAAACTTGGACTCTGGCATTGATGTATGCTTAGTGACCGCTGGGCCAAAATATTAAATGAAAACTTTTGTACAAGCACATAAAAATACAGAGGGTAAAAATAAAAATTTCATTCGAGTGGAAGCCATTTCTTGGTAGAGTACTGATGGGACTAAGATAAGAATGGCGAGGGAGCACTTCTAAGGAATAAAGAGGCAGCCAGAGGAAGAAGTGAATGGTTCCTATTAAAAATGAACATTGGGAGAGTGGGGTCTTTGGAAAGCTGTTGGGCGGCTGGCTCCTGGCCTAAGTGAAAGTGATGTCAGGTTGAATTCTGAAGATGAAGCCACGTTAGAGAACTCTAGACTTAATTTATAGGATGATAAAGAAGATGAGACCATTGCAAAAATAGAGGCCTTACATTTCCCAACAGATAGGTCAAACACTGAAGCAGAGGCTAATGTAAATGCATATGAATGTCCTTCTGCAGTTCCCTTCAATATATGGATTAAATTTCAAAGGCTTCATAAGAAACATTCTGAACAAAAAAACCTCAGCTTAAAGATTCAGAAGGAAAAGAAAGAAAATGCTCGAGAATAGGTAAAGTGAAGAATGAAGAAGAATCTCATGGTGAACAGTTCTCCAGTGAAACCCAGTGGATGGAGCTTACTCAGTATTTTGGAGTCAGTGATAGGTTTGAACTCTCTGTTTAAAAGAAAAAAAATCACCAGGCTGGGTCTTGAAAAGACCGTAGACCAGGCTGTGAAGTGAAACAATGAGAAAGCCAAGGAGCTCAGCCACCAGCTAGCTGTTGGAGAGCTTAGTGTAAAAAGTGCCCAAGCAGTTGCCTGCCACAACTTTGTAAAAGCCAAAAAGGATGCTGAAGATTTACAGCCTGCCTAAAAAAAAAAAAAAGAAAGAAAGTGACATGGGGATTTGAAGCAAAGAAGAGATGGGTAACCAAAAGAACATGGAATATATGTAACTTGCCAGAGTTCTTCAATTCACTTGACTGTTTACTTGACCTTTTACTTTAGTTTTCAATTGCTCAATTTACTGAAAACAGTTTCTTAACTATGTCAGGAAATTAATAGAAGTAGAAAAAATAAGCCTAAATTTGGGAGTTGATTATCAAATCTTTTCAATTAGTTTCCAAAGAGTTGATCCTTTTGAAGAGAATGAAATGGAGCACACTGTTATTTGTACAAGATGTTTAAGCATACACATGGGGAAAAAGATAGAATTTTATTTCTTTCTTTTTATAGACCCACAGTATAAAATCAATGTTCCATTTCCTCTATTTGGCATAGCATAGCCAATGAACTCCTTGTACTTTCTTATTTGTAATCACTGTAACTGCATATACCTTGGGATTGTGTTTTTAAGATTGGCATTTGATTATAATGGATTAGTCATAGGTGCATGAAAATTTTGATTGCTATTATCTTTACAAAGGACTTTATCTTAATGTTATAAAAGTAATTATTGGTTCTTTATTGAAGGCCGTAGAGTTGATACTTTATGTTCACATAATAAAAGCAATTGACTAATTTTTGTGTACCTTCAGATAAAATATTATAATAGAAAAGGAGAGAATTGTAGTATTTGGAGGGTGATATAAATTCAGCTTGGCCTGAAAATGTCTTCCTAGATATCTCTCTTAGCCATGTCATTTTTAAAAAATGAAATGATTCTTAGAAGAGAAAATGGTATAATTGTATTAGACAGTTGTAACTCAAGAGAGTTATAACTTTGAACCTTTAAAAAAAATGAGCAAGGGAGTGATGGGAGAAATCCAGGAAGGGCTGAGTATGTGGCAACAGAACTCAAATGCTGCAGACAGGCAGAGCACGATGAAGCATGAGAAGTCTCCATTGGAACTGGCCCCGGAAACTAGTCCAGAGACCAATATTTTTTGGGGAAAGCCAACTCTAGAAGATAGCTAAAACTAAGTATTAGAATAAAATGTATTCACATTATCCCACATGCTGGTACTGAGTGGTCATATCTAATGAATTGTTTAATAATATTCCAATGGAAAAATTCTGGAATTTGTGAGCTAAAATGAGCAGAGCTGGGGCAGGAATCCAGGTCTCTTGGTTCTTATTCTGTATGTTCCTTGAGGCTTTACAGTCCTTGAAATGACCAGGTTTATATTACTAGGCCTATGTGTCCAGTGGCTATCTTAAGGCTTAGCACCTAGAACGTACTCGATGAACATTTATTGAAATAACGAATACTATACCATAAATGTTTAAAGCAAAGATGCTCTCTTGCTGTATTTAAACATACACTTAACAATGTAAGATGTAAAAGAAAGAAGTACTTTCTGTAATATAATAGTACTCAATTAAGAATGCTTCCTTGCTGTCACAAAGATTTTCATTGATATGAAATCAATAGTAAGTTCTGTGAAATTGCTAGAGACGTCAAAGAAATGGAAAAAAAGAATGAAACACACACCTTTTTAAAAAAGAATTCTCTGAGGTTTCAGGTATTCGAGAACTGGTCTATTTTAGCATCAGTGCTTATTTACCATATCATAGGATCATAACGGGAAACGTTAAAGAGCCGATGCTTTAGATGGGTTACCAAAGTCTTTAAGTACAAGGTATTTTCAGATTTTGTCAAAACACTTTCTTGTGCTCAAAGCATGTTTAAATTACTAGAAACATACTGCTGCCTGACAAAGCCGTCTATAATACGGCAGGAAAATCAAAGATGTCAAGGACTGCCTCACTATAGTCAAACCACGTGATAAAGAAGATCTCTAGGGATGCATCTTTTTCTACAAACTACTGACATTTTTTAAAAACTTCTCCAGTACTAAAGTCTCATAATAAAAAAATTGGACTATTGGCAAATTTTGAAACAATGTTTTTTAAAACTACAGGAAAAGGTCTCCAGTATCTGGCATACAAGCGGGCATTGAGAAATAAGTGAAATTATGCCTTTACCAATTGAAATGGATGTTCCTAAGTTCTTGCAGGAGAGCTAACATACTTAGTTCATGACACAGCCGCATTGCCCTTCATTCAGAACTTATTCACTTTTATTAATATACAATTTAAATAGAACCTCAGGTTGCAAATTAAGGTAGATGACAGGAAAGCTTTATAAAAGAAAAGGTTTGACACTAATGGAAAAATTTCTCATTTAACTGGAAATACAGGGTGAGGTGAAAGTAGGTTTACAGTTATATGTGAAACAGTTTATTCTTGTATTATGATTTATTAATTTTGTATTTTTTCCATATGAACACGGTAAACATACTTTTGCCCCATTCTGTATAAGTAGCTAATTTGACTAGAATTTGGCTAATTAAGATTTTGTTTCATTTGTTAATAATTATACCCTATGTCATTAAAGACATGGTTTTTTCTTATAGAAACTCAGTTTTCAGATGCAGTTGTAATATTGTACTTTAAAAATATCTTTCGTAATCATGTTTTTGTCTCTGTTAGAAACATCTAAACCTGTAGAGAATTTTTATGAGTTTATTCGAGCCAAACTGATGACAGTTGCCAGAAAGCAAAATCTCAACGGATTAAGAAAGTGCTGTGGAAAATGGCAGTTTTGTAACTTACTTTATATATTAGTATCAAAGGAAGAGGCATGGCGGGGGGCGGCGGGGGGAGTTCCATGACATTCTTGGTGGCAGAGTAGGGGGTAGGAGAAAGCAGAGCGGGTGCAGTGGGTGATCGCTGAGTGGGGCGGGACTGGATTGCTCTGGCATTTCAAGGGTGTGCTTTGTAGATGGAAGAAGACAATAGACAGGCTCAGTAAGGTAAAGATTGACCTTTTGTGAAGGAAGATAACACTGTCAGTTACAGAGAGAAACAGCAGCAACACAGAACAATGTAGAACAAGCAAGAAAGGCACGATTTGTGGAGTGATCAAAGAGAATTTAAGAATGGCAGTAAGTGCCTCATGCTCAAGTGAGAGCTAAGCCAAGCCATCAGATTTGGAAGGAAAGCAGTTTTGGTGTCAGTGAAGGAAGCAGCTTTCATTGGATTTTGGGTGCAATGGCCAGATTTTTATGGAATTAAGGGCTACTAGGAAGGTGAAGTCATGTCATCGGAGATGTGATTTATTCAAAGATTTGTAAATAAAACAGAAAAGAAATGAGTAATGGTTAAATAACATGCATGGTCTAGGAAAAAGTTGTTCAGTATGGTAGAGAGTTGAATCTATTTGAAAAAGGTGCTTGGATTTGTAAATCTGAAGAACCAAAAGAGAGGAAGGTGGAGAGTTATATAATGCTGAAGGGCAAGGTGACGTTTTCGTGGTGTGGGGCTAACAGGGATGAACGATGACCAGTGAAGTGGAGGAAATCTCAAACAGGAAAATCCTTCATCAGGACTATATGAAATTAACCCAGTTTGTAGGAGTCAGAGAAAGATTACTATCTTTAAATTTCAAAGTAATCATCTTAAATATGTTCTAGCTCAGTCCTCATTATTCACCAATCCCGTATTTATGAAGTTACGTACTCACTAACATCGATTTGTAACCCCGAAAGCAAGTCTGTCAGCACTGTCACTGCTGCCCTCCTGCACAGGGAACAAAGAATTTGAATCACTCATGCACATGCTGCCAGTTGAGGTCAAACAGAGGGACACTGCCTTCTAGCTCCAGTCTCATACTGTGAACAAGTCTACTTTTTTGCAGTCTAGTGTCATGTTTTTTAAATATGTCTGCATTTTGTTGGTGTTTCACTGTTTAAAATGGCCCCAAGCATAGTGCTGAAGTGCTGGCTGCCATTTCCAAGTGCAAGAAAGCTCTGATGTGCGTTATAGAGAAAATATGTGTATTAGGTAAGTGTCATTCGGGCATGAGTTACAGTGCTGTTAACTGTGAGTTCAATGTTAAAGCAGCAATAATATATATATAAGAAGGTGTCTTTCAACAGAAACAGATATAAAGCAAAGTTATTTATTGATCAGTTGATGGAAATGTGACCAGATACTCGCAGGGACCTAACCCAGTATTTCCCCCGGAAGCAATGGTTCAGTATTTGCTAATTCATTGTTCACCGTGACTGTTTAGAACACAGCTACTGCAGATGACAGGAACTGACTGTATTTTTAAATAAGTCCAAATTTAAATGTTATTAAAATGGAATATTGATAATTCTCTAAAATATTTTTTAGTTCTGTGTTTTATACTGCCATAATATATTTTTGGATGGGAGCATGGTAATTAATAAAACATTTTTTATAAGTTTCTACATTGAAGCAAAGAAAATCAATTTATTATCTTTTCATAAAGACTCAAAATGATAATTTAGAAGAAATTTTATAATAATTAATTCAGTTGTTATGGATCTTTCAGATAATGAGCCATTAAAACTGGCTTTTGTATTAAAATGAGTCTTAATATCTGAAAAAGTATTTTAAATGTCTTTATCACCTTATATGCCATAGATAATATAATACTGATATGTATCTTTTCTCCACTTGAGTTTTATTTCTAGTACAAATTCATTTCTAAAATTTGATCAATGTGGACAATTCCTGAATGTTTTCTAAGCCTTCTGTTTTATTTGGTTCAACTGACTATTTTTCCTATAAACATACTAGATAATGTGACTGTTTATATCATCATCTAGAAAACCCAATAGAGAACCAAAATCATTTCAGAAAGGTTAGATTTATAGTAGTTTTGTAGAAATGATGGAATACAAATTATTGAGAACAACCTTCTTATATCTATGCCTCTGCTGCCCTCCAAAGAGAGATCACATAATGAATCAGCAGAAGTAATTCTTGTTTGAATTATAGGATTCAACGCGTGACAGCATGCTTAATATTTAATATGGATCCTTCTGAGAATTGAACAGATAAGCACAGACTATTCATCAGTTTAATGGGCATTTAATAAGCCATATAAGGTTTAGTGGAATATTTTTGTGATAAAAAGGTAGGAATAATTGAAGAAAAAAGAGATCAGATGAACACTGCAAACTCATTAGAGCCTCGAGCCAGAACCACTTTGCTAAGCCACTCCCAAATTCCCGACCCTCAGAAAGTGTATGAGATAATTAATACATGTTGTTTTAAGTGACACAATAAATAATACATATTATTATTACTTTGGATCAATCATTTAAGTGTATCTTAACTTGCATTGCTCAGTGCAATGTATAAGCCAACGTAACTGAAACAAGCTGAAATTCCAGAATTCTCAGAACTTCAGGAAGATGCTTCATCCTGAGGGCATTGCTACTGAGATATCAGGGGACAATAAATATATAAAAACATAATACAGACAACAGACAAGAAGAGAGAGAATACATGCTATGTTGCATCCCCTAATGTAAAAAGCCAGAATGTGAAGTGGAAGAAGGAGGCATAGAGGACAAATGTATTTTCTTTATGCCAAATCCTGTGTATCACTGGGTTTCTTCACTAACAGTTTCCTATAGTCTTGATGGAGAAAGAAGAGCAGTGAAAAAATTAAACTAGAACTTAGGACATAAAGTACAACTTAAACTTTATGAGGAGTTCCTGGATTATAGTATGGAAAAAACATTAGGATTAAATTTTAGGTTAGGTTCAAAATTTTCATGAAATATATTTACTCTTACAGTGGATCTAACACATTTGAACTTACATGAAATAAAATGAAATATTCCAAAGTGGGAGTTGATGCTTTGAGATACAGGGAAATAGAGACTATTTCCACAGTCCTTGTACGTGGAGAAGACAAGAAGTAAGCTAGATATAATCAAGAATATTTTCTTGGAAAGTTTGCAGTGTACTCATGAGGAGAGAGTGTTTTGGGAGAGAGAAAGATTAAGACTAGAGGAAAGGTTTTAGAGAATGTTCTTATTTAATGAATGCGAGGAGAAGGGTGTGAAAGACAGCAAATTAGACATGAACTGTAGCAGAAAAAACAGAGGAGAGAGTTTTACAAAAGTACACCTCAGCTTGATTTAAGCTATGGTAAAACTTATTTTGGTATGAAACCACATTTTTTTCTCATCAAGTCTCAGCAAAGACTGTCAGAACCTGTTTGACTCAGTAACGGTGCTGAGTAGTATTCAGTTGCTGAGGTAAATACAAGGTCTGGTGAGGGTAGTTCAAGTGGAAATTTTTCCCATTTTATTTGATACTGAAAACCTTTTTAAAAATTCTATATCTGTCTTTGATTTAAGATCTAATGGTGCTTCAAAATCACATCATTTTCAATGTATATTTTCTGGGTTTAAGAGATTAAGGAGAATTAGTTCTAATACCAGGATATAACTTGAAAAAGCTTATTGCAAGTAAATCCATTATAAAATTTCATTATCTTTATCTTTGACTGTTTCCCTTAGAAGTGCATTAAAATACAGTAGTCCCCTCTTATCTGGGGGGGGGGATACGTTCCAGGACCCCCAGTTGATGCCTGAAACTGCACATAGTATTAAGCCCTATAAATACTGTAATTTTTCCTTACATCCACACATACCTCTGATAAAGTTTAATTTATAAAATAGGCAGAATAAGAGATTAACAACAATTAATAGTAACAGAACGGTTATATCAGTGTACTGTAATAAAAGGTGAATATGAGCTCTCTCTTTTTCTCTGTTTCTCAAAATACTGTACATTTTCAGGCTGGGTTGATGATGTGTACTGAAACCATAGATAGTAAAACTGGATGAGAGAGGACTACTGTAATGCATTTTGTCAAGAAAGAAAGGACAAGTAGGCTGAAACCCAACTTAGTCATCGATTATAACTGTCATATATGTGTCAATAAAATAATTTCAATGGCTAAAGCAAGTTAATAGATTAAAGGTTTTGTTGTTTTATGGTCATCTCTTGTACATTTTATTTTGAAGTTTCTGACAAAGTAAGTCATAGAAAAGATACACATGTGTTGTATTATATCCTTGAAGCCTTGCACCGTTAGTAGCTCTTGTATAGTTTATTCAGCATATGCATACATTATGACTTTAGATAAAGGTATCAGAAGGCTATCAAATTAAATATTTTCTATTGTTTATTCAGATACTAATAATCTAACTTGTTAAACCATTGTGCAGCATCCAGAAGGTAATTTTTATTCTTCATAGTATTTTCAGATGGACAAGAACTCCAGTGTGAGTTTCCCAGAGGTCCGTCTACTTCATCTTAATTCATAGTGTCATTAATAAAACTCAGTTGATAGAGACATTTCAGAAATAAACATTTATGGTGGGTAAGCATAAATTCTTATTAAAGAAAGATTTTATTTATTTATTTTTCGAGAGAGGGGAAGGGAGGGAGAGGGAAACATCGATGTGTGTTTGCCTTTTGTGCGCCCTCTACTGGGGAATCTGGCCTGCAACCCAGGCCTGTGCCCTGATAGGGAATCAAACCAGCATTCCTTTGGTTCGCGGGCCAGCACTCAATCCACTGAACCACAACAGCCAGGGCTAAATTCTCATTTGGAAAAATACTTCAGAAATAATTTGCCCCCTGATTTGAAATTCAGTTTATAATATTCATGTGGCAACTAAATCATAAGAAAAACTAGTGCCAGGAATAATATTTAAAAACTGTGAGGAATTTGCCGTGTTTTATAGAAGTGAACATATGCGTAGTATAATAACTTTTTATATTAACCTTCAAAAATTAACAGTCATATTTGTTCATCATTCAAGTGAAGACAGTGATTAATTAGAGCCAAAAGATGATGAATGAAAATGTGTTGCTTGATTGAAATTAGCTTTTACGAAAATGAGTACTGACTTTGTTCTTTGTGAACTAATCAAGCTCATCATGTAAGTGGTTGTCTTCTTTCCTTTAGAATAGATTCCATGTAAATGAAATGTGATGACTTAATTCCAAAACTTCTCACTGGTCCGTCATCCTATTACACATTTTATGATACTGTTATGGGAGTTAACGCAAGACATTTTTTATTACTATGACTTGGGGTCATGCAGTCATTTTCATTGTAATTAGAGAATTAAATCATATATGTTGTTCATAATCAGTCATAAGAGCCTGAACATATAGTTGGTTATAGATTTAAGAACTTATTCTCCTGTCAAAATGTATTGCTCACACGTGCCTTTGTGAGTCTGACCTGCACTATGAATGTCTGGGGAAAAAAGGTACAAAAGAAGAGAATGCAATCTGTTCATAATTTCATGTTGGGTGTTAGTGTAATTTGGGTTGAGAGCTGGAAGCAGAAGATAGGACATGTGGTCTAAAGCCATGAATTTCAATCCTCAGTTATTAGTCCTATCCTGCATGTCAAAATGCCTACAGGCATTCATAACTTTTTATTTCTCCTCTCCCTCTTAGGATGTATGTCAAGTATTTCAGTGTCCTCTTTACACATCTCTGCTAAACTTGAGAGATGACAATGTTAACCGTCCCAAAGTTTGAAGGATTTGCAGATTTGTTCTATTTTGATCCAAAGTGCAGAAGTATGGCCAATGGTAAAGGGAGGTCCTAACCTACCGAGAATGTAACAACTGGGGTTTTGAACTTTTAGCATGCTTTAAAATATAAATTGACCATCTCCCCAGCATTAAAATTGTGAAAAAAGGAGCAATATTATGATATGCCAGGAACACTGTGGGAGAAATTTCTGCAGAGACTGGACTGGAGATCTGCACTTTTGTTCTACCTAAAAACTTTTTTTCCTTCTTTTAAAAATCTCTTTTATGCTTTTGTTTTTTCTCCATCAAAGCAACAAAGAACTGTGGTGGAGACAGAATATGGACAACATTTGACAAGCTGAAGAAAATATATAATTTCTTTGTATTCCCTAAAGCCCCAGACGTTTATGTCCATCCATATCTTGTTCACTAAGCTGGGATTCTATTAGATGAAAGGAGAAAGTAGGATTCCTTAAGCATTTATGTTTTTTTTTGTATGTGTATTGTTCCCATATTTCTAGCAGTGCTTTCTAGCAGTGCTTTCAGGGGTAAGATTTTTTTGATAATCCCTGGAAAGGGATTCTGAAAGTTCAATATTATGCTTGTTTGAGTTAATACTTCATTATTGTCCCACAAATTAGTACACTGAGCAATAAAAGTAAATGCACATTCAAACTCTTTACCAAAAGTAATAATAGTAGCATGTATTACTTATTGCTACATAACAAATTACTCCCAAATTTAGCAACTCAAAACAACTTATGAGTGGTTTAAGTGGGTGGTTCTGGTTAAGAGTTTATTATTTATTTATTTGTTTAAATGATTTTATTTATTCTTAGAGAGGGGAAAGGAGGGAGAAAGAGAGGAAGAAAAATACCAATATCAATGTGTGGTTGCATCTCAAACACCTCCTGCTGGGGACCTGGCCTGCAACCCAGGCATGTGCCCTGACTGGTAATCAAACCAGTGACCCTGTGGATTGCAGGCTGGTGCTCAACCAGCCAGCTAGGGATCTGGCTAAGAGTTTTTAATGCAATTGTAGCCAAAAGGTCAGTCTGAGCTACAACCAGTTGGAGGCTGAACTGGGGCTGGAAGCCCCGCTTTTGAGAAGTACCACTCCCATAACTGTTGACCAAGCTCAGTTCATCATTAACTATTGGTGGCTGACCTCAGTTGTGTGAGCCATTCCATAGCACTGCTCACAAAATGGCAGTAAACTTTCCCTAGAGGAGTGATCCAAAGGTAGCACCATGGAAGGCGCATAGTCACAGAGATGGCCCTTATGACCTAGTCCCTGCAATTGCGTGCTAACACATCCATCTTATCCTGTTCATCATTGGAGGTAGGCACTAAGTCTCCCCTGCACTCCAGGGGAGGGGAAGCAGGCTTTTCCTTTTGAAGGGAGAAAGATCAAAGACTTTGTGGACATTTAAAACTATTACATAGCACTGCTATTAATAATGGATAACATTTAGTGAGAGTTTATAAGTTAGACACCATTTTCTCTAAGCACAAAACTAGTTCTATGTAACTTCTCTATCTCAAATTTACCTGATGTGCTCAGATGCCCCTGCCTTAGCATATGCTCTCAAAGCTGTGATATCTTCTTTCCTTTCTTCTTCTTACTGTCCTGATTTAAAACCAACTTTTTTTTTGGTCTGTTGATTTTATTATAGGGTTCTTTCACATATTACTTTGTCCTCTTTTTCTCTCTTCATTAGGACTGACATTTGGTATACCAACCCCAGAAACATGTTCATTTTCCCTGATCAAGAAAGCCAGTGGATTTATACCCATTTGTTTATAATGACCTAAAATCTCTCTCAAGCAATTCTTAGTAAAAGGACTGGAAAAATAAAATTGTATCTTCTATTTTATACCTGAAGGCAAGGAAATTGTGGAGGGTCATAAATTTCCTCAAATTCTCTTGTTGTAACAATTAAAAAATGAGAAAAAGTCAGATATATATGAGTACTCTGAGTTCATTCCTGGTGGGCGCATTAAGATAAGGTACACATCACCCCTGCCCCCCCACCAAACCTTATAGATTTGACCATCATTGAATCTAGTGCTTTTTGTGGAGTCAGCTACGTGGTAAACCAAATGGTTCCACATGCAGATTAACTGCTAAAGAGAACTTTTTGAAGTAAAGAGAACTGATCAAAGTCATGATAATTAGTCAAAAATAAAGCTACTTATTATAATATTCCATTTAACCCAATTAGGGGAAACTCATGTTTAATTGAATCTATACTTATTATCTAATAGATTTAAGGTTTTTTAAGATAATAGGGCCATATAAATAAAATACAGTGATAGCAAAGGAAGTTCAACCCTCCGCTGTAGAATGTAGACTGCACAGTTTGGTAAACTAAGCAGGGTGCTTCCTCTTGAGTGCACACGTGGCCAAAAGCAACACCATCATCGTTATCGTCGGTTAATATACATTCAGAGCTTGCTATGTGAGTAATATTTTCATTCTGTAACTTAACTATAAAAACATGTATAAATAAGTCCCCTTAATATATTTATTGTATAGATGAAAACACCAAGGCATAGAGGGATTAAGTGACTTGTTCAAGGTTACATGTCTAGGAAAAAGTAAAGGAGGACTCAAATCCAGGATTCCTATGTTGTTAACTCCCCATGTCATATTATCCTTAGACTATATTTTGGTGCTTCCACCATGTATGAACTGCCTTTACCAGCCATACAGACCCTATTTCCCATCACAGTGTAATAAGGTATCTATCTTCTTCTCAGACACTTGGCAAGGAAGTCCAGTATTTGACTGAATGCACATATATAGATTTGTTTTTAGAAACCTTGGGTAGGCACACTAGAATATGGTGGGAAACATCCAAATCCACAAGAATACTCCTTTTGTCTTCCTCTTCAGCATTATTATTTTTAAAAATTTTAATAAAAGGGCTCTAATGTAATGTAGTGAATGGCTTTGGCTAGTTTTAACACATTTGTCATCATCGCTGCCTTTATCCTTACCCCCAGCCTCTAGTGTAGTCTGTATGAAGAAGTGTTCCTGTCATCAAATGTCAGCAAATGCCACTCTCTTCAAATTCTTTGACATCAAGACGTTGTTTGACCATAGTTAACAGTTAACAGTCACTGTTAACAGATTTGTTATTCAGTGCTCCTTGATTGCTATGATTTTTTAAAATCTAAGGTTCAACAAAGCGTTTTTATTTTCTTTATTTAAAAAAATTATTGTATTTTTTCCCATTACTGTTTAGGACCCTTATACCCTCCCCAACTCAATCACCACACTGTTGTCCATGTTCACGAGTCCTTTTGCCTTTTTGCTCAATCCCTCCACCCCATAACCTTCTCCCCTTTACCTGTGCTCCTGCTCTCTATCTATGAGTCTGTCTCTGTTTTGCTTGTTAGTTCAGTTTGGTCGTTAGTGAAATCATATGGTACTTGTCTTTCTCTGCCTGGCTTATTTTACATTGCATAATGTTCTCCAGGTCCATCCATGCTGTCACAAAGGGAAAATTTTTCTTCTTTTTAACTGCTGAATAGTATTCCATTGGGTAAATGTCCCATGGTTGTTTTATCCACTCATCTACTAGTGGACACTTAGACTTCTTCCATATCTTGGCTATTGTAAATAATGCAGCCATGAACACAGGAATGCTTATGTTCTTTCAAATTAGTTGTGTTCCTTTGGATATATTCCCAGAAGTGGGATCTCTGGGTCAAAAGGCAGGTCCACTTCTAATTTTTAATCCATACTCCTTTCCACAGTGGCTGCAGCAGTCTGCATTCTCACCAACAGTGCAAAAGGGTTCCCCTTTCTTCACATCCTTGCCAGTAGTTGTTTGTTGGTTTATTGATTATAGACATTCTGACAGGTGTGAGATGCTATCTCATTGTGGTTTTAATTTGCATTTTTCAGATTATTAGTGACATTGAGCGTCTTTTCATGTGTCTAATGGTCATCTGTATGTCCTCTTTGGAGAATGGTCTATTCAGGTCCTTAGCCCATTTTTTAATTGGGTTATTTGTTTTTTTGGTGTTGAGTTTTGTAAGTTCTTTATAAATTTTGGATATTAACCCTTTTCAGATGTCTCAGCAAATATGTCTTCCCATTCTATGGGTTGCCTTTTTATTTTGTTGTTTCCCTTTGCTGTGCAAAAACTTTTTAATTTGATGTAGTCCCATTTGTTTATTTTTCATTTGTTTCCCTTGGAAGATATGTCCAATAAAATACTTCTATGAGCGATGTCTGAGATTTTGCTGTCTCTGTTTTCATCAATGATTTTTATGGTTTTGGGTCTAACATTTAAGTCTTTGTATCAATTTCGAATTTATTCTTGTGTGTGGTGTAAGAAGGTGGTCTAGTTTCATTTTTCTGCGCTTATCTGTCCATTTTCCCAACACCATCTATTGAATAAACTATCTTTAGGCCATTGTATGTGCCTGCTTCCTCTGTCAAATATTAATTGACTATAAAAGTACGGGTTTGTTTCTGGGCTCTCTATTCTGTTCCTTGATCTATGATTCTGTTTTTATGCCAGTACCATGCTGTTTTGATTACTATGACCTTGTCGTGTAGTTTCATATTATGTAGCATGATTCCTCCAACTTTGTTCTTTTTTTTTTTTTCAGGATTGCTGTTGCTATGCAGGGCCTTTCGTGGTTCCATATAATATTTTGAAATGTTTGTTCTAGTTCTGTGAAATGCGACATTGAATTTTGATAGGAATTGGCATTGAATCTGTAGATTGCTTTGGCTAGTATGAACATTTTAATAATGTCAGTTCTTCCTATCCACAAACATGGTATGTGTTTCTACTTATTTGTATCTTATTTAGTTTCTTCAGTCTTATAATTTTCTGAGTACAGGTCTTTTACATCCTTGGTTAGGTTTATTCCTAGGTATTTTATTCTTTTTGAAGCAATTGTGAATGGGATTGTTTTCTTAATTTCCCTTTCTGTTACTTCATTATTGACATATAAAAATGCAACTGCATTCTGAATGTTAATTTTGTATCCTGCTACTTTGCTGAATTCATTTATCAGTTCTAGTAGTTCTTGGTGGAGTCTTTGGGGTTCTCTATGCACAGTATCATATTGTCTGCAAATAAAGACAGTTTTACTTCTTCCTTTCCAATTTTGATGCCTTCTGTTTCTTCTTCCTGTCTGATTGTTGTTGCTAAGACTTCCAGTACTGTGTTGAATAAGAGAGCTGAAAGGGGACATCCCTGTGTTGCTCTCAATCTTAAGGAGAATGCTTTTAGTTTTAGTCTGTTGTATATGATGCTGGTGGTGGGGCTATGATGTTTCAGATGCCTACAAAACTAGGGTTGGGAGGGACTTCTCCCAGTCTCTATTTACTGATCCTTTCTGGTTTTTTCCCCACTAATTCCATGGGGGAAATGGTGTAATAAAACCTACATGTTAATATTTTCATTAATAGACCTCCTTGGCTTTTTGGCTATACTGTCTGTTAGCTATTATGGAAGAAAACCTTTCACCAGAAGGCAAATTAATGTCAGAGAGATGAGATGAGGGCTGGGAAGTAAAATGACGTGCAGTGCATAGTTCATTTGATATGGTCCATGCTGTTTGAACTGTTCAGGGCAGGGAGAAATAAGATTTACAGTTGTGAATATGGAAAACACAGTATATTCTTGTATTATTTTTCTTAATTGCATTATTTTCCATATGAACAACTATAAACCTACTCTTGCCTCACCTTGTATTTGTTTGTATTACATTTGGTACAAGGTTCTATATGTTAAGTTCTATTATATAAGGTTCTATTATATGTATTATACAATTTGTGTTTTAAGACATATAAATGTGTATTATGTCTATACACATGTATGCATATAACTTGAAAAATTAGTAAGTAATGTATTTCTTCATAGCCTAATACTTTATTTTTTGTTAAAAATATTATAAAACATGGTCTCAAACTTTTAAGTACACCTTGAATTTCTCCTCTGAATTGTTAGTTATTGATGATCTCATTTATAAACACTAAATTCTGTCACCTCCTGTCATTTTATCCTTTATTCATTTAAATGTTTTTTCTTATGTGTATTATAAAAATGTATTTTATGATCTGTTACCTAAATAAATATTTGCAAATGGCAAAAAATACCTATATGTGTGTATATGTATATACATATATGCAATCGCTGCCTTCATCCCATCTTTTTATATATGTGTGTATACATATATGTGTACACATGTGTATATATGCATACAAGTATATACTGGACATATATGTAATGCACACATATGAGTCTTACTAGATATATTGTACAGTGTCCTTATTCTGTCCTCTTTGTATGTTTTCTATTTTTTCCACTCTTTTGTTTTTGCTTTTTTAACTTAATTTTGGGTCAATCTTTCATCTTAGTAATGTGATTTTTGGTTGATTTAGTCTATTCTTAAATCTATTTTGTTTATACATTTTTTCAATTATTTTACTTTGCCAAACTGTTTTTTTCCCCAACAATCTAATAGTTTTTTCCCCCTCATTACTATCTCTGTTGTTGGTGTATTATGATAGCCTTTCAAATATCTCTGAGGTTATTAATTAGATTTACTCTCCCCACCCCCTTGCTTCCTTTAGTAACTGTTTTTCAGGAGTTAGTCTGCCTGGGTGCAAAACTTGTAAATAGCTTGGTGAGACTTTTCTTGCTTTAATTTTCTTCAACTTTTTGATGATTTGAGGCTAGATATTCATATTTGTAGTTATAATTTTAGATTAAGTAGTAGTGACAGCTGGAATACCTTTTTAAAGTCTAAATGTGGGTTATAGAAAACTAATGTTGTTGCTCATGAGTTGGAGGGGTAAGAGGCCTGTTAGGTTGAACAGGATAGGTAGGTGGTGTTTTCTGAGTGTGAGACCTCTCGGCCATAGTTATCAGAGAACATGATTTTAGTACAGAGCCTATTTTAGAGTGTCCAAGTCAGAATTACACTTGCAGGTTTAGCTGTACACACCTAATTTGGGGGAGGCTTGAAAATAATTGTATGGGACTATATCCCAGTAGTTAAAACTATACAATATAGGTGTAAAATAAGTTGAAATGAATCAATACAAACGCAAATAAAAGAATCACAGAACATCGGCTATATTCCATTAATATTCCAACTAAGCTCAAAAGCTGATTAAAAGGGAAAATAGGAATGGGTGCCACAGAGCAGATAAATATGCGTGTGAGGAGCTGATAATTATAGCCAGTGGAAGAGGACCAAACTGTTACCGCAGTTGCTCTCTGGTGCTCTTTTTATTTTCCTAAGCTAAGCTGGTGTTTACTTAAAGGAATTGTGCAGCATATGCCTGTCATGCTCACAGCAGATTTGTAGTTCCTGCAGACTTGGTGTCAACACCTACAGCATGGAGTACCAGAAGTTCAACTTACATCCTTAAACAAACGCTAAGTCAATATCCACAAGGAGTGAGCGGTGTGCCCCAATCTCATGTGTGGAGTTTCTCAACCCTGCAAATGCAAGGTCCTCCCATTACAGCTTCTGGTTCAAAAGAATCACAATGGAGCCCAGGTCTTTTGTTTTTTTAAAGGGTGATTCTGATGGACATCTTGAACTGAGAATCACTGGACCATAAGTTGAAGAGAAGGGATTAAGGGAGAAAAAAATAAGAATATTAAAAAAATAAATAAGACCAAAAAAATGGAAGATAATACATGGTGAGGGTGAGTTGCTTGTGTGAAATCTGTTAACAGTTGATGGTGTAAAACTCCTTTTTCACTTGCCTTTTCTTGATTTCCTGACACTATTGCCATCAAAAACCTCCCTGCTAGGTGGAATGATTTTGAAATTTATTCAGAATAAGGAAAGATTGAAAGTAGAAAATAATAGTTATGCTTAAATTTATGCATGCCTTAAAACCAGTGGGAAATATTTCAAATGAGTGCTTAAGCCTGAAAACTTGGTGAGGAATTAGGAGTATGTTTTATTTATAAGAAGCTACTAAACTGGTTTTCCATGTGGCAGTGGCTGTACCATTTTATATTCTCTAGTTCAAAGTAGACTGTGAAATATAACAGGAGAGGCATATACCACAGAGCCTGGAGTTAAAAAGCAGAAGCAATGACATCTGTTAGGGAGAATTAGAGAAGTCTTGACACAAAGAAAATTATTTTGGCCCTGAGAATGCATAAGAGTTTGTTGAATGTTATTGTTGAAAATCCAGATGCTGAGACAAGTTAAAAAATACACCTGAGATTACACCACTCAAATAAAACTGTAATTTACATGAGTATATTTCACTTTACTCTTTCTCTGTATTACCTATAATGATATATAATTACCTCAGTATATATTTGAGAAAATAGTATACACATAATTTTATATGCTGTTTCAAGTTAATAGTATATTAACTTAAATAATGTAGGGTTGTACCATAGTTTAAAATATTTTTATAATTATTGTAAAGTTAATAGCTATCTCTTGTACTATTTTAAATATTCTCAATACTGAGCCTGCACTCTTCTACAGGATTCTTTAGGTAATGTCTTAGGCTTTGCTAATATAAGCTATGTATTGAATATCTTCTTATGTAATGCTGCTTTCTACATTTTCAGATTTTTATAGGGTAGATAATTAAAGAAGAGGCTACTAGGTCAAAGTTTGTGACAGTTTTTAATGATAGTGATACACAGACAGACTGAGGAGTGAATATGGGATGGCGGTGGAGATGCAAAAATAAGAGAAGGGCATACAATGAAAATAGCAAGAGAGATAAATCTAAGATTCCACATGGGTGAAATCATATGGTATTTTCTTTCTCTGACTGGCTTATTTTACTTAACGTTCTCTAGGTCCATCCATATTGTCACAAAGGGTAAAATATTCTTTTTTACGGCTGAGCAATATTCCATTGAGTAAATGTCCCATAGTTTTATCTGCTCATCTACTGCTGGGCATGTGGGCAGACTCATAGATGAAGAGCAAATGGCAGCTAAGGGGCGGGGGAGGTTAGGGGGTAGAGGGATTGGGCAAAAAGGAAAAAGGACTCATGGACAACAGTGTGGTGATAGCAGGGGCTGAAGTGTATTAGGGGACAAATGGTAATGGAGAAAATACAATACCAATTTTTTTTTTAAAGAAAGAAAGTAATCTAAGATACGTATGGAGAGTATTTAGTTCTTCACTTTGACTGAAGGGTAATGCACAGGCTGTAAAAGAGAATAGCTGAAATGCCCTGAGGTATGGCTAAACTTCCCAAAACTGGAATATCATTTTCTTTGGATGCTGCTAGTGGGTAACACTAGAGACTGCTCTGGGTGCAAATAAATGCAGAAATTTAATAACCGAACAAACAGTTTTTTACAGGGATTTTCAGAGCCTTTAACATGTTACTGTGAATCATTATTCTCTAAGTGGAGAATAGAATGGGTAAGGTTTCCTGTAACTTTACCATGGGAAAATGGGAGGCTATGGCAGACAGGATTTGACTGATGGAATCTGAACTCATTTCGATGGGCAGGAAAATCACTAGAGAGAGCCTGTCTGCTCATGTTTACAATAAATGGTGAAATTTTTATCTTTGGATCTTCTTCCTAGAATATTGGACTTGATTCACATAAGTATCTGTTGGTTGAAGAATTAATGTGATCAATATTTTTCATCTGCTTTTCCAATAAGTTTAAGTTATTGCACTCATTATTCAATCTTTTGACTTTCCTGGAGCCTTTTGAAAAAATGCTCCAGTCCTCAAATGTTGCTATTAACAGCCACTATTGTCACCATATGTATGTATTTGCATGACAGCTTCCAGCTTCTCCCTTCACTATTTCAGTTAATTCAGATAAAAAACAATAAAATAATATTTCCTCCCTAGAGGTTTGCTTTGTCACTTTGTATTTCTAAAATATCATTATTAGTTCAACTCTACACCATTCCCTTTGAGGTTTCCCCTACTTTAGAATTCCTGCATTCTTTATTATTCCTGCTATGTGAACTGACGCTCAGTTCATGCCCTCTGGCAAATAATGCCCTGAAGGTCAGATGACACATATCATAAACACGGAACACTCATCACTTGTAAAATTATGGTCAAAATATACATTTTATTCTTACTATTTTTGATTCATCAGACATCTATCCATCTATCTTCCTCCTTCCCTCCCTTCCTCTCATTTTCTCCCTCCCTCCCCACCTCTTCATTTTACTATTTGGCAGACTCTGTAGAGAACCACCTATGGAAAATGCTATCTGTGAAAATATGGGTGAACTGCATCTTGCATGCATATACTTACAGAGGTTATCATTTCTGTTATCTCCATAAATCTTCCCTAGTAAGCTCCTTTTCCTTTTACAAAAGTACTTTACTTACAGTCTAGTCTGCCTTCCTTTCTGATATAAATAAATCACATATTTTCTTCACATAGTTGCAGAGCCACCTTTTCTGTGATGCCTTTCTGAAATATTTCCTGCAAATTAATTCCCTCATGCACATGAAGCATAAAGAAAATCTAAATGAACAGCAAGGCAGAAGAAAAAAAAGAGACACATGTTAATTTAAAATTTAAAATATTAAATATATCAACTGCTATTCTATAGAAAAAAGTATTGGCAGGTGGTATTCAAATACATATTTTCTATTAAAATAGCAACAAAACAGTTTATATTTATCCTTCTAAAGAGAATGTAACAATAAAGTTTACCTGCCTAACATAAATTTCAATCCTTTTAGATTATTAAATTATAAAGAGCCAATTTCTAGAGGAATATATGTTATAGAGAGAGAGGAAGGAGGAGAGAAAGCAACATCAGTTGGTTGCCTCCTGTATACACCCCACCCTGTGACTGAACACACAACCTAAGTATGTGCCCTGACCGGGGATTGAACCCACAACCTCTTGGTGTATGAGATGATGCTTCAACCAACTGAGCCACCTGGCCAGGGCTGGAGGATTTTTAATAGCAGATATCAGCTATTTTCTCCCCATCACCTTGCCTCATTAGGTCTTTTTGCTACCTGAACTCTAATTTCTTTAGATACTAGCATGTCCCTTGAGCTTAGTGAACATGGCTCAGGGAATGATGAAAATTGGTCCAAACCAGTCTTGATAAGCTCATTTTCCTTGGCCTGCAATTGCTCTGGAAGTACGCACATGACCCAGTTTTGACAAACAAAATGTAAACAGAGCCTGTTGGACAGCAGGGCTGCTCACCCTTCCTTTTTGCCTAATCCCGTCTCTGGCTCGCTGTCTTTTCTCCTGTGGCTCCTGCATTTCACCCCCTTTCTTCATTCTCCAACCTCATTTATGCAAAGCTACGAACTAAAAACAAGTTTTCCCGGAGGTCTGGGAGTGAGACAGAGAGCTTACAGCATAGAAAAGAACAAAAATACTACTTAACTTTAAATGCTAAATGCTGCTATTCTTAGACTTTCATGGTCTGTCTTCATTACAGAAAATTTCTTACTTCTTGTTTCCAGTAAGGCCTCTCCATTATCGCCAGGTATTTCATCATTGTTCTACCCTTATGTGAATGCCAAGTACTTATTTCCCTCTTTTTAATTTTGTTTGCTTTATTATACAGGGAAACTCAGCACGTTCTCTTAATGTTTCTGTTAATAAAGGCTCTGATTGTCCGATGAAACTTTCCTTTTTCAAAGTAATTTTAGAATATATTCTTAAAGAAAACGCCTAAGAAATCTATGATGAAAATACTTCCCCTCTGCTAGATAGCAGAAGCAAGGCCATTTTTTTTTAAAGTCGACTGTTTATTATTTTTTTCCTCTTTCAGTTACAAAATTATACCTACCTCCACTAAAAACCTTTCTCAACACTCTGCCCCCTCTGTGGAAGTTTTTCTCATCATTTTCGCAGATGGAACAGGAATACTGCCCTGTGGGGGACCACCTTTCAGGCTTCAGTTCGGCTTCCTGGGGGTGCAGTGCTCTGGAGCTGCTGAGTCCGCTCTTGGGCTCTTCCTAACACTTCTAACAACGCTTACCACGTGGTGGGCCGGGCAGAACCTGCTCCCGAGGCAGAAGGAGACCGACAATGCTGGCGTCTGGCAGAGTTATCAAAGGCGCCATGTCACTTGTGGGATGCTCTACCCTTAGTTATTTGATTATGATCATTTAAAAATGACCTTTTTTTTTCTTCTAAAAAATCATTTTTCTGTTCTAATAGGCTCCCTTGATCCCTAATAATATCACCTGGCACTTTCTGAAAACTTATATAGAGCTTTTAGCATTCGATTGACAGAGCAATGAATGACAGGTGAATACACAGAAGTAATTATTTTTTGTTTGTTTGCTTAACAAATGTCTGAATATCTTTGCTTTTAGGTGAAGTCTTATTTTATTTCAGGCTAAATCAATCAAAGCCTACATCAGATTCTCAGCTAACGGGATGTAGGCAAGTGATACTGATCCCAAAATTGCTTTGAGAAGTTATCTGGTCTGATGATTGAGTGAGGATATCAAGAAAAACCAGGCTAATCATAAGTGAGCTATAATTTAGTAATAACAATTAGTTAGGGGTAATGGAATTCTGTTCAACAGCAGAATAGAATCATTGGCAAGCAGTTGAGACATCGACAAATTGTAATCTCCAATAAAGGAGAATGAAAAGGTGCTTCCTATAAAAGTGCCACTTGTTCCTAGTAGTTCTATTTCTGTATTTGTACTCCAGGCTATATTTATTTTCATGCCATTGGTTAAGGTAAGAAAATATCCTGAATATTTCTAGAATATTTATGTAATAAACTTGGTACTTTGTAATTATGGTTTTAAAAATTAATAAAAACAGATAACATTCTTGGATTCTAATAGTTACTAACATTTGTAGAGAAAGGTGTATATTATCATGTTTTTAAAGTCAGTATTTTTCCCTGCAATAGCAGAGACCCTCAAAGAGCCCTGCTTTTATATGATTTTTCTCATGGAATGAGACACCCATAGGTCATAGATAATCCCTTTACTTTTTAAACTGGTAAAACTTACAGTATGAGCTCCATATTCTATCATGAAGCTCAGAATAATTAAAATTTAAATACTTTTCTTCATCAATAATTTATCTAATATAAGAAAAATCATTTTATTAATAAAAAAATTAACTCAATTTGATCATCCCTTTGTTAGCAACTGGGTTCCAACTAATTAAATTTTCACATAATTATTTTTTCAATCTGCTGCCATTTCTTGTAAAGTACACTTTTTTCTTCTTTTTCCTTATTAGCATCACATACCCTTTCACCTTAAATTGGGAGATTTAATGAAATACTAATGAGACTTTTAGATTCAAAAGAATGTTTAACATTGTTATTTTCCAAGGCATTTAGAATAAAGAGCTGTAATTGCATATCATTTTTTTCTTTTGCCTACCTGACTGTTTTTCTTAAAAGACATATTTTTATTTCCAAATAAATGAATCAATGGCCAATGTTAATACTTACGGTGTTTTCTTGAATAAAGATCAAGGGTAAAAATGACTAAGCCATAAAAGGAAATACTTTTGTGCATTCAAATGTTGGTATCATAATAAACATCTTTTTCCCCATGACTTTCAATGCATCTTAGGTTTGTTCTGACCTGTCGCTGACCCCACACCAAATTCAGTCCCAGGCATCCTCAGTAACCATGCAGGCCTTATATAAGAGCCAACTTAAACACAGAAATGGTATTTTAAATACATTTTCACTGTATATTCTTTGATAACTTTTGATTATATTTTAGCAGTTTTATTGTATTATTGTTTAAAGAGAAAATAGAAAGATAGCTCAGAATTTTCTCTAGCATGGTTGATGAAATTGTTTTTATTGTTGTTACTTTACAAGGGTATACTTCATCTTTCCAACTCAACACCGATAATGCTATATTATTGTTTAGGACAGTTATCAGTCCTCTTAATTTTACCTTAGTGCTTTGGCTAGTCTTGCTCAACCTCATCTCTTCCTCCTCAGATCTGTTAAATTTTATGTTCTTTCTCAAATTCACTGAATTTTGTTGTTTGAAGTTCTTGATTAGATCTAGCATAATCAAATAATTTCAAGAGTCAGATGATAATGGGAAAATATCATAAGGGATTAAGATAAGAAATTCATGAGGATTGTGGTGAATCATAGAATATGTACTTTACCTAAAAGGCATTAAAGTTTTAAAAAGATATACTAAAGCTTTCTGCCTTCCATAAAAAACAAACTCTTGGCTAGAAGTTGCCCAATAATCTACCAGTTTGTGACCTGTCTGAAAGTGACAAAGAATCTGTCGATCAGAACACCTTGTTGAATGACACAGTACTATGGTAGAGCTATGAATTAGATCTAGATCTGTCATTTCCAAAATCTTTCATCTAAACTTGATATTACATTGTCATATCATCCTAGGCATTTAAAAAATAGAGACATTTTCTTGGGGATAAGGGGGATTCAATGAAGTGAAATGATGTAAACAAGGTGTGTTTTTAGAAAGAACTTTTGTTTATAATAAAAAAAATTGATTGTAAACTTGCAAGTATAACATGGTTTCATATTAACCAGATAGAAAGTTGTTAGAAATTTGTACAACAAATTATCATAAATTTAGTAGTTTAAAACAGCTACATTTATTATCTCACAGTTCTGAGGACAGAAATCGTAGTGGCCACCACCCAAAAGTACTAGTGCAACTTCTGCTCCTAACACTACCACATCTTGCTTCCTTTTAGGGCCTGTACTAAGTACCATATTTGCATTTGCTTATTTAAATCTTGCAACAACTCTATGAAGTAAGTTTTTAGTACATGCCCATTTTAAAGAGGAGGGAACCAAATGGTGATGGTCATGCGATTCGATTCTATCAGTAATCAAGTGTATCTCCCATTGTTGTTTCTTCTCACATCTCACTTAGAAGTGGAAGGTAAAGGAAGACTTTCCCAGGATGAATAAATAGTAGAGGATGTCCTTGCTGTGCTGGAGCATTTTCTCGCCCCCCACTCTAATGCATTAATGATGCCACTTTAACTTAGCTAAAATAGTGCCATCCTTTTTCCTGCCAAAAATACAAGAACAACCTTTCATGAAAAAATCTCCCAGTGTATCACTAATAATCTATGCAGGAAGACAAAAGGCATTATAAATATTGCAAATAAATATAGAGAATTTGTTAGGAAATTTTGGGGAGGTTTGGAGAAGGAAGAAAGGAAGTTGATGTATTCTTGATATTAATAGCTATTGGAAGCTCTTCTTTTCCTGTTGGGATTTGAAAGGAGAGAGTGGGTAAACCAGAGTCCAAGAGCAGTTCTACTGAGGGGGTTCACTGCTGCCCGAATCCACTGATACTCTGCAGAAACGTCAAAGGCTCCTCAAGTGTCGGGCCTCACACTGCTGACACTATGGCTGACACCCCAAGGGACGCAGGCAGAGGAAGAGAAGTTTCTCTCTCCCACTTCTTGTGCTTTTTATTGGCAGAACCCAAACTGATCCAGCATGAGAGAAAGTCTAAGAAATGTCATTTGTAGGTTTTCCAGTGCCTTGAAATACACAGCTGAATCAAAAGGAGCTGGAATGTAGCTACAAGCGAACAGTCAAATGAACAGCACATTGGGAACAAATGCTACGGAAACTGGTGTACAGATAGTCCCCAATTTATGACAGTTCATCTTATAATTTTTTGACTTTTGGATGGTGTGAAAGCGGTTCGCAATCAGTAGACACCATACTTAGGATTTTGACCTTTTCGTGGGCTGGTGCTATGTGCAGTACAATACTCTCTTGAGATACTGCAGATTAACAACAGTGTTGTGAGTGTGTTTAAGTTAGAGGAAGCTAAGCTGTCATGATCGGTAGTTTAGGTGTACTAAATGTATGCTCAACTCACAGTGATTTAATCTGGATGTAACACCATCATAAGTAAAGGAGCATCCATAGTTCCTGAAGTTCTTGTTTCCTCTTTATACCCATCCACCACCACTCTTCTCAATCTACCCTGAACCCTCTTTCTCTGTTTTCAAGGTTCTAATGGAAGGAGATGTCCATTTGTTTTCCTAGGGTCCTTTTCTTTGCTTGTGTTGTATTTCAAACCTGTCTGAAATTGCTGGAGTTTTTTTGGCTTCATAATCTACCTGAGTGCCATATTGCTATAGATCTTATTGTCTTTAATTTGGAAGAGATAGGTAGTAAATTCTTTGGATCAGTTTGTTTTCTTAAAATCAACATTTATTGAAATTTTGAATATGCAAATATTCAGTTGTAAAGATATTCTTCCACATTTTCCCAAGAAACTTTATAATTTTAGCTTTTACATTTAGGTCTATGAACCACGTCAAATAAATTTTTGTTTATGGGATGAGAGAGAGAGGTAAGGTTCATTTTTTTCGAAAAATATATTTTTATTGTCATAGTGTTGTTTATTGAAAATACTTTCTTTTTTCCTATTTATTCAACATGATAGTTAAAATATTCCATTCTCTACTTTTGATAGTCATTTACATATGTTTATCTTTATGCTTGTAGTTTTTAATAAGAATTTAAATTTTCTTCTATTTTTGTTTCATGTTTGTCAATCATAGAATATCAAATAGTGTTCAAAGCATATCTTGGCAAAAGGAATAGTATCTTCTGAATAATAATGATTTTACCCTTGTAAATTTACTTCAGAAGAGCTCTGTTTAAGCACTAAGTTGATCCTATACAATCCCACAGTATACTCCACTGGATTGGTAAAGTAAGATTTCACTAATAAGTGACAACAGCCTTCATTTTGATTTTTATTAGACTTCAGTAGTCACAGAAGAATAATCCAGAAAGTCACGTTAGATATTTTAATGTATCTAAGTTTAGTAACAAGATTTTGAGATCTCTTCCTAACCTTTTTTTTTTATAAGTAACAATATTGTATTTTTTTCCATTACCATTTACCCTACCCCCAATTTTCTCAACTCTCCAGAGTACTGGCTATTATCACAGGTAATTGTCTCTCACAAGACATCAGGAAGAATGAACAGCAGAGTATTAAATGTAACACCCAGAGTCACTCTGGATTGCTTAAAGCCCAGTAGTGTCTCAATATTTCTGCTAATGGCTTGATTTTTAATATATACATCACATTTTTCTCATTATATATATATATATAGCTGCTCCTTCCGTTTTTGTATTCCATTTTTAATTTAGTTTTACATTTTTAAAAGTAACTGAGTGTCATAAAATTATAACTAATGAATGTCATTCTCAGGTTTAGTCATCTATTTATTCTTATGTGAATATTTAAGTTAGAATATATTTATTAATACTGACAATATACCAAAATTCTTTCATTTTTGGTTTTAATGAATATGTTTTTCTAGGGGTAACTTCAGCTCCATTCAGTGATAAGAGAACTGATAGTATAAAGCTTTAATTTGGTCCATGTATAATGAAATAAAAATTTATTTCTCATTTTCACCTTTAGCCACAGGCAAGTGGGGTTGGAGGTATCATTACTTTTAGTTTTCAGAAGCAGAAATGTTAAGAATATGGAACAGAATAGTGAGTCATTTATGGTTTTAAGTCTTGAACTTAATTGTTCAAGCCTGTTTACAATGGTCGATGTTGATGAAATATGAATTTAGTTGTAAACACTCAGAAGATATTTCTGTGAAACATGTCGTGAAAAATATCAAATAGTTTAGTATGTTGGATTTTAGTTTCCATTGGCTACCATACAATTTATTTTTACACTTTTTTATGGTTGTAGAGATACAGTATTTTAGGTTAAATGAATTGCAAGAGTAATTAGAGAGTGTATTTTCCTTTTTTACATTGAGAATTTTGGCTGACCATATTAGTTGGACCATAAAAGCATAGGGGCATAGCAACAATTAAGGTTAAATTAAATTAACAATTAATTTAATTTAAATTAAAATTTCTAGCAAGTATTTCAAAGAAATCAAACAAACAAAAATCAACCATTCATACCATCCCCAAATCCCCAACTGACAGTTGGGATGGGATATACGTGATTTTGCGTTTAGAACACTCTTGGTTGTTTTAAATTAAATAAGAGACTAAAAATTTTCCTCCTTATTACATAATCTTAATCCAAGAAGATAAACAATGCTTGCTTGTTTCATGTCATTTCATTTCCTAACAGAAAGAGGCAGCAGAATGATTTAGAACAGAGACTTTGCCACTGCTGAGACTGAGGCTCCAGTCCCGCTCTCCCTTGTGACTCTACACAACTTATCCTTCACGAAACTTATTTTACTTTTTCAAATGCTGATGACAGCCATGCCCATATCACTAAGTGGTTGTAAATATCAAATAAGACGATTAAGTAAAGTTCTTTGCACCATTTGAGGACATATTGACTGCTTAAGAAATATCAGCTTTCATCACTACTAACTGGTAAATGTAGCCAGCTTTTATACACATACTATTTTTCTTTTTAAAAAAGATTTTATTTATTTTTAGAGAGAAGGGAAGGGAGGGAGAAAGAGAGGGAGAGAAACATTGATGTGTGAGAGAAACGTTGACAGTTACCTCTTGTAGGTGCCCGGTTGGGGACCAAACCCACAACTCTGGCAGGTGCCCTGACTGGGAATCAAAACTGTGACTTTTCTGTTTGCAGGAGGAGGATGCTCAGCCCACCGAGCCACACCAGTCAGAGCACAGCTTATTTTTCTTTCTGTCAATGACTAACCATAAAATTAATGCTTAGGTATTAATGTTTTTATACAGGATTAACTATGAGGATTTTACTTAAGATTAATTTAGAATAAAGGATTTTAAGTCCTTAAATCGAAGGAAAGAAACGGGTAAAACACCAGATAAAATTAAAACCTTGCCCTCAAAGAAAACGTTGAGTGCAGTTGGAAAATTTTACTTTTAAATGAATTAATTACTGTTTTATGTAACTTTGTTTTTAGTTTTAAAAAATTAGATTTCTTGATTACACAGAGACCTCTAAATGTTAAAACGGTAAGAGAGAATTTCATGCCGTAAATGTAAAATTAAATATTTAATGCTTCCATTAAAGTTTACAAGTCCTTGAGGAAATTACCTTCTGACGAAGCTGAATGAGGCTGGAAGTGTCGCTGCAGCGAATATCCTTATAACTCTGCTCCACGTGGCCCCTGACACTTCCAGCATTACCTTTGACATCCTTTTCACAGCCTCAACTCTTTCTGGCTTTCTGATGCCTGTCACAGGATGCATTTTCAGGATTCCAGAGTTTCTGAATCACACAGGCTTCTTGCATATTTTATTATGCACTATGTTTTTAACACAGAACAGTTAGATATAACTGGGTCATTGCTACTGAACAGTGAATGACACATTTAATGTCATTTTTTAGTGGCAAAATCTGCTCTGTACTTCCAGTGAAATGTGACTCACACAAAGTGAAAGACTCATATTATTTTTCCTATGCCTGGCAGTTTCAAAGAACAAAAAGTAAAATCATGATTTTTTTTTTTTTAAAACAGGTTCCTTTATAGAGAGGTACATGTCTAAAGTCAGGAGTAAAGCATTACTCATACCACGCAATTTCTGTAAATGAAAAACAGATACTTTTGACTACTGTTATATGTTAATTTGTAATGTTTGTTTTTATAACTATGTTCAAAACGGTAGTCAAGATGCATCATCGTTTGCTTTGAGAGAGTGACACAAAATGTGGTACTCTTGACTTTTAATGAGACTTCATGCAACAAGCTTTTATTTAACACCTATCAATCATGCTATATAAATATAATAGAACTTATTCTTCATATCTAGTGGGAAAGCAGTTATATCCAAACAATTACAATTGAGGCACTAGGTGCAACTAGAGTTATGTTCAAAACATTAAAGTGAAGTAAATGATTTTAGAATTATGTCAGATTTGTGAACATACACCTATTTTATTGCTTATAATAGAAATTAGCCTATCTGTGGCTCTGTATTTAAATGAGTATTGAATAGCACAAATTACAAAGTATACTATAACTCAGTACTTCCTGTTTATAGTTCAGCTTTTTTGCCTCTTCCAGTTTCTCCCCAGTGTCCTGCACCAAAAGGGGGAGTTTTTTGTTTCCTGTATTCACTAGGGCTTCAGGTAGAAAGCCAGGCAAATCTTGATGACTCTCTAAACTATCCTCTGGTGGGTAATTTTGTGTATAAATTTGGCTGGATCACAGTGTTCAGACATTGGTCAGACATTATTCTTGATATTTCTGTGAAGGTGTGTTTTGACTGAGATTAACATTTAAATTAGGAGACTTTGAGTAAACCAGATTGCCCGCCATAACTTGAGTAGGCCTCAGCCAATCAGTTGAAAGCTTTAATAAACAAGGACTTCCCTACCCTGAGGACAAAGGAATTTTGCTAGCAGACTGTCTTGGTGTCCAAATTGCAACTCTTCCCTGCATCTCAGCCTGCTGGCCTGTCCCATCAGATTTTGGACTCTTCCAGCCTCCACAATCATGTGAGCCAATTCCTGAAAATAAATATCTCTGTATACAAGGTCTGTGTTCAGAAAAAGTCCAGCCATTGTTATTATAACAAGAATGGTTTGAGTGACATAGAAGTAACCTGACAGCCAAAGAGTGGACTGGAATGCACATGCATGAACAATGACAACTTCACAGTACTAGCTAGTGAGGGCTATAGATGTTAATGAGGGAACATGTGTACTGTGTGGCTGTCGCATTCAAAATGACTGAGCAAGTAGAATAATGAATCTGTATCAGATTTTGTGTTAAGCTTGAGCATTCCTCCATGGAATCTATCTGGATGATTTAGAAGGTCACAGCTATGGGCAACTGGTGATTGGCCGCTTCATCACAACAGTGCATCCGCTCATACGTCACATCTCGTGCAGAGTTTTTTGGTGAAACATCAAATCACCCAGGTGACTCAGCCCCACTACAGCCCAGATTTCGCATCCTGACTTCTTGCTTTTCCCACAACTAAAATCACCTATGAAAGGGAAGAGATTTCAGACTGTCAATGAGATTCAGGAAAATACAGCGGGGCAGCTGATAGCGATTGGGAGAACTGTGTGAGGTCCCAAGGTGACTATGTTGAAGAGGACTGAGGTGTCATTGTCCTATGTACAATGTTTCTTGTATCTTCTTCAATAAATGTCTCTAATTTTCATAGGACATGGCTGCATACTTTCTGGACAGATCTCGTATATACATGTCCTCCTGGTTCTGCTTTTCTGGAGAACCCTGACTAACATACCTCTTCTAACCAGTTTAAGTTCCTATTTAGTTTTATATCAACTCACCCTCCCCCCTTGACCCTGAGGAGGGGGCACACAGAGCAGGGTCCCACCGACTATACAGGGGCAGTCATTTTCTCTCTGTTCTCTGTGTCCTTATACAGTCCACAAAGCTCCTCTGTCTTCCTTTCTTTCTCTTTTCCCCTCCATTCCTCTCTTTCTCTCTCCCCATTTTTCTCCCTCCTCTTTCTCTATTTTTCTTTCTCCTGAGTGTCCAGAAAAAAAATAGCTGTTTAAAATATTCTCCCTTCTCGGTGGTTAATTATAAGCTTTTTGCCTGAATCTGAAAGTCTATAAGATGAAATTTTTAAAGAAAAGTTCTTGTAATTCTAAAAATCTCATAAATCCCCAGTTGGTGCCTGATTCTTGGCATTGAATAAAATTCAGGACTTTTATGACCGTTGTCCATACCAAGAGGTAAAAACAAAAGAAAGAAATGGCAAACACAAACAAATATGAGAAACGCAGTCTACTTTGTTGTATGTGTGTGTTGCAGTTTTAGTTTAATGGTGGATGAGAATAGGTCAAAAGGACCTAAGAGGATGAAAATTACTTCAAAATGTCCCACCACCTTTATTATAGCTTGGCAAAGGAAATTCAAAGGAAGAACATGTGACATAGTTTCAAGAATTACAAAGAACATGTTTATGTTCTGCAAATGACACAGGGCAGTTTCAAGTGTTTGGGAAATGTGATTGTTATGTGGGTATAGCAGGCGGAGGTGACAAGATATAAAGCAACAAGGTATGGTGGGAAAGGGTGGACTTTAATCAGAAAGTATTGGATTTAAATCCTGATTCTAATACTAGCTATGTGCCTTGGACAGGTTCATTAAACAAGCTTTTCACATATATTATAGGGATAATAATAAATAGTTCTCTATGAATGCTTTTGGAAAGTTAATTTTTACGTATTCTAGTCTTTTCAAAATGCATGTCAAGTTATACCACTCTCTGCTTTAAGTAGTTTATCTCTTTAACGAGGGTCAGGAAACCTTATTTCTTGTACACATAACCCATAAACATACCTTGTTGGTTTGGTTCTTTCCTCTGCAACTGTGTTTCACCTTACTTGTACTCCTTATCCTTTTTGATTCAGCCATATGGAGCCTTTTTAGTTCATGAAATCTACCATATTCTCTCACCTTTGGGTTTTGGTGTAGACTGTGTCCTCAGCTGTTAGCTTAGATACCTCATATTTATCTTATATATCATCTAAATGTAAAACTATTTTCTTGGGCAAGCTTTCCTGAACCCCTAGTCGAGTCAGCTCCCCAGCGTATGGACTCTTATTCTGAAATTTATTTTTACACAACCCATGAGATTTTTGGTTGCATGTTCCTCTTTCCTGGAATTTGCAGACTCTAGTACAGCTCAAATATTTTTGTTATGTTCACTGCTATATCCCTAGGACCTAATAGGCTCTGCCTGATCATGCTGAATTGAGTAGAAATATAAAGCACTTAGTTCAGTAAAGAAATCATAGTTGCATTTTCCCTTCTCCCCCCTAATATTTTGAGAAATATATTGTATGTTGTAGTTATAGAAAAAAAAGAATTAAAGCCTCCTACATTATACTAAGAAAATTGGACATTAAATTCAAACTAGCTTTTCCAAAAACAAAATTCTGAATTGCCCTCCCCCAAATTGTTCCTTCCCTATTCTTCCCCTTTGAGGTGATGTCACTATCATTCCAGTTGTTCAAACCAAGAATCAAGATGTGTTTCTTAATTACTTCTTTCCCTTGTTTCTCACATGAGATCCTTTACAAGTTCTCTGAACTCTGCCTTCTTAGGTCACCATTTATTTCTCTTTTCCAAACCACTAACATGCCTTGATTGCACTTTTACAATAGCCTCCCAAATCTTGCCCTAAAAAACCCCAGAAACTATTTTCTCAGTGCCATCTTTTAAAACATAAGCCAGATTTTGTGCTAAGACTTCATTATCTACTCATCATGCTAAGATAAAATGCAAAGCTCTTTCTTGATTTCGAAGGCGAGTATGAGTTTCAGCAACCTTACTTTCTCCTACCACTCTTTTCTCTGGTCCGCTCTTTCTAACCAAGCTGAGCTGGCCTTTTTTCTGCTCCTAAACAATGCACTTCCCACTGGCAGTTCCCTCTGCCTGAAATGCGTGCTGGGCCTTAGCTCATTTGTCACCTTCGCAGGAAAGTCTTCCAACCACTGATTTATGAGAATCTCTAGTCATTCTCTATAACATAACATCATTGTTTTTTTTCTCTTCTTAGCACATGCTATTATTTGACATTATCTTTTCTAGTTGCTAATTTATTTTTTTTATTTATTCTTACTGGGATATAGATGCTCCATTAAGGCAGAGAACTTTCTGGCATATTTGGCGCTGTTAACTCAGTGTTTGGGTTGTAGAACACATTATTATTATTATTATTTTTTTTGTGTGTGTGTAGATGGATTATTGAAGAAATATACACTATTTTTTTTGTGGAAAGGTAATTGTAGGAGCAATTTAGTTTAAAAACATTTGTTAAATAGCTTGTCTAGTTGTACCATGAAAGATAAATAGAATTGGAATGATTAGGGAAGAAGTCCATGCCCAGGAATGAGGTACAAGATATGCTTAGAAAATGCGAAGTCGCCATCTGAGCATAACTCAGTGCATGTTACAGCGTGAAGAGAAAATGATGAAGGCCTGAAACCCAGCAGTGATAGTGGGGATGTACAAAATGGAAATATTTGGGAAAGGAAACTGGAGAAATTTTTCAGATGTTTATTTTTGAGACAGTTTATTTGTTATTAGATTATTTCAGTATTCCCATGCTATGTGGGTGTTATAGGATTTTAAATCTATGAGCAATAAAAAACACACAAAAGTCAGCAGTCTGAACAGGATTGTTAATATCCATAAAAATTTTACTGTGGATCAGGGATAATTTCTCATCGTTGTTTCTCATTTCATTTGAATCTATTACTCATATTCTTAGAATAAGGGTTTCAGGAAATGTATTTCTGTTTGTCCTGAATTGTAACTATTTAATTCTGTGCCTCTACCTGTTGATTGTGCTACATATTATGAGCTGGGACAGAATGATACTTCTATTCTCAATTCACTGATTGGAAAATGAGACTCCCTCAACTCCTCCAAAAAAGAAGTGTAAATTATCCAAGGTTTTGGAGTTATTTACTGGTCAAATTATGGCTTAGACACAAATTTCTTAATGCCTGCTTTTCTAACTCCTCTCATTAGACTACTATATTAACTTATCTTCTCTTTGAATATTTCCCCCTAAATCCCATATACCTGTAAAACAATTATTTTGGGGAAATATTCCCTTTTAATGTGCATGTTTAGGAGATATAGGACACATGCCTCATACTTGCTGAAAAAGATCTCATGATCCTTATATTAGACCTAAAAAAACCCAGTAATATTATTTTTTTGCTTACTAAAACAATGAACTCTCAAAAAGGAGAAAATTCTTTTTCTCTAAATTGATATATGAGTTCTGAATTTTATTTCTGTATTATTTGCCATGTGTAAAATTAGTCAAATGTTTTGGTTTTAATTATATTTTGACAGAACATATACAACTGAGGTCACATTTTGAGTGAGAAATGGAAAATTCATGATATTTTATAATACTTTAATTACCAATTACAAATCAAGTTCTTTATCTGTGAGCTTTTTGAAATCTTTTCAGTTTAAATATAGCCTACCTTATATTTTGGAAAACACATTAAAGGATAATTTAGCTTTTTAGGTTATTTTGATGTTTTATTTACTCTTTTATTTGAAAGAAAATCTCACCAAAAATGTCTGTTTTTTTTTTTGTTGTTGTTCACTTATCTGCTATGCATATTTTCAGGTTACTTTTAGTCCAAGCGTGTAGATTCGGAGATAGACTCACTCTGTTCCATGTCTCTGAAACTGAAAAATCAAATGGGGACTTGTGAAGTGACTCAGTGACAGCAGGGGGCAGAGGAGCCACCTTGTGCATTCACACGCCATCATCACCATGGGCATCAGAAAAGGGTTATTTTCTTTTTCAGTCCCACATAGCTTCTTACAAGGAATACCTATATGCTGGAATAATTCTTCTGCTTGACCCACCTTACCTGCCAATTTCTTCACACATAAGCTAGGTGAATATTAACTAGGATAGCCGCTTTCTAGAACATTTCTCTATCAATTACCCTTTTTCTCACCCACATTCCCTTTTTTTGCATGTAATTTTTGGGAACAGGATATTGTGCTTTATACTTGATTTTTATTTTAAGGCAAAGCTTTATAACCTTAAACAACTCACTTATTTTCTAGTGTATTCCAGATTATTTAAATGATGCAAAGCCATTATATAGAACCAGTAAAGCATCCTTGGATACTTTATTTATTTCTTTATTATTAAATTTATTGAGGTGATATTGGTTAACAGGGTAACATAGGTTTCAAATGTACATTAGCATGACACATGATCTACGTAATGCATTGTGTGCTCACCACCCGAAGTCACATCGTGTTCCATCTCCATATATTTGGCCTCCTTTTCCCTACCTAACTGCTACTCCTTGCATCCTTTCCCTCTGGTAACCTGTTGTCTGTCTGTGTCTCTGGGTTTCAGTCTTATATCCTAAAAATGAGGGAAATAATATGATTCTTAGCTTTTGCAGACTGACTTATTTCGCTTAGCATAATATTTTTGAGGTCCATCCATTTTGTCGCAAATGGCAATATTTAATCTTTTCTTATGGGTGAGTACTATTGTATAGGTCCAATCCTCTATTAAAGGATACTTTGGTTGTCTTTATGTCTTGGCCAGCATTGATAATGCTGTAATGAACATAGCATATATCTTTTTAGACAGGTGTTTTTGAGTTTTTCGGGTAGACACCCAGAAGAGGAATTGCTGGATTGCTGGGTCATATGGTAACTCTAATTGTATACAGTATCCCCTGCCTCCTGAACATTTGTGGAAGACCTACATTAGTATCTGTTTTTGCTAATTGAAAGAAATTCAAAGAGAATTTTCCCTTTTATGAAAAAACCATTATAGTGCAAATAGAGGTCTTTTTGTAAAAGGGAAAATTCTCTTCTGATATCTTTTTGTTTAGCTAAAACCAATGTAGGTCTTCATAAAAGTGAAGTTGCTTAATGCGAACTCTCCGAAAGCAGAATATACTTTTTGCTTTATGCCATTTTAACTTATGAAAAGTTCCATAGTATGCTCTACTTTTGGATAGTAGGGAAAAGTTTTATGTATTTTAGCAAAAACAATGTGAAAAGGAGATATCCGCAGAAAGTAATATCAATTAGCAGTAATCAATAGCAATAAATAGCAGTAATTCAACATTGTAATCGAACTCAGGGCATCATCAGTGATACCTTTATCAATGAAGGCATTTACCAATGTATTGATTGCTGAAAGTCTCAGGATTACAACTATATTCAAGTTGAACTTTCAGCATTGACTGATGTCTTCATTATTAGTACATTATGAAATTGGAGACCTGATTAATTCTAGTCATAAGCCAATTTTAGTCTTTGATCCTAGATTTCAGTAGTCCCTACAACTCACTTAAGTTATACCATGTATGAAAATAAAACTCTATAGAGTTTCAGTAAAAACTCAAAATAAGTTTTATATTTTTTGATTGATTCAAAGCCCAGCAAGAGGAAACTCTAAGGTGACCAACAAGCTAAGAATCATTACTTGAAGTGTCACAGGTCTATATTCATAGAACTTTACTGCTGCTCTGGTCTGTCAGGTCATTTTAGTTCCAAAATTTTCTCATTTTTTCAATAATGAAAAGAAGTCTACAAGGGTTTGAATTCTAAATCCAGGGCACAGGCCCGAAGCTTGAAGAGCCAGGATGAGGGTTCATATTGTAATCCAGGGCCCTTTGTGCTGCAAAACTACAGCAGAGAAATCTTCTCTCTGTATTTGTTATGTTAGAATAAAAAGATTTGGGAGCTCCTGTGTTAATGCACATTACTTAATTTTACTATACCTTATAAGCCTGGTTTAAATATTTCTAATAGCCTAAATCTATCACATTGCCATGAAGACATTAATAGAAAAAGTCCATCTCTCTTTTGTAACATTTGTTACTATTTTCTAGAGTGGCACAAGAATCCTAAGATTTTACATTTAAATTACATTTGGAAAAACATTTCTCTTTTATTTATTCAATAAACTTGAATGCTTGTTACATGAAAGACAATTAGCTAGACATGGGGGGATTTACAAAGAACTTAGAGTAATGGAGTGACTGTAAGGAAAACACGCATCTTTTCAAAAGTCAGCAAAGTTTTCAGGTTTGTACATGGGTGCATTAAAGTTTAATACAACAGAATTTATTTTAGAGTTTCTAAAATATTGTTTTTTAATTTTATTATTTGATATCGAATGGTTAAAACCATGCTTTTTCCCTTCATGTGGAAGACCATTAAATGCTCATAGAACATGGCCTTAACATTTTGATATTAGTCAATAGTAACCTTGCTAGATTCTACTGTGGAATGACAGCATATAATTAAGAGATGCAGACTGAGTGTGAAAAGTTAATTAACTGCAAGATTTTGACAGACACCAGGTAATTAAAAATTAAAATGAAAATAGCTTTTAAAAAATTTAATTATGTTTTATTTTATAATATGAAGCTAAGAAAAGTGAAAGGGGATGTTTTCCATTAGCTTGTTCGTCCATCATGGTAGTTCTCACATTATGCTCCCAATGAAGTCATAATGCACTTCCCACCTGCAGTGCCCTTAATCTGTTTCCTAAAGTAATTTTAGAAATTAGCATACTGCTGTGGCATTAAAGTTTAATACTTTGTTGGCACCATAGGCAGAAACTGCTAAAAGGAAAAAAAATATCCCACAAAATTGAAACTAAAATTATTTTTCTTTGTCTTTTCTCTTTTCACAAAGAAATGGAACTTGTGTGTACTATAATCATGAGGACAATTTAATTTATGATTCACTCTGATTCCCTAGGAGCATTAGCTATATCTTATTATGCCTTGACCTTAGTTTCCTGATTGTTTTATTTTATTAATTCTGATTGGCTTTGCCTGTGTTTTTAGAAAGAGATAGTTCATTCTTACAAATCATGGACCGTAGTCTTTAAAATGGGTTTGGGGCTAGTGCATACGGAAATCTTAAGACCACTAAAGTCATTCAGTTAGAACTAACTACAGATATCAAATATCTTGCAGGATGTGAACAAGATCCATTTGAAAAGGCAGCTTGTTTATTATAAGGCTTTCAGTTTGGTGAGTAGCTGACAAATGTTGGGCTATTGGCCTGAATGTTACAGGTCTCCTTGTAGGACTCTACTTGACAAGCATTGGAAGATTCATACAACATTCATGTGTTCACCAAATATTTATTGAATGTTTATTATGTGATGATTGTGATTTTAGCACTGGAGATAAAATAACAAGCAGACATGGTAATTGCCCTCATAGGACACCCATTAGATTGTCATTGTGTAGGTGGATGAAAGCCATCTTGATACATGAAGCAAAATTCATTTGCTCCATTGAAAAAAAACAAGTTGAAGAGGTATTCTCCCTTTATCATTCTCAGATAATTTTGTCTAGAACTTTTCATAAGGAATGCTTCTTCCAAAAAGTGTTAAGTGAACAATAAAAGTCATTGGCATCAGCAGTTATGCAGGGTAGGGCAAAAGTAGGTTTATAGTTGTGAGTATGCAAAACACAGTTTATTCTTGTGTCATTATTTATTCATTACTATATTATTTTCTATACAAAAGCTGCAAACCTACTTTTGCTCTGCCCTGTATTTCCTTTGTATGAGTTAGTGCTCTGAGTAATTTCTTAGGGGAAGAGAAGCTATTAATATGCCTAGGACTGAATGTACCTCTAATAATTTTATTAAATGTTTAGTATTTTCAAAAACCTATTATGTATTATTTTAAAAGCATTAGGTGTTTTTAGAGAAAAAAATCAAGCAATATAATCCTATCCTTATTAATTTGCAAATTAAATTAAAATACTTGTAAAAGTATTTTACTTTTTTTTACTTGTAAAACAAAATTTACAAGTTTGGTTTTAGCAGTCACTATGCTCTAAATCATTGAGGGCTTACTGCAATGTCAGTTTTCTCTCTTATTTTTACTTAACATGGTGCAGTTGTTCTTGACTATGTTTTTGGCTTTTATTAGGTTTATTAAATTTTTTAATTTCATATTTTACCATTGGGTTGCTTCCTATTACCAGTTCCTTCAAATATATTAGAACTTCAAAAGCAATTAATTAGTCATTATAATAATAATAGCAGTATCACAATACATATGAAGTTTATTATGAACAGAATTTAAGAAAATGTATAAAATGTGACTATGTATCCATCAATGTGTGTATTCATGGCTATTTCAAAGAATTCCATTTAAATATGGGGCAAAGAGGAAGTATAATTATCACTATCTAAAAAAGTTAATTGTATTGGTTTACAATAATCCATTTGCTTCAAATATCTAATATATTGCCTATTATGAAATTACTAGTGATTTTCAGAACAAGTACAGAATTACATTTCCAGTATAAATTTGGTTAATCCTATAATTGTATATAGAGAAGGGAAAAACCTTAGAGTCACTGTCCCAAATTATGCTCCTCAAAACAAAAATAAGAATAAATAAAACTATTTCCAAGAAATTTGTAGAAAAAATTGTAGAACACATTATTGACAAAACATCCTTGTTGAATAACACTGTTGAGTGCCACACTATATTGGTATATGTTGTAGACAACTATTTTTTCAATATGTATTCTAATAGATATTTGATTTCGTAGCTGCATTAATCAACTGATGTGCAGATTATGAATCAGCTGTTACCATATATACAAGTCGAATATGAGGAGAGGTGCTCAACGGTGATTCAGTTCCACCTCTTTGAGGGTAATAAGAGGACAAGTTTACTTTGAAGTGAATGTATCTTCCACTGAACTTTAATCCATACTCTGAATCATAGTTATTGCACATATATTGAAAGAAATAGGGAAAATTAGTAAGAGGATCCCGTCACTATTGCAAAATATTCTTTTCAGTATGCTGAAACAACTCTGATGCCTATTCTGAGGTCAGCTGACCATTGAGTGTAAAGGCAATTTCCCAAGTGTTGAAAGGAAACAAACAAAATAGAAAGCAATTGCTTCTTGGAATCAGAAACACAAGTACAGAGAAATTTCATGACTTCAAGGGACATGTATAAGTAACTATTCTAGTAAAGTATCCCAAGCTCTTCACAGCCTGAACTCAATGCTTCAAGAATAAAGGAGTAAGATTTCTCGTTATGTGGAGATGGTATCAGAATTTTATATAAAGATGAAACTCCATGATCAAGAATTTGACATTCTTCTGATACTCTTCCTAAGAATTCTTTTGAGAAGTATTTTATATATATACTTGGACATGTGTAAGAACCATGATGAAAAACCAAAAAATGAAAGCAAAAGCAGGGACAAATAATTTCCAGGGCTGTAGACAGTCAAAGTAAGATTTGAATTCCATATAGTGCCCTCTCCCTTAAAATAAAACACTCAGCCTTCTGTTTTTAAATGTGCCTTTCTCACTGGCTTTGCTTCTGAAGAAGTGCTGGAAATGGCCTTTAATGAGAAAACACTCATAATTTCTGAATCCTTCCTCAATCTTAATATTCTGAAGGGCTTGATAGTGCCAGAAATGATTGCCATTTCAGTAATTTATTTTAGGAGATTAGATATTCTAATTTGTAGAATTAAAGAGTCATAAAATATGTGGAAACCGACAACCAATACAAGCTTTCAACCACCAAGGAGGTTGAAAATAATTATAAACAATATAATTTTTATCATTGTATGAAACAGTTGTGACTTTTAAAAACAGTTTAAAAGGACTGTGCTTTATTTTTATTGCTGAACATTGTATTAATTTCATTTAACAACTGAGATCCACATTGTCAAGCACTGAAGCACGTCCTAACATCATCAGCAACTGCTACGGCTGCTAGTTGGGCCTGCCCAGCTTGCATCTACTTAACCCGTGAGGAGGCAACAAGCCCAAATGAATTAGACACTTTACCTCTCACAGCACAGCAGGCAGCAGGAGCTTCATGTTTGTGTCAGTTCTCCATGTGCAAAGGGTTCAGGTAGGTGTTGTGCACACAGTAGGTTTGTGTCATGGCTGAGGAACTCGAAAAACCCCTGACTTGTAAGGGGATTGGTACCAAACCTATTTATCCTCCACTTCAGACAGAGAGGTTATCCAAATTTTGGTCAGGAAACCAATCCCCTCTGAGACCGGAGGAGACACGTTCTTTGTTTCCCTGGAAGGTACCTGGGAAAATAGGGGGAACTTTATTACCCTAATACAGAAACAAGTCTGTTTCCTGACCCACAGCATCTCTGCAAATGTCCTTGGGCGCACTCTTGGGCATGGTGGCTAGCTTAGACTGAAGGGGCAGTTCAGGCCACCAGCCTCTGTTCTTCCTTGTGTATGCCAAATGGTTAGCCCAGCATGGGAAGTCCATTGTTGCTTCAGGGGCCAAATCGCCAAAGAAGTTAATGTTTGATTATGTCTGTAAGTATATGACTCCATACTGAGTTTTTATCTGCCAATTTCCATGGAACGTTCTGCCTTTTACCACTGGGCTAGGCAAACGTAGGCTCAGCGTTGGTATAACCCTTCTCATTTCCAGCGAAGTCAGAGTTCTTCAGTGCAGATTGTATTCTTCTGAATACAGAACAATGGAGGTATAACTCTGGGTAGAAAGAGTGACTATCTCTTTGATGTGAAAGTTAAAAGTGGATTTCCAAATTACCAAATAGTTACTATGGGGAGACTATTTCCCCATAAAGGATTACAAAGAAATAGAACAACTTCTCAGTGGATCAAAAAGCAAAATTCTGAACAAATAGTTCTTAGAGATGACTTGTTAAACACAGCATTGGGCAAGTTCTAAGACTGATGATACATTCTTTTGGGTAGCTGTTGGGAGACAGGTTTTCTCATATCTTCATGGAGTGTATATTTGAACACTCCCTACAGAGGACCACTTGTCAATAATGTTTAAAGCTGTAAATTTACTCAGTAACCTCACTTTTGGGAATTTAACATAGAGATGAATTATGGAAGTGAAGAATAACATGGCACTAAGTTATTTTTCTTAACATTGTTGTTAAGAGCAAAAGATTAGAAATAAACCATCTGTTCATCATTAGGGCAAAATTAAATTAATTGCTGTGCATCCCCACAATGAAATACTGTGTATGAGAAAATGAGGAAGCTCTCTGGGTTAAAATGAACAAGTTTTCACTTAAACAATTTTATTGTTTAAAAAAGTTTCAAAATTGTGTGTACTGTATAGCATGTTATCTTAGATATAAAAAGTGGGTAACTTCATGCATTCATATTTCGTTAGTTTGCATATTGTCGCACTAGAAGAACATAGAAAAAAAATAAGTGTGGTTACCTGGAGGGAATGGAGGGGAGTCCGGGTGGATGGGCACAGGGATCTCATGTGAGCTTCTCAATGTATACTGCTTTTTATATTTTAACTTTTGAACCCTAAAGTCATAGTCCCCATTAAAATTCAATAATAACTAGAGAATACAAATGTTAAAAGTTTAAAAAATAGAAAGTATAAGGAGGTATAAGAAATGAGATTTGTTTATATTAAGCAGAGGGAAGTTAAAGCTAAATTGACAATAGTCTTCTAGCATAAATGCTCTGGCTCAAAAAATGAGGGATTTAAACCATGGTCCATGCTTTCTTCAAATTCTGAGACCTTATCATTTAACATAAAGAGTTTTTATGAGAAGCGTTATGTTCAGATATTTTCTTTCTCCATTAAGAATAGCACCAGTCAGTGTGGGCTTACGTTTTCAAAGGAGAAGTATGATGTTGGATATGGAAGAATTTCAAATCATCCATTTCTGATAACAGCAGTCTTGATTTGCACATATTGGATATTACTATGTAGTTGACTTTAGGAGCTTCCTATTTGTTTAGTTTAAATTAATTAATTTAATTTTAAATGACATATATGATTGCTGTAAATCTCTAGTGGCATAAAAGTACATAAAGTCAGAAAAAAAGGACTCCAACTTCTTTAGTCCTACTCTGCAAAAGTAATTATGGTATTGTAACTTTTTTCTTACATATACCTCATATATTTTATAATTGTACATGTAGATGCTAATACATATATATTATAAAAAGAGAGAGAGGAGGCAGAAGGACTGGGAGTGAAGGAGAGAAAGAGGGACAGAGAAAGAAAGGGACAGAAAGGGATTTTCTTTTCAAAAGAAATGAGTTTACATAGTTCTTTGTAAGTTGCTTTTTTTCCCCACTTACAAATATGGCTAGTTTAATCTTCCTCATACCTATACATTTACCTCAGAAGATACAATCTGTATGATTTTTGCATTTTGAAATTTACTTATGTATTATTTGTACCTTAAGGTAGTTGGTTTTATTTTTGCAAATATTATATAGCATCATCAATAGGTTAAAAATTTGCTTTATATCTATTTGTTGACTATATTGATTGTATTTTATTATCTTCTTTTTATCATCCTTGCTTTACTGATTTCATTAATCTGTTCCCATCTCCCACTGCATAATGCCCTCTAGGGAAGTGCTCAGAGATCTAGACGGAAACCGATTTGGTGTAGATTTCAATGTTTTTATGATTAATTCCTTTAGGCTTTCGTAGCTGTTCATCATTTCACTGCCAGTGGTGTGCTTCTCTGTGGATTTTGTTCTTGATTCATTTTAGTGAGTTTCAGAGAAACATACTTTAACCTGAAGTCCTAATTAAATAACACATATCATCTATTGTAGGTTTATATACATGATTGAACTCAAAGAGAGAAAACTGGTGAGGACAAAGGAATTAATTCTGATTAGATTCAGAGAAGTTGTGATGTGGTACTAAAAACAGAATTTTAGGACGCTGGGCATAGTCCTTAGGTAAGCTCCATTAACTTGATTCAGATTGTAAAAATAATACTAATTCATGTATTATTCTACAGCAATGTATAAAGAAGTTGACAAATCTAAAGAACAATAATCTATTTTATTTATAGAAAACATATGAATTAGGACTATATTGTTGTGTTCTAAGCAGCACTTAGCACATCTATTTGAAGGTACTAAAAATATAATCACCTTCCCAAAGAAACATACTTTAGCACTATTTGTTATAGAATATTTATCAAAAAGCTATCATGGAAATAAATAACTTGGAAATGATTTCATTTGGGTTTTTATTTTTATAAGATTTTAGAATTATCTTATGGCGATTCTTCTGTGCCATCAAATTGGAGTCCTTTTATTTGGCATCTATTTCTTACCACGGAAATAGTCATTGTTCTCACACATAGTTGATACAACCTGTACTTTTGAACCTTACTATATGCCAAAAATTAGGCAGGAATGTAGAGATAAAATTATAAGCCAAAAATAGATACAATCTCTGCCTTCATGGTATTTACAGTATGCCAGAGTATATTTACAGTCACTAAATAATCTCACACATCATATATATGAAATAAATATACATGCCTTCCCTTAGATAGCTCACTATATATAGTGTATGTGTTTGTATAGTATATATAGTGTGGGTTGTGTGCACATTTGTGTTTGAATGTGTACAGAAATGTATGTACAGAGAGATACACAGGGTCATGTTGGAAGCTAAAATTGAGGGTTTAGTGGTAGTTAACTAGTCTAGGAAGGAGGCCAGTGTGCTCTAGGGAGAGGGAGTACCCAAGCAAATGCTTCATGGAGCAGAAAACTTGGTGGGTATGAGGAGCTAATTCAGGCTTAGGGGTCTGACGTGTGAGACGTGAAGGGGACCCAGCCTTATGGGATAGCAAGGCCGTGCTAAGGTTTTGCTTTTATCCTGAGAGTGATATGGGGCTCTGGTAAAGGATTTCGAGGAAGGACATAAGATGATGAGACTTTTACCTGGTAAAGATTTTTCTGACTGCAGAATTGAAAAATGTTAGGGGGGCAAGTGAGGCTTAGAATGGGTGCCATGGGGAGAAGACAAACTACGTGATTCAGGGGAGACATGGCACCCTGGACTAGTGCCGTGAGGACAGAGATGGTGATTGGACATGGCAGTTCTAATGGTCTTCGCCCCTTGAACATGTTAGTCTGAATTGTCTTACTTACTTACGAAGTAATTACGTACTAAATCTTACTTACATACAATATAGTAAGATTTAGAGTGACTTGTAAGAGATTTAGTAACCTGACCTCCCTAAGAAGTAGGGTGAATTTAGGATGTCTGAATACATATTTGCTCTCTTAGTGTGAATAAAATGTTGGGTATCTGCGGAAAGATATATCACTGTCTCTTCTGCTATGTAAGTTCCCCCCACATAAAATAAAGATGCATCGTGCCAATTACCATATTTTAATAAAATTTCAACCTCAAACTGTTTCATTGTTACAAAGTGCTATATAAGTTTGAGTCAATGCAACTCTGAATTCTAATTTAAAAATTATTGGGTGGACATTAAATGGACAGGTAAAGTACTATTAGATTGCAATTTTGTATAATTGAGCTTCATGAAAGGTTAGTTGAGCTAATCTTCAGTTTTAGGTAAGAGTATTTTACAAACTCATGTAAAAGTTTAAATGATAAAAAATTCATCTTTTCTTCAAATTTAACACGTGCCAAATTGTCTAATAAGTCTGTATTTATTACATCTAATAAAATTCTTACTAGAGCAGAGGCCATAATTCAATATAAATTATTAACTAAAAATGTATATGTGTCGAATCATAAAATCTTTGACAAATAGTTTGGAAAAATATCATTTGTCTTTTTAATTCAGTGTTCTTGCCACTGAAGGATGTAACCTTTATCGGTCTCCTGGGACTTCAACTTAGAAACAGGAACACAGAACTTATGATATATAAATAGTAGTCACTTTTGGAGATTCAGGGGAATGAAGCAAAATACTCAACATCAAGAGTTTTACCATCTAGTATGGAGTTGTGTTTTCCTAGTTTATTCTTGCTGTAAACAATCAGCCAGGACTCAAATTTTCCCCTTGTTGAAAATTACTGAAATATTCTCAGGTTTAGCAAAACTTTCTTCTCAGTACCTTTTGCATCTTGTTTTGTCTCTTTATATAGGTTATAGACTAAGTGTTTTTATGCAAATCAAAATTTTATTTTGAGAAAAAAAATCTCCTAGAGATTTTACCAGATGGAGAGTGATTATCTGCAAATGAGAAGACATAGTAATAGTATCTTATGAAAAGGACATTTATCATAATAACCTAGAAGAAATGAATGTGCAGTTTTCTCATTACAATGCCCTTGGTTCTCTGTGTGTGTGTGTTTTAATTTTAGGTAATTTATTTTTATAGTTGACTTTTTTAATATTATACCCTATTACTAATTAGGAAAATAGCATTTTTAAATGGTTTCTGTACCAGTTTGAGGATATACTGTGATTCCAAAACTATTTGATAGCATTTATACTAGGGTACTATTTCATAATTCATATAAACTTGCTACTTTTTTCCTTTATTTGTTGCAAGTATTACATATTTTTCCATGAGAACCTGGCTATGAGGCATTGATGCCAAAAGAAGAAATACAGGGCTAGTGACAAGTGGTGCTCATTAATCCTTAATAATTTTAGCTTAGACATAAGGAGAGTTTATGGTGGGCAGGGCCCTGTGTGATTTTCTTACTGTTTTTTATTGATTCCTAAAAAGAAGAGGACATGGCTTCTTTTTTAGCCTCCCTCCTGCTGCTTTCGGTCCCGGGGATTATGCACCTGGTAGCCAGTGGCTGAGAAACCGTTTATGGACCCAGGGCTCCTCAGGGAAAATGCCAGACAGAGAGCACGCCCTTCCTAAAAACGCACACCATCAGCTGACATACTGAAGGTTGGCGCCGTGTGCTTTTCTTCTCTGTAAACTGAGGACTTGAACTTACTCTATAGATATCATCATCTCACCTTTAAAAAAAAAAGCCAATAAACAACTATGATGTAAAAGTTTTTCAATTCATGGGAGAAATGGTTCTCTATTTCTTTGTAATTTTCATTTTCCTCAGGCTTATCATATGGTTATCTCCTTACCACATTTTTATTATTTTCAGCTACAGCCATAATTCTTTCTGTAACCTCTTATAGTTCAATGGACCAGTTTTTGAAATAAGTCAAAATTGTATTATCTGATATAAAGCTTTATTTTAAAAGAGAAAGTACTAACCCCTCTAAATATGGGATAGCATTAAAAATTGTAGCGATGTTAAAATGTTTCTATCCAAGCTAGCATCATCAGTAATCAGTGATTTATTCTGGGAGGCATAGTGCATACATCCCTTACTGCTAGAGCTCCTTAGGCCTGATGGGAAGTACATAAATAATTACATTGTTTTTCTGTTACCTCATTAGTTCAAATTGTTCCAATCAAAGAGAGTGAGGAAACCTCTCTCACATTATATTCACCTTGAACTCTTTCCTGCAGCCAGGCCAGCTTATCTCTCTCCCTCCAGCAAACCCTCATCTCTCCTGGGCCTTTGACTTTGCTCCTGCTCGTCCTCCTTCCCTCTGCCTATCCTTCATTCTGGCCTCTGGGTAAGTACTGCATCTTTTCCAGAGGCTTTGCTACCTATTCCAGCTGTCTCAGCAAGAGGGTTGGTATCTCCAAGTTAAAGTGATCTTGTATAAAATCTTTATACCTTTGCTAATAAGACTCTGCACAATACTTACAAGTAAGATCAGGCATCTTTATTATAGAGGAATATTGGAGTTCAGAGGCAGATACTGTTATTTGATTTATGAATATAAAATACATCCTTGGGCTCAAGGATGTGTTTTCAGAAAATTCAGGGGTTATTTGGGAAGCATCACTGCTCATCAATGCCCTGTTTTAGATCCATAAGAAATAGTTTTCTGTGACAGTTTCCCCATAGGGCAGACTGTTACATGTGAGGGTCTGATGATGGAATTACTGTCCCTTCCTTACCAGTAAATACACTACAGTGCTGATTTAAGATCTGAGAGGTGCCAGGACTACACTTATAGTCATTCATATTTATATTCTCTCTCTTTCACACACACACGCTGCAATTTGTGTGCATGTTAGCATGGAATATCATGTGAAATTTTGAAAATTGGAACCCTTAGTTTCCTTTGGGTTTCAGATCATCCATTTTTTTTCTCTTTAAGAGATGTGATGCTTACTAGGTGTCAACATTAAAACTTGCTTGCATTTAACTCACATCTAGTGACCCTAACCTTCATTAAAGGACCTACCTTTTAGAGGGAAAAGAACTTATGCTTAGTTTTACCTTAAAATGTTTTTTATTGAATCATTAGTTTTTATTTTTATTTTTTTAGTATTGCCTTCAAGAAAAAAATTACTTTTAAGGTTAAAAATTAATGTCTTTTAGAATAAAAAATTCTCCAATGAGTCTGAATGGAGAATTAAATGCAAAAACCTAAATATTTGGAAGTAAACATTTGGTTTCTTTTTCACTCATAATTTACATTTTGTACTTTGCCAGTTTTCATTCCATTAGATTTCAAGTTCAAGAATTCTGTGAAATAACTATTATAGTGACACTAAAAAATTTGTCCTTTATATAGCAATCTGTCAAGCACACTGAAATAATAATACTTTGATATTAATATACAGATAGTTTTACTTTAATTTTCATTCCTTAATTTTCTTTAAAAAGATATTCTTGTGTGAGGCAATGGTGATAGTGAAATTGTATACCCTGTTTATATAATGAAGAGGGAGGGAAAATATAACTTTCTACATAATTTGTAACTTGCAAAGATCTTTCTTCTATGATTTAATATTTTTTTCTGACTGTAAATTACAGACATGGAAGAGGTAGGTTGACTTTAACTCAAACATTGATTTTTGTGCTCTCTTGGGAATTTATTATTATTATTCTCAAAATAATTCATCAATGCCTTGTCTGTATATAGAGAGATGTTGATGAAGAATAAATGTTCAATAAACTCAATGAATTTTCAATTTGTGAGAAATGCTGGGCAAGGCTTCATGTGTTACGCTAATTCCTTATGAGAGAAAAATTAACTTAGGACTCTGGTGCTCCGAAAATGTTACTTTCTAATATTCATCGTCATTTAAACACTTAAGTGATTACTAGAAAAGACGTATTGTGTTTGCTGCCCATAAAGTGATTTTTAGATTCATAAACAATAATTTGATTTTCTTACAGGTTTAGAGTTTATTTGACTTAACTGATTTCCTCGTCCTCTCTATTCTTGACACCAGGGAAAAGAATGAAGCCGCAGAGGTGATAAGAGACTGGAGAAAATGAGGGGTGATGTGTAATCCTGCAGTAGACGAGAAAGGAGCATCTCCGAACGGGGAAATAGTAGTTAGTATGCTATACTTTGTATTAGTATAAAGGCTCCATGTGGAACATAGGGTTCATGTTTGGCATCTTAGCTCTGTCCCATGGGAGCCTGGTGGCTGTTGGAGAAAGCTGCTGTGATGTAGAGAGCGTGGAACAGGACAGATGGAGGAGCCAATAGAGAATTCTTCTGAATAGAATGGAATAGTCCCTGGTCAAATCAGAATGTCATTCTTAACAGAGTAATCGAAAGACTAGAGAAATAATAAGTTTGTTATAATACTATTGTTTTCTAAAGCTCATATTTGCATATTGGTTAGGAAATCTGAATAGCAAAATTTATAGGGCCCACAATGCATTTTTATCTTCTCAGCTCTCATTCCCAATAGCATGAGGCATTTGAGTGACAGGAACAGTCAGTATACTGAGGAACTTGATAGTCAGTTTTAGTTTTAAGTTAGAATTCTTTAAAAGTATACTTAAATTCTTGTTAGGTTTGGATTCTAGTAGTTTACCTTTCTTAATAAGCCTTGGGAAAAATAAGATACCCTTACTTTTTCCTTTTTGATGGCATAATAGTATAACATTGATAAAATTTCTTATGTTTTAACCATTATTTGAGTAATAATCATTTCTTGAGTCTTCTAATCACTTAATATGACATAGTGGGAAAAAACATTGTTATAATGTATGGCGACTGGACAATACACTTTAAAAGGAAGTAGGTGGACACAAACAGACATATACATATTTATAATATTATTACTGTATTGTGAGTATTGTTAATGTTGCTTCACTATATAATCATTTTTTTCTAAGTTAAGAGTAAATTACGGAAATGGAAACACTCAAGTTCATAAATAATCACCCTCTCTTTGTACCATTTATGATGATGAAATTTACAAACACTTCGGTGTTCAGTTTGGGAAGCAACTATTGAAATAAATAGCAAAACAATGTTTACTAAAAGGGCAAAAGTACTCTGAAGTATGAACACATATATAAGACATTTTTTCCTGCCTGGCTAATTATACGTACCATTCAATTAATTGCAGTATTTATTGAATGAAAAAATAAATGTTTTAAAACATTGGCTCTATTACAGGAGAAATGATTTTTCCAATTTGGGGTCTATATGAATAGCTAACAATAATTAGTTATGTAATTCTAAGTTAATTTTATTAGATTTTCTTTGACATTTTTATTAAAGTGCATAGGAACCATCATAATTATTCATAAAAATCCCTGGCTGGTGTGGTTCTGTTAGATCGAGCATCATCCCCTAACCGGAAGTTTGAGGGTTCTGTTCCCAGTCAATGCACATACCTGGGTTGTGAGTTCGATCCCAGGACTAGGTGGGTTCGGGGGAGGAAGGAGGGGATGGAGCTGATCAGTGCTTCTCTTTCACATCGATATTTCTCTCCCTTCCTTCCTTCCTCTTTAAAAGCAATGAAAATAAAAGTACTCAGGTGAGGATAAAATAATCTATAAACAATTACTCGTAAGTGTGTTATCTGTGAACATGAAAACAATTTTTCATGCTAATTGGGACATCATAATGACTTTCCCTTCAAGTTCTGGGTCACATTTCCTCTCACTTCCAAGGAATTTGTTCCACCAAACTTTTCCACCAGTTAAAAATTTTTTTTTTAATTTAAATGTAGTTGGTATACAGTATTATATTAGTCATATTAGTTCCAGGTGCATGCTATAGTAATTTGACATTTTTTATACTTTACAATGTAATCACCTGACTCATTCTAGTAGTCATTTGTCACTGTGCAAACTTAGCACAATATTATTGACTATATTTCCCTTTGCTTTTTTTCACCCATCCTCCCCTCCCCTTCTCCTCTGGTCTCTGTTTCTATGTTCCATCAGTTTTGAATAAATTTCCCTTTCCTGCCATTTAGCTAACTTTTACATGGCCTTTAAAATTCACTTCAAATGTAATCTTTTCTAGTAAGTATAGTCTGCTTTAAACCTGCTCTGCTTCTATACCATGCTTTTCCCATCACAATTATAAAACATTGCATTGTGGTCAACAATTGGTCAACTCTGACAGACCATAAGCTTTTTGAGGACAGGAACCATAAATAGGCCAATATTTGCTAAATGCATATTAAGTGCTAGGCACGGTCATAAACATTATCTCCTTTAATATTCACAACAGTAGTGATTGTGAACAATAACGCAATTCCTGCCCCAAGCTCAATTAACATTTATTGACACTATTTAATGACAACAAATATTGAGCCTGAGAGTAGTGCAGGTTACAAGAAAAACTCATAAACTCCATTACCCATTTAACAGATGCCACCAACATTTATCACAAACTGTAGAGGTATTTTCATTAAAAGCAGTAAAATCCCATTAACCTTCATGAGGAAATATATCTTTGCAACATATGCAAATGCTTTTTATGGCCAATACACAGTATTGCTTTTAGAATGGCACCCTAAAATTTTCTTCAAAATATGTTTACTGTTTCCATCACAATATGAAAATTTAAATTTTCTTAAGAGCTGGCTCATGGTATTCATAGGATCTAAGGTGCTCTCTTTTCATTTTTTTCTTTTGTTTTGTTTTCCCGGACACCTGCGTATATGGAGAGATAGCTGAGAATTTTAGCTTTGATAATACACCCGACTAAAATTGAGCAGGCTGGAAACACAGGGAGCAGGACAAGTAAGAAAAACTGGCCAAGAAATAGCGTACAAGGTGCTAAATAAAGGGTAAATGCATATTTGTGGATGTGATAGACTTTTAATTCTCTAAATGGTTTTAAATTGCTTGGCTGTGCTCCCTGACTGAAAATGATGTATAGGTTACTAAGAGAGTGAATTGTTATCATAGTAAAGATAGTAAAAGGGGAAGGCGATCCACTGATTCAAGTGACTCAGGTAAAGCAAGATAGCAATCGATGTCCTGGGTAGTCACAGTTTTATAGAATTTTTATCTTTTCAAAAAATATCTTCTTTTAAATATGTTGAAAATTCTTTGCTTTTATAATTATTTCATGTTATATACATAAAAACATAACTTACATATCTCTATGGGATTTATAAATTGTCATTAGCCCAACAGATTACATTTTAAAATTAAGAACAAGTATAGAGACTAGTTATTTTCCTGTATTTCTCTAGTTTGTCTGTTAAGAACACTGAATATTTTGATATAAGATTTTAAAAAGATAACATGATTGTATAAGTAAGGAAATAATCAAAAACCTTTCACTAGCTTCTCACTTCATTTGGACTTTATGAGACTGGGCAAGCTCACCCAGTATGCCTACATATTTATCATCTTGTGCATGAAATAAGGATTCCAGAGGAAAGGCCATGAAGAGACAAAAGGAGAACTTGAAAGGCCAGGATCCTGATTAGGCTGATGGAATTCTCTCCCCAGGGTGATTTTTGAATAGGCATAACATTTTTTGAAATTCTTATCCCAGATTCCAGTGAAATTGCATCTTGTTAAGAGCTGAGCCAATCAGTCTCCGTTTCTTGCATAAATTAATTTTAAAAATTCTTTGCAAATGAGTTGTTGCATTATTTGCTGAGCATATTCAGCCTCTATATTTTTGTCTGTGACTCAAGCAAGCCTGAAGGAAAAAGCAACTGGGGTGGAGTTTCACCCCCTACTCTTCTGCTCCCAAGGCCCACGATCACTCTAGTGACATGGCGGTGCTTGATGCATCAGAATCGTGGAGACAGGAGAAAGAAATTGAAAGGGACGAGTGCTTCAGCTTAGCTGACAGTCTCAAATTAAAGCCATCAGGCAAAGCAGGACTCAAGTCCTCGCGTATCCGCACCACTCCCATTTGAGTGTTGATTTAAAACCCACGATCTTTCATCTCATGCACATTTTGTGTTTTTGTTCTGCAAAAGGTTCTTTAACATGTGGCCTACATTTACCAGGCAAAAATCTACTTCACGGAGTGAAAATAAAAACTATAGATGTCTCAGTCACCTCAGGCTGCCATAACAAAATACCAGAGACTGGGTGGCTTAAACAACAGAAATTAGTTTTTTTGCATTTTGGGGGGTGACAGTCAAGATCAGGCGCCTGGCATGACCGAGTCCTGGGGGAGGGGCTTCTCCTTGGCTTGCAGACTGCTCATTTCTCCCCATGTCTTACGCGGCAGGAAGTAGGGTGGGGTGTGGGGAACAGAGCGAGGCAGGGAGACGGCAGAGACAAACAGCTCTGCTCTGTCTTCTCTTTTTATAAGGACGCTCATCCTATCATACAGGGTACCACCTTTATGATCTCATTTAACCTAAATCACATCACAAAGGCCCTATCTCCAAATACAGCTGTGTGAAGGGTTGGGGTTTCAACACTGAATTTGGGGGGAACACATTCTGTCTGCAACAATAGATGTACAGCAGTAATTATCTGCGGCTTAAAGCCTTTACCGCAAAAATGACCAAAACCACAGCTGGAAGATTTTATTTTTTTCTCCCTTATTCACAGAAACCTTGAGTCTTCTACTGTGATTGCATTTCCAGGCACCTGATCAATCCCTTTGTTTCAGTTGTTGCCTGCTTTTCTACATTGTACTGACATTGGTGAACTTAGTTCTGGCCATAGCTAGTCTTTATCTTGTATTGTCATTATTATGATCCCAGATTCTTTCATCGAATGGTTGAGTAGGTCAGGAAATCAGGGAGGGTCTTACCCCACTGCTATTTTTTAAAGTAAGAGAAATAATTTTTCTTTAAATAATTTTTATTTAAAGAATAATAGTGTCCATCATTGTTTTCTTATTACTTTCTTTATTCTACGTAGAGTTTAACTTGCTCTTGTTTTACTTATTTTTTTTAAGGAAAAGGTGAGGTTTTTTTTTTTTTTTACTTGAAATCTGTTTTTCTTTTCCTGATATAGGCATAAATTCCTAATGGAGTGCTATAAATTTCCTCAGCACTGCTTTATCAGGATCTTCTCAAATTTTGGTATATTTTTAAATCATTTTATTTCAGTAGAACATATGTTCTAATTTCCTTTTGATTTCTTCCTTGACCTATGGGTTATTCAGAAGTGTGTTATTTAATTTCCAAATGCTTATGCATTTCCCAGATATCTTTGTGCTGTTGATTTCTGATTTAATTTTATTGTAGTCTGAAAATGAACTTTGTATTATGGTGAATTTTTTATATGGAGGCTTATTTTGTGGCTCAGGGATGGTGCATCTTGGTAAATGTTCCATATTATCTTGAAAGTATGTATGTTTTATTTATTAATGTGTCCTATACATGTCAACTAGGTCAAATTGATTGACAGTGTTGAGTGTTCCATGTACTGACTATTTTCTTATTACTTGTTCTGTCATTGACTCAAAGCAGGTATTGAAATCTTCATCTGTAACTCTTTAGAAAACAATTACTGAATTTAACGGGGCAACATTGGTTAATAAAATTATATAGGTACCAAGTGTACAATTCTATAATGCATCATCTTACTGTTATATTGTATGTTCATCACCCCAAGTGAAGTCTTCTTCCATCACCAGTCACCCTTTATCCCCCCTCTACCCTCCTCCAACTTCCCCACCAGCCATCTTTCCCTCTGGTAATTACCGCGCTGTTGGCTCTGTCTATGAGGGTTGGCTGGTTGGTTTGTTTTCTAAATCCCTTCACTTCCTTCGCAGCTCCATAAGCCCCCTCCCCACTGACACGTGTCAGTTTGTTCTCTGTATCTATGAGTCTGTTTCATTTTGTTAGTTTATTTTGTTCATTAGATTCCACATATACATGAAATCATATGGTATTTGTCTTTCTCTGATTGGCTTATTTTACTTAGCATAATGTTCTCCAGGTCCATCTGTGCTGTCGCAAAAGGTAAGATCTTCATCTGTAACTCTTAATTTGTTTGTTTCTCCTTTCAGTTATATGTTTTTGTTTTATATATTTCGAAGCTTCACTCTGTCCTGTCTTTTGTATTTTTATTTCTCTTCTTTCTTGACTTCTGGATTACTGAATATTTGTTTCTATTCCAGTGTTTTTTTTCTAGTAGTTTGCAAGTTGAACATACCAGCACTGTCTTTTAGCATTTATACTACACTTTAATTTGCATACTTTAAAGTCAAATATCAATCAGGATCTAAATATCCTTCCAACCACTGCAGGGAAATTTCACTTTATGTCCAAATACGTTGTGCCTCACTTGTCTATTTTTATTTTGTATTTTAGTTTTATCTTAGTTTTTAATTCATTCAATTATCATTATGATAATTTTTTAAGTCACTCTTTTCAGATATTACTTCATATTTATCAGTTGGCTTGCTATTTATGTCTTCCTGTAGCTAGGATCTTCAGTGTGGGATAAGTTTGTTTTTGCTTGAAGAAAATTCTTTACACTTTTAATTTAGTGATTCAGTTGATGGCAAATCTCTCAGTATTTTTCTAAAATTGTAAAAATTTATTTTTATTTGTGAATGGTATTTTCATTGAGTATAGAAGTTAGGTTAACATTTATTTTTTGCAGCACATAGAAGTAGTATCACACTGTTTCCTGGTTACCATTGTTATTCTTGAGAACTTAGCTGTCAGTAAATTTGCTGCTTCATTAAAGGTGATATGTTTTCTTTGATCTAGCTTAGCGATTTTCAACCCATGTGCCACAAGGATTTTTTTTTTTATAAATCAATAGCTGACTATTTAGTCAGGGGCACTGACCTCTTTTCCCTTAGTTTGACAAATGAAAAAAATGACAACAGCCATCATAACACTAGCTGTTTGGTGTGAATGAATCAAAATTATACCTATTTTCTTTGTCAGATTGGCAAAAAATATAATATATTTTTTGGTGTGCTCCAGAATTTTAGTAATTAGTTTACATGTGCCATGAGATGAAAAAGGTTGAAAATTTCTAGCCTAGCTACATTTATATTTTCTTTTTGTTTGTGTGTGTTCTGCTCTTTCCTCATAAATTTTTTTCAATATATATTTTTTACTTGTCCTGCTTTGAATTTCCTGGGCTCTTGAATTTGATAACTCTTTCATTCATTTTAGAAAATTCTCAGCCCTTGTGTCTTTACATTTTGCCTCTGCCTTTTTGTCTCTTAATTTTTCGCCTGGAACCCAAGATATATATCGTTTTGGATATCAGTTTTTATCTTCTTCTTATATACTCCATCTCCTAAGATACTGCCTTTTTTTGGCCTGCATTAATGTCGTGGCTTGCCTTCTGGTTTCTAGGTGTATTCAGATAACATGAGGCACAGGTAGCAGATTGGGGGAGGGGGAGGGGAGGAAAGTGAATCAGGGCACTCATTGCTGTTGCTCTCCTATTGCCAGGCTGGTGACCCCTTACCGATCCTAAAGGTCACAGTTCCTGTCAGACAGCCCTTTCCTTACAGCTGTTCTCCCTTCCCTTTCCTCCCCATTTCCACCCTGAAGGCCTAGGGTGGTAGCACTCCGCACGGTTACTAAGCCTGGGATATTAAAATACATAGTTTCGTTAAACTGTGACCAAAAATTTATAGCCACTGTCAACCTCTTCTCGGATGACACAGTTTGATTCTCCTCTGTTTCCTGATCAGACCCTGACTCCTATGGGATCTCTCTGAAACCGGTGTCCCCTATGTCACCTAACTTGCCTGTCACCATTGATATCTCTGTGCTTCTCTGTGTTACACTGTATGTAATTTCTTCCCATTCCAACTTTATTTCTTTAGTTGTTCTAATGATGGCTTTGTGGTTAAATTATTTTGCTTAGAATTCTTAAAAGTTTATTTGATTCTTCTTAAAACCTGTTTGGTAATTTATTATAGTCTGTTATTTTTTTTTACCTTCTTGTTTTATGTCTTTAAACATACAAAACATTTTTTTTTAACATGCTGTCTGATGGTCCCTGGATCTGAAGTCTTCATTATCTGATTCTGGTTGCACTTGTTTTCGCTGCCTCTTGCTTATGCTTTGTTTCTTTTTGTGTTTTGAGCTTTTGTGAATGTGAATTCACATTTCCTGGAATATAATCTATGGAAATTTCTCAAGTCCCAAGATAAAGATGGGTTCCTCCAAAGGACTGTTTTTTTTGTCATGATGTATATCTTAAGCTTTTATAGCGATGCACTAATTTCTCAATAAACCTGGGGGGAAAAGGATTGGGTGTTCTTCTTCCAGGTCCCTCAGTAAACTGTGGTATCAAGTATAATTATAAATTAAAACTTATTATTGGAATTTGGACCATATGAGGGATAGCTCATGATTGATATTAATTATTAGTAGCAAGGTAGGCACATCTAAAATTCGTTTATACACTGTATTTGTAGCCACTTGGTGCCCTAGATCTGTAGAGTGGATTCTATTTTCTAGATTAGAGAAACTATTAATTTATTTTGCTTAGAATTCTTAAAAGTTTATTTGATTCTTCTTAAAACCTGTTTGGTAATTTACCTGAGAGGTTCCAGGCTTTGTCTCTTAACTTCTAAGTTACACGAAGCTATAAAAAATCAATTCAGGTCTAACAGTTTACCCTCAAGAGGAAAGCTGTCATCAGTACTTTACATTCAGTTTCCACCTTCACTTGGGTTTTGGCTTGAATATTAATATTATTAGTATTAATTATCATCATTTTAACATCTCTTGGAGAGATTTAAAAATATGCTTCTCTAAAAAGGGAACACTAGTGCACTGTTGGTGGGAATGCAGACAGGTGCAGCCATTGTGGAAAGCAGTGTGGAATTTCCTCAAAAAGCTGAAAATGGAACTGCCTTTTGATCCAGTGATTCCCCTGCTGGGGGAATCCCAAAAAGCCGATTCAAAAGAACCCATGCACCCCAATGTTCATAGCAGCACAATTTACAATAGCCAAGTTTTGGAAGCAACCTAAATGCCCATCAGTAGATGACTGGATTAAAAAATTATGGTACATTTACACAATGGAATACTACTATGTAGCAGAAAGGAAAAAAAGAACTACTAAACTTCGCGACAGCATGGATGGAAGTCGAGAGCATTATGGTAAGCGAAATAAGCCAGAGGGCGAAAGACAAATACCATATGATCTCACCTATAAGCAGAACCTAACCAACAAAACAAAGATGCAAGGAAAATAAGACCAGCAACACTGAAAGGAAAAGAAACCAACAGAGACAAGAAGGAAGGAGGGAGGGGTGGGCGGGGGAAAAGGAAGGGAAGGGGCAAGTCAAGGAACATATAGCAAGGACTCATGGACAAAGCCAAAGGGGAAGGGTTGAGGGAGAGAGGGGGCAGGGGGCAAGGGAAAGTGGTGGGGGGAAGGCAGAGACAAATGTATTTGAAAAAAATAAATTAATTAATTAAAAAATAAAAATAAAACAAAGAAATTAAATAAAATATGCTTCTCTAAATTTTATCCAAGTTGATATATGTTTCTTTCTCTAAGGGAACTCACGAAGTAGTGCAGAAACTCGTAAACCACTCACAATACTAGAGTGCGATCAAAGTACTGAAACAATTCCAGGGTCATAGAGAAGAAGTGATTAATTCTGTGTGCGGAGTGCCAGATGGTGGGTAGGGGACGGAGGAAGTGGCTTGGGCAGGCTTAAGGAAAGAGTTGGGATCTAAGTTGATCCTTTAAGGATGGCATGATTTCACTGGGTAGGGCATTTGAAACTGACTGTAAGCAAAAATCACAGAAGTAGTATTTCCTTTATCACGGAGCAGTGTGACAGCGAAAAGGAATCTTTATTGTTGGATGAAGTGTGAATTAGTTTTCTACTGCTGTGTAACAAATTGCTAAAAACTTTAGCCATTGAATAAAGCATTCCTTTTTTTTTTGTCTCAGTTTCTATAGGATATACTATGTAGGCATGGCTTCGTTAGTTTTTTTTCCCCCTAGGAATCTCACAGGGCTTAAATCAAGGTGTCAGTCAGCCTACCTTCTTATCTGGAGGCCCTGCTTGGAAGCTCCTTCAGGTTGTGGGTAAAAATTTATTTCCTTAAGGCTTTAGCATTCATGGAAGCTTAATTCTTCTAAGCCAAATACAGGGGTCAAGTCTCTGTTACTTCTAGTCTGTGACTTTTAGACCATTTTTAAATAAATCACCTATTAGGTCATGCTCAGCCAGAATAATCTTCTTTTGTATTAATTGATCAGGGACTTAGTTACATTTGCAAAATTCCTTCACCTTTGCTATATAATGTAGTCTAATGAAGGCAGTGACATTCCATCAGTTTCGCCATATTCTTTTGGTTAAGAGCAGGTCAAGATGCTACTATGATGCAAGGTGAGGGGATTATAAAGAGGTGTGAGTCATTGGGAGTGACCTTAGAATGACGGCCACAGAGTGGAATGATGGGTGGGAAGTAGACTGAGATAACCTCAGATAGGAAGTTGCAGCCTTAGAAGTTGTAACCAGTCAGACTAAGTATAAAATCTTTTCATATAAGTATGATTATATATGCATAAACACATGCTGATGAAAATGCTTTGAAGGAAAAGTAGTATGGATGCTTTGTGAATATAGCACATACTCAAATATTCCAGCTACTGCTTTGGTGGTTCAGAGCTAGTGCACATGTGTGTTTCTCTGTGTGTGTGTGTGCATGTGTGTGAATGCACATGTGCATGGGTGGGTATGTTTAATCATCTTTATTTTTTGTCTAAAATGCCAGGTCACGCATACTCTCTCAAATTATCTGGAAAGCTGGGGGGAGAAAAATTTTTGTCTAAAACATAAATGACAAAATAGTTTTTAAAAATTTACAAAAGATTTTGATATCATCTTGGCTAAAGTAATCTCCTCTAAGTTACTCTGGTTTCCATTGTTTTATTTTATTTATACTTCTTATCACCACCTGAAATCAATTCAGTATGTATAACTATATGAAAATATGTGTTTATTTTTCCATTTCTATCTTCCCCACTTTCCCCCTGGAATATAAAAGCTCCATAAGGGCAAGATTTCATCATTCTTATTCATCCAGCATTGCAACTGCAGGACTTGGAACAATGCTTGGCAAACGAATGGCTGGAATTACACATGCTGATTTCCACCCAACCAAATCTTTTTCAGTATGGGTATGAAGGCAAAAGCCAATAAACCTGAAGATTTGGGAAGGTCAGCAGAGGTCCAAGTTCATAAATAAGTGAAGTAAAATTTAACATGGTTAGTAGTTGAAGAATTAAGGATGTTGGCAAGTAAAACTTGAAATAAGTTAGAAAGAAATCATTTTGGTCTTATTTTCCTAAAAAACACAAAATGAAACAATGTAAAAAATTATGCCTGTTTTTAGTGTCTTCTTTGCTGGTAGCAGCTGCCAGTGGAAGGGGGGAGGCCTGCTCTTGCTCTTTGGATGAAGCCTAATGGAAGATGAAAGAGCTGAGTTTTCTGAGTCAAATTCCATGAGCATAGCCAAGTGCAGAAACTGAGATAAGGAACCTCTGACTCTCAATTGCACTTGGTTCTTCTGATCAGTTTCTTCTGTCTGAGGCAGGTGCTCTATAAGGAATCTTACTTCAGGCAAAGGACTGTCATTCACAACATAAAAGGTAATTCTATTCTCAGTCTTTTTGTTTGCACAGTTTCTTAGGTAAGAAAAACTCTGCCCAAGAACAAAGGATGTCAACTTTCACCACCAACAGATGGCATGGATGGTAGTTCTCATATTGTAACTTTGAACTTACAGGCAAATGGATTTTCAAAATCCAGATGGAGAAATTTCTGTAATATTTTTATCCTTGGAGCTGTCTTAGTTCTTCTGTTCATCATCATTTTATTGAATAGTTTTCTACTGCTTCTGTAAAAAACTATGACAATCTTATTGGCTTAAAATAACTCATTTATTTTTTACTGTTCTAGAGGTCAGAGGTCCAAAATGGGTCTCAGTAGGCTAAAAATCAAATGTCAGCAGTGCATTTCTTCTGGAGGCTCTTTGGGGGGAATCTGTACCCTTGCTTTTTCCAGCTTTGAAAGGGCACCCACATTCTCTGGCTATGACCCCCTTTCATTGTCAAATCCAGCAGCAGCTGGTCAGGCAGTTCTCACATCATGTCACTCTGACACGGAGGCTTTTGCCTCCCTGTTTCCATTTAGGAACCTTGTGATGACAGTGGGCCCACCCAGATGGCCCACGGTAAGGTTAGATGCTTAACAGCCCTAATTCATCAGAGGCCGCCTTTCCTCTCCTTTGTAATGTAATGTACACATAGATTCTGGGCATTAGGAAGTGATTGTCTTTGGGAGACAATTATTCTGCCTACCAGGTTATATATTTTCTTTATGAAGATTTGGGCATTTCCAAAACGTCTCTAGATGGGAGACAATTCTACCTCCATGTCTGGTTGAAATGGTCTAAATCTAGGATAGAAGAGAATCTAAAACCTTGTTTATTCCTGGTCAGCTCATTCTTCAAAGAGGAGCAAGCTCAGTGTTGCTAGAGCAGGCCAAGATCATGTATGCTTTAACTAGCACCTAATTTTTGCAATTAGACTTTTCTGCCCTTTTGACAAGATGCCTGTTCTCTGTGTGAAGAAAACAATGGGATTTTTTTTTTATTACACTTAACTACCTATTTGCAGACACACAGGTCTCTAGTAGGGCTTCACCTGCACTGTTTTTTGGTGTGCTCCCTGTACTTAGTGAGAACGTGTAAACCCTGGGAAAGACTTGAAACCTGCACTTTACATTGGCAAAAGAAATAACACTTGAGACACTCCAAAAGTTTTTTAAAAATAAAATTAATGACAGGTTATTTAAAATCATTATCTATCTAGGTGACATTTAATAATATGATTCTTATTTGACCTCCATGACAGAGTCTAAATATGAATTAATCTCTGTGATTAACTTCCAGTGGAATTTCACTTTTTAATTGTGTGCAGGTAAAACTAACAGTTGCTAATTTTTTTACTGTTTTTGACAGTGACCGTTCCATTATATTGTTTTATGAGGCAATAATACAGTGTCAAATAGAAAAAACCCTGGGCACTAATAATTTATCCTATTAAATAACAAAGAGATTTCCATTAATAAATCAGAAAATCAGATTATTTTTCATGCAGGACAGGCCCAAGTGAGATACCTGTAACTACAATAAAAGCCATGATTAATGATGTTTGAACATCAAAATTAAAAAATCTGACATAAATTTATTAAATATCCAGAAATACATAACATAATTCACAATTCAAACCAGCAGTCTGAATTTCTTTACATCATTCATCCAATATTTGCTACATTCAGGAAGCTTCTGCTTTATTTGATTTTAAATGTGTCTAAGACTATGTGAATTCATAGTATTCCTGATGAAAAACATGAATCCTTACTATTGACTCAAATCTAAAAATAGTTGTTTTTACTGAGGGAGTCCTTGAAGCTGTTGCCAAGGAACAGCTTTGAAAAACAAAAATAAAGTATCATCAAAACCTCTTAGTTATAAGGAGAAAAACTCTAAGAAGCAGCCATTTCTCAGAATGATGAACTCTGTGTCACAAATAGTAGGGAACCTTTTTTTTTTTTTTTTTTTAATTAGAAGAGATGGCCTTGCTGTAAAGTATGTTGCCTGAAGACAGAACAAAATAAAAAAAAAAAAGAGGAAAAACTACGAGTGTGATTTGGCATAGTATGGTATAGGCTTGTTAACCTCAATGGAGATGGTGGGGTTGGGTGGGGGAAGGTATCTTAAATAAGTTTCTTTATAGGGCTTTTCTTTGTATGGAGTTGCCACAAGAGGATGAAGCAAAGAAACTTACTTACTGTGAGTGTTTAAATTTTAGATGAAGTGGATGAAAGTGAAAACTGGTTGATTACTTAGAGAAGGAGCCAATAGCTGTTTCAGAGACAAATTGCAGATTTTAAAATAGTATCAAACAGGAAAACATTCTAGAAGCCCTCATCCTTAGAGAATCCTTGTGGTAGAGTATATTTGCCAAAAGAAGGATCAGGACACCATTGTTGCCTGCTACTACCATAAAGGGGAGCTGTTGGTGATGCTTTCCCCCATTTTCCCTTTACTCTTAAAGTTAAAGTCACTAAGTGAACCACTATATGAAGCCAGTTTCAGGAGTTTCCATTAATAATAATAGTGTTACATTATAGGGGCCTATTATTTCCAAGTACCCACTTGACACCATACATAGTTACTATAATGTTATTGACTATATTCTCTATATTGTACTTCACATCCCCATGACTATTTTGTAACTACCAGTTTGTACTTCTTAATCCCTTCCCTTTTTTTACCCTAGGTTTTGAATCTTGTGCTAACCCTTGGGAATTGTTAGGGACTGCCTGGAGTCTTGTCTTGGCAAAGGTTAGGAGGTCACATTCACGTTTGTTGAGTAAGGATGTTATGATTAGAGATATCCTTTATGAATAAGGGTGTAGATGAGTCACTCATAACAACGAGGGTTCAGCTAATAAGTATATGTTTTTAACACCTAGAGTATATTTTATCTTGTTATGCGTGGAGAAATTCTGGTGCTATCAGAAGGCCAAAGCATAAAAGGCTTAGTTCAGAAATTGAGACCTAAATCTGTCAAATGATCCTTAGTTTCCTAGATTAAACCTGAGAAAATAGGATAATTAACAAGCCTTTGATACTGGGGGCAGGAAATGAGATATGTCATCAATTGTCCAGCAATTTGAGTGAGTCTAAATCTAATTTAGTATCTTCTTATTTTCCTAAAGGTTAACATATGCATTATTTTGAGCATTTCTAATAACCATAAAATACACATGGTTTGTGTATAGAATTCTTTAAATTATGATTCTCTAGCATTGTGTTTTCATTCTGCTTAAAGCATTTTTGAATTTTCCAAGCCATTCACTACCCCTGCTCTCAATAAGCCACACTCAAAGTGAGGAGGAACAGCTCGTCCTCTCAGATCTGTGTTCTCTCATACAGATACTGCAGGCGGTTTCTTTCACTCCAGCACTCCCACTTTACTTTCCCAGACTCTGGCTGACAGGAGAAGGTAGACATCATGTTACACCTCCCTTCTCATTTTTTTTGCCTTTTGGTAGCTCAGCTGCAGCTAACTAGTGTTTGAGGTTTTTCGTAGGGGAAGTCGCTACTTGTCAGAATGTCAACATTTCTTATATGAAAAGGACTCAGTTAATTAATATGAGATTTTGGGGAAAAAATGAAAGATCAAGGCTTTCTACTTAAGCTTGGGCACAGAAAGATTGGATAATGTCCTTTTTGGGGGTCACTTTACCAGTTCTCTTTAAGAGAAATGCTGTTAAGATAACAACATTTCTTCTGGTCCATGACATTCATTTATTGTTGCTTATTATCAAGTTCTCTGAGACTATATGTGTATTATCAATTAGCTAAGTTTATGGCTTTTATAAAATATCATGTTAATCTTATCATAGAACTTCATACTTCCACAGAATTCTTAGAGATATTGTTATTTATTGGACCAGAAAAAGAAATCGTTGCTTTAATACCCATTTCACAGATGAAAAATTTAGTTTCAGAAAAGCCAAGTGAGATGTTCCAGTGAAATAACTGAGAATAAAATTCTGAATTATTTCTGTTATAATTTGTGTGATGGCTAAGTCTGTGTCTTACCGAACTAGGATTTCAGAATACATTCACTTAAAAAAAAATCAGGCTGCCTGGCAATGGTAGCCTTTAGACCTCCACTTGCATGGACAAGAATTTAGTCCTTCTGAAATGGTCTTACCCCGGAGAGCCTCTCAAGGAGGGAGCTGTCATTCATGTGCTCAGGAAGGGCCTCCGAATGAAGTCTTGACGCTAGAGCCTTTCAGTCCCTAGCCCTAATGAGATCAAAGAAGCGGTGAGTGACTGTCTTTTGCTTTTATACTTCACTGTCATCGTCACTTTGCCCTGTTCTGCTCATGTCACTTCATCCAATGTGTAGACATGTCCATTTCTTATTTTACCCAAACACAAGGAAGATACAACTGCAAATTATTGCTAAGCCTATTCAAAAAGATAAAGAACAGAAAAAGGAGTAATGCAATGGTATCATGTAACTGTATAAAGCTGGCTCCACAGGAAACACAGGTTTCCTACCTGCAGGGTCTGTTTTAAGCACGTGTCTGTACATCTAGTCCCCAATGTGGCAAGAACCCCGAACCTACTACTGCTGCTGGTCCTCCAAGGATACCTATACCTCAAAGCCCAGGCCCCACTTCTTAGAAGTGGCCCCGGTCTTCACGGTCAGACCTTGCTTTCTCACTCCTACTTCTGGTTCCAGCATCTGGTTCAGGGACACTTTTTTACCCCAGTAAGAATTTCTTCTTTTATTGTGTCTTTTACAGGATAATCACAGCACTGCCTTTCCCAAAATGTAATAGTTTGCTAATCTTAAATGGCATCACATATAGGACATTAATTTTATAATGTAGATTGGGTTTACCCGATCGCAGACCATTTTCTTTTTAATGTCTTTCTTTCAACAAATGTCTTCCTAAAGATCTAGGCTGAAGTCTGAGGGGCCTCAGCTTAGGTTATTCAGTCAGCAACCTCTCAACAGGTGTGCACACACACACCTCCCAACGCTGACAAACGGGAGTCAGGTACTGAATTAATACAGAACTAAGGACTTTTCCCAAAGAAAGATGCAGGTTAATGACTTTCTTCAGGAACAAAGAGAGATGGCTCTTGTTTATGTTTAGATAATAAAGAGCTTTCTCAAATTCTCCCTCACCCCATAACTGCAGCAGAGAGTCATTTCACAGACCCAAGCACAAGTGCGGCCTAAATAGTTTTAAAATGAAAACTCCATAGGCTCTGCACCTCGAGGTTAGCAATCAGACACCAACCAAATAAAAAATTCAAAATGTCCTTTTATACTTTTTTGTTGTTCATTAACTTAGTTGTTCATAGGCTTTTCTGATCTCTGCAACCAGAAATCATCTGTTTTTCCTTTGACATTACATATGGCACTTTGACCTCCTCTTGTGTCATTAGCTTTTAATGATTTGGGTACCACTGTTTTTGTAGTATACTGTAAACAATTGAGGACAGAGTCAAAGTAATTTTTATCTGTATGACTCTTTCCACACTATGGTTTTCTACGTTTGGTAAGTGCACCACCATTTTTGGAAATAGAGATTTTTTTGTGTGTACATGTGTGTAAACATAGGAGTCTTGCATTATGGGCTCTAACTTCATTTGTATGGCTGCTTTCGAACAAATAGTAAGCAATAGGCTCTTAAAGTTCTTGGGATGGTACAGTTAGTGCTCACGATCTCTGAAGCACTGAGGAAAGTTTGTTGTGGGAAAGGCAGATGTGGGGCAGGTTACTTCATTCGCTGCACTGTTTTCTTATCCATGAGAAAAGGATGCAAATTGTTACTTTCCTAATACTAATGTCATAAGGATTATTTGAAATGATTTCGTGAAAAGCTTTTAGGACACATGGCTCATCCTCAGAAAAGGTTAGCCATAATTAGCATTGCCTTGGCAATCTGAAAGAACAGTATCTCTTTGAGTTGAGCCAAAAGGGAAGAAAGTAAATATACTAAAAATACATATCTAGCTTAGGCTTCTCTGTCATCAAGTTGTCATTTTGTTTAGTAAATGAAATTCAGATATTTTATAGTGTAATGGCGTGTATGCTGTAAAATTTAAGTAGCCCATAAAACAGGCTCAGCCTGTACTTGGTGCTTCTGTCTTGCAGGATTAAAAAATTAATAAAGATTACAATTACAGAAAGAAAAGAAAAACTAGATCATGTCAGAGATCAGTAAAAAATAATCCAGATGAAAAAGAACTTAGTATAAGAATATAAGAAAACTTCTTACTTGGTCTGATAAGTCCTTAATAAACATTGGAACACCTCTACTCCTTCCCACAGATCACTAGCTACTTGCTGTCATTGTAGCCATTTGACCCCAGGCAGTCTTTGTTGGCTTTGTCATTACTACAGCAAGAAACACCTGGAGCAAGCTAGTGAGCAAGGAGTAGAGAGCAATGGCTATAAATTTCAAAACTTACCACCAGGGACAAGAGTGCTTTTAAGTCTACCATGTGCTTATTTCATGCCAACTTCCTCAAAATCATTCAGTCATCAAGTGACTATAGTCATTTCTTTGTACTACATTGTGGTCATTTGTATGGTGTTTTGTTTTTTTTTTAATCTGTAGTGTCAATATTTTAGTTTGGTCATAGTAAGAAGAAATATTTCCCAGAGATCTGGAAATAATATAAATGATTAGATACAAAATGGAATCTTCCTTTTCATCATTAATGATGTATGTTGTTAAATATAGTTCGCACAATTAAAATATTGAACTTGTTTCTTTTTTGTTGTGACATGTTGTACTAGGAACACATATGTTGACACATTCTGCAAGAGAAAAAAGAGCTTTGTTATTAGTTATTGGCATTGAACCTCACACATAGCATTTGGATGAGAAATCTGAAACTTATAATCCATTAATATTGTGAAAGCAGGTTGATAGCTGAATTTTCCTTGCTATCATTAAAAAATGATCACTCTGTTGATGTTGCATGAAAGATATTGCCATGTACTTTATCATCAAGTTTTATCTGTCATATTTTATTATCATAATATCATAGGAGCTTATTAACATAATTATTTTATTCAGAATAGTTCTTCTTTTGACATATTCTTGAGTTTCAGTCTAATAAGGAACAAGGTTGTCTAGTCAGACAAAGAAAATCTTAAGGGAAGACCTGACAACTTCAAAGTTAGAAAATGCATCAGAATAATAGAACATAGATGCCAAATGGTAAAAATTATAGTAATACTTAGTCAAGTAATGAGACCTATGAAATTTGAATTGAGTAGAAGACAGCACTAAGATAGCAAGTTTTGCCTGAAGTAAAATTTGTCAAATGGTTAAATCTCACAATAAAATTTTTAGCTTTCTTTAGATATGAACAAGTTGTCTAGACAATTAGTTCCTTTCATTCCTTTGGGGCCCAACAAGACTTAAATATAAAGTCTTACTGTTAATTCTCTTTCTCAAAGATACCTGAGTAATTGGGAGGGTGATGTGTCAAAAGGCAGCACACCTGGTCCCACAGTTGTAGAATGACACATTTTTAGACATAGCTAGCCCATGTCACAGCACTGCATCCTTCGTGCTCTCCTCTTCCATGCCACATAGATTAGCTTATGTGGTAATGCTTGTACCTTGGGAAATGAGGTAGCTAATAATCCCAATAACTTCTTGCTGTGAGGGAGTTATATGGAGCAGGTACATACCAGCAAAGATCACCCAAGTGACTTTCTTCTGAAAGTGAGAAGAGTTTGTTCGATCTATTGCAGCTTACATCATTTTGGTTACTTGGATCTCTGCCCTGTAGTCTGACCTTCCATTGGCCACTGTGGTTTTTTGGGAATCACCATTTCATCCCAGCCTGAGCACTGCTCCTTTTTTCATCTCACAAATCACTCCTACAACAGTTCTAGGATGCTGATGGCCTGACGCTTGGGGATGACAGAGTGAATCACAACCTGAGGAAAATAAATAATGAAAACTAAAATGTGCTGTTAAATTCGGAGTGTCCAAGAGAAAAAAAATGCTTTAAGTTTTATGAGGTGTCCTTCTACAGGACACCTTATAAAGAATTACATTCTTAATTTGAGAGAGGACTGATTAAGTTCTTGTAACTTTTTTAGACAGAACACTTTCCTTCTGTTTGGTAGGTTGCCTTAAAAATTATGCTCAAGGACCAATCTCAGTGAAAGAAAAAAAGGCAATTACAATCCCTTTCTAAAAGCATCTGTTCCAAATTATCATCTCTAGCCACACAAAGACTGAACAGATCTTTGAAATGATAGGGTTTTTCTTTTCTGATGTTGTGCCAGATCAATATTTAAAGTAATTTTCTACTCCCACTACCTTTAAGGAATAAGGAAATTGTTAATGATATCAGTCTTTACTTACTTGGGAATATATTACCCTATGTAAGTTAGATATCTGTCACATCATTTATATGTATGTGTAAGTGCAATGATCTTTATTAAAAGTTTGTATATTTATATTATGTTACCATTTTATATATTTAAGTATGTATATAATATGTACTCATATGTGCATATTCATGTATATACGTGTAAATATACTAATAATACAATTATTTCAACAACAGATAACATTTTGAAGTAATTTTGGCAACATATAAAAATGTATTATAACCTTATAATTGTATGTCGACCATATCTTCTCTTTATGTACTTTCAACCAGATGCAGCCTTTCTTCTCTTAAAGATTGATGAGTCATTTTTCTAAGGCTTAAGTATAAAATGATGTTAGCTATGGGTCCTTAAAGAATCTAGATGCACAGAGTAGACCCCTAAACATTCTGATTTGTTGTGACTGAGAGAAGACTCAAGCATCTGTACTTCTAAAAAGCAGTTCTAGTGATTCTGATACAGATATTTTTTGGATCATATGTTTTAGTGTTTTATTCTAGGTAAGAATCACCTAGCTCGGTATCAAATGCAATTATGCTTTAAATAACTGACCTTTGTTGATGACGTTAATAGACTTCATCATTTCCTTCACTGAATTGTTGATTGACTCTGATTCTAAGGGAATGCCAAAATTTGAATATTACAGTTTTCTATATTTTCATCTATTATGAACTTCATTGCTGTAGGTTGTGCTTCCAAGTAGAACTCCATAGTTTTAATTTGAGCATAGTTTCCCTTCAGTATTTCTGATTTACATGGTATTGAGGAGACCCTGAAAGGAAAAAGGACAGGAGAGACACCAGTAATCAATCAGGGGACCCCTGACCTTTAATTTGAATAAGACACTCTCAAAGACAATGATCAAAGCAAATTCTGCATGAAACTCCTTCAAAGGACACATAGGAAAATGAGAGGAAATATCAAGGGTACCTACACTTGATTAGACATTAACCCGACTGAGGTGAACTGACTTCACACCTTTGTTGCTTGGGGGGAAATAGCTGCTCAATAAAACTTGGGAAATTGGTTTTTCTCTAAAACTGATACTCTGAGAGACTCCATAGTGCTTGGATTTGTGCCTTGAATCTTTTACTTTTTTTTCAATTGCTAATACATGCATCTGTTAAAAGAAATTTAGTGTTCAAAAAAAAGAAGCTCAAGTAGTTCCCTTTTTTGCCCCCTTACACAGTCCTCTAGTTGTCCTTGTAGGCATCTGATATTAGACATTTCTTATGTTTATTTCCAGAATTTATTGAGTATTGTGATGTGTGTTGGATGGGGGGAAGGGGTGAATGGGAATATATGCATGGCAGGAAATTCCCTTGATTCGAAAACAGCAGGACACATACATTAGAGAGTGACTTAGTAGCTTGAGTTAAAGTCACTGAGCAGCCTATTTACCAATGGAGTGTGTCTTAGGTACCAGAAGAAATATAATATATTCTTCAAGTAAGTTTGTAATGTCTCAGGGAACACAAAACAGAATTTTTAAGCAGGTACTGCTTTCAGCAAACAACAGAAATTTAAATGATAATGCATTTTAGCATAATGAAAATTATCTGAGTTGTAAGATACCCCTTGAGATTGTAGAAACTCTGGTAACCAATCAAGTGTTCTGACAGAGTAAAATCAATGTGTACCCTATTATAGCTATGTGTTTGGAAAGCAATTGGGAAATAAAAAGGAGAAATTGCTTCCCTTTATTCACTCACGAAATTTCTTCGTAATATCTAGCTAACAAGGCTTTAAAAAGAAAAATAATGACCAAAAAAGGGTAAAGTTTAAAACTAATTATCGAATCAGAATGATTTTGAAAACAAAACTTGAATTGTATACCTACTATTTATAAGATACTATGCTAGGATTATAAAATGCCCTGAGGAATTATCAATATAGTTAGGAAGTGACATATATGTAAAAAAAAATATTTTTCTAACACAGCATCTGTTAAGCAGACTCAGGGAATCAGATTCTCTAAGCCACTCTATTTTGCATAGCACAGCAGCTCATCCAGGTTAACAAGAGGGTCAGTTGCTGCAGTAAGTAGGTGGTAATGTCCTCTGCTGGGGGTGAGCCAGATGGTTTTTTTAGTACATACGAAATTTCAAAAATATTAGTTCTCTTTTGTACTTTATTTCTACTAGTCCTACCAACTGCCTAGGTGATTTATTTTTAATAAAATTAATAATTAAACAGTCTTTGGACATTAGAATTTATGTTAGTCACAAATACATCACCTTTATTTAGGTAAATTTTCACTTTCTGTTGCATGTATTTACATGCGTGTTTGTGATTATATTCGTGTTTATATTTTAATGTATTGAGACTTTCATTTAAATAAATGCCATAATGGTTTTGAATTCAATAAAATGATACCTTTGTGGTCTAAATTCGCAATGAATTGGATATAGGAGGAATCTTGATGTCAAAATATCTGTTTCACTCTTGGTAAAAGTTAGATTGGAGTGCATGCCTTACATCCACAGCAGTGGTGGGCCTGTCCTCCAACCTTAAACTCGGTAGATTTTTCCCACCCATTCATTGGCTCAGCTGGGTAACCGCAGTCCTTCTCCACAGGGACGGATCCTTTCCTGTGGTGGGTGAGAGCACCCGAGGATGCATACAGCCTCCTGAGATCTGTTTAGAAAGAACCCTGAAGGGACTGAGCTGCATCTTCCCTGTTCCTTCTGAAGGCGCCGTTCAGATAATTTATTTCTGTTCCTCCCTAGGGCGTTGATTTCAGATCTGCAGTGACCATAAAACAAATTGTGCCTGGAACGTGGGATTCTACCAGAAAGCAGGGCAGTTTAAAGGGTAATGGGGTCATGTTAAGAGGAAAGATAACCCAGTTTGAAACATTCCTATTGAATAAACATGTTCGAGGATTTCTTTTTTTTTTTTTTTTCCTGTTTTTATTAACAGAGTTTTATTTTATTTTATTTTTTAATTAATTTATTTACTTTTATTTTCTCTGCCTTCCCCCCTCTTCCCTTCCCCCTCCCTCTCTTCCCCTTTGTTTTTCCTGAGTCCTTCTTATTTCCTTCCCCTCCTCCTTCCGCCCCCCTTCCCTCTGTCTCTTTCATTTCTTTTCCTTTCAGTGTTCTGGTTTTCCTTGCTTCTTTGGTAGGTGGTCTGGTATTTTCTTGCCCCTGGCTTATTTGCTAGTTGTTATTGAGGTTAAAATGGTAGTGTCTACAATTGATCGTGATTTATGGTATGGTAAAATATGCTATAAAAGAAATATAATCATGCATGTATACATATGTATGCATGTATGCATATATGCATATACATAAAATAGAAAGGGAGGAAAAAACAATACTTTTTTTTTTTTGTGAAAGATGTGCTAGATAAAAAGGTATATGGAATAATGTGTTGGAAAGTCAACATCTGTACCTGATTCAGGTAAGGGTCATCAAGGTGATAAAACTGTTATGTCAATGGTCACTGGGGAACAGAATATTAAAATGTTGGCAAAATAATCCAGCACAGATTGCAAAGGGAAAAAAAATACACCTTTACAGTGGCCAGAACTGATGGTCATCAGGCATCATAGCTAAATGACTACATTTACAGGTGATTATCACTAATGGTGATGCAATGTGATATTTTTTACTTTCTGATATGATGCAAGATCAAGAAAATTACCTATAATGTATTCTTGCTAATAACATTTATCTAAATCTCAAAAAGCCTCTGTATCCCATTCCAGATTCTAGCAAAGGGTAGAAGGGAGGCAAGACAGAAGGAAGAAATAATTATTTTATCATTCTGTTTCTGCTCCACAACAATTTGTCTTTCCTGAAGTTTGAATCCATATGCACTACTAGTACAATACATAGGCAGCTACATGTTTTTGTCTATTTTGTTTTATTTTGTTCTGTTGGCTGCTCCGAATAGGATTTCTTGCTATTAGAAGTTAGTATATTTCAAGCAGTAATTCAAAAATTAGTACTAATACATAGGATTTGTAAGTAAATATTCTCTTGCAATTTTTCTGGTGAGGACTAGTCGGTCAACACATCCCCCAAAACACATTTGCTTTTTAATGCAGAAATCTATATAGCCTATATAACATGTGTTCCATATGCAAACTTCATGTAAGAAGTTACATCTTTATACAAAGCTAGTTAATTCACTGATGGCCACGTAAGACCTATGCTAATTAAAATGGTGCTGTTTTGTAGAATAAGATGGTATGTCCAGAAGCTACTCGGAGTAGCAGGCAAAGGAAACCACTTGCAAACAAGGCCATCTTCTGTTAAATTTTAAAAGGCTTGCTCTTCACTTTGATAATTAAGTCTTATGATTTCCAGTTTCAGATCTTAGAAGGACAGTAATCAGTAGTTTCCTATTTCTGTTCACCTATAATGATACAAAAGAGAAAAACATACATTGATATTAGTAAAATATATATTAATATATATTTTCTCAATCGGTTCATAGAAAATATCTTTTATTTTTTTTGACAAGCATGATGATGCTATTATAAAAACTGCTCTCTCAAGTTTTAAAACAAATTAGGTTTACAACTATGAGATTGTATTTCCAAATGCCAAATGTGATTTGTTCTGACAGGAGGGATTTTTTCCCAAAGACAAATGTTCAAGATCTTCCATTGTTTAATGGCACATTAAGTAGAAAACTTCTCTTTCCATACCTGCATATACTTTATTTAGCTTCCTTCCATCTGCTCTGCAAATGCCTTTATAAACTGTATCCCATGGCAACCCCCAATGGCATTTAGCTCCTTGTCTCCCAGCTGAGCTCATCTCTCCAGGGAAACCACCTTAGCACTCCAAGGGTGGCATTTTTTTGTTAATTTGGAAAAGGCTTTTTTTTTTTTTTTTTTTTTTTGGTGAGAGTCTCTTGCATATACATTCCTTTAAACTTACAAGAAAATATTTGACTGTGAATCATGTTTAAATCCTAAAGATGAGAATGAGTCATATTATTTCACAAAACCACTGCTCTTCTGTCTGTAGACAAAGAAATCACAGATAATCATTTTATCAGTGTGAAGCAAGTTTTCATCCTAGAAAGTTATTTGAAATAAAAGCTTATAAATTTAGAATTCTAGTGGGACGAGAAAAACTGAAGTTCATTTACTTTGTATATACTTTACTATATGAATTAACTTGTTAATCTACGCTGAGAGAGTTGCGGCATGCTGAAAAAGACAGTGAGCTCGAACAAGCCAAGCTGGGATCTGTCGAAGGGGGAGGGGATGGCCACTTACAGCCGTACTATTTAGAGGCCATTAAATCATTTAAGCCTCAATTTCCCAGTTTAGAAAATGGGTGAAACTTCACAGGGTGTTGTGAAGATGAAATGAGATTAGTATAAAGGCTCTTTGTTAAAGGCAAAGCAGTATGCAGGGTTTGTTATTACATTCTCTACCCCAACATTTTATTATTGGGTTATCTATACACAATTAAAACATAATGGTGTTATAGCTTTAAGCACATTTATTCAAAACAATAAAATGAAGTGAAATTATAAGTGGAATCATTGTTGGCGTTTGAAATCTTGAGTGAGAAAGGAACAATAAAACTGCTTTGTGTATAATCTGCCCTTAGGAAACCAAAGTACTCCATGACATTCAGTATTTGAATTTAAAATTGCTTTTGTACCTCTGAATATACATATTTATTCTAATAACTGTTTTCAAAGCATAATTATTTTTGCAAATGCTTTAGCATTGTATTGTGTTAAAACCACTATAAATAAATTAAAACTTATATGTGCTTAACAAGATGTTTATTTTAAAAAAGTTTTATTCCATTTCTCCTTCCAGAAATTATTATTGGTAACATTGATGATGTTTATAAAAGTAATGTGTGACTTTTGCATTCTAATTAATCTTTTTCAAAACATTATTCTTTTTCTTTCCAAATTATTTTATTTATTTATTTTCAGAGAGCTGGGAAGGGAGGAAGAAAGAGAGGGAGGGAAACATCAGTGTGTGGTTGCCTCTCACGAGCTCTCTACTGGGGACCTGGCCTGCAACCCAGCCACGTGTCCTGACTGGGTATCGAACCGGCAGCCCTTTGATTCACAGCCTGAAACTCAATCCACTGTGACACACCAGCCAGAGCTCAAGATGTTATTCTAATTGCATATGTTTTTATAAAACTCTGAATTTTAAGTTACGAATACACTTGATCAAAATTTAGTAACCTAGGATTTACTTTCTAAAATAAAGGTGATGATTTCATAAAAACTCTAAAACTAAAAATTTACTTAGAACAATATTTTGTTAAATAACATTCAGTATTTGATTGTATTCACTGATATGGAGGAAACCATGGGGGGAAATCTATATTGCACCAATATTTCTGTATATAGTAAAAAACATAGTGAAATAAATAATTTTGTACATAAGAAAATTACATAGTTAATTAATTCAGAGAAAAGTTAATGTAAGTAGTTGTAAATGCTTATCACTGCACTTTTCAATGACCACCTCTTTGAGACCATGATTCCCTTTGGATAATTTAGTCTTGATAATTTATTCCAGCTTCAAAATTAGAGGGCAAGTCTCAAATAGTTTTTTATTTTTGCTTAACCACAACCACACAAAATAGGAAAATACAAATTTATACTAGTAAAATATTATATTAATTCATTTTCTTAATCAGTTCATTGCCTGTATGTTTTCTTAGAGTTTTATTAAGCCATTATAAAACTACTTATATCAAATTTTAAAATAAGTTAAATTTACAATTATGAGGTTGTATTTCCAAATGACAAATTATATCTGCTATAACAAGAGTTCCTTCTTCTCATATCTTAATCACTACTATTCTGTTGTAGAACACACAAAACACACACACACAAAATCCACAATTCCAGGTGGACTAACATTTTGCTAATATGACAAGTTTCAGCGTCTCTGTACCAACCATTTCTGCTGGGAGCCATTGTGCCTTTTAGATGAGCAAAGCATTTAGAAATCCTGATTTGCACTCTTATATTCCCCCTCCTTCACTTCATTTTCTAAACAATCCAGTTCAAAAGCCATTAGGTGGAAACAGAGTAGGCAATCGTACAGCGTGGGGATTGGGCTGAGAGGCAACAGAGCTGTGTGTTAATGAATTCAAGAAGGGTAAAGAGGGAGCCGAGGGGTTGGGGTGTTAGCCTACTACAAGGTGTGTCTGAGTGAGCTGAGGGGTGACCACATGAAATAGGAATCCCATGCTCAGTTTTGGACCCCAGTAGAAGGAAAAGTCCACAAGGGGAAGCAGATCATAGGAGATTATGTGTGTTATTTTATGTTTGCAGAGGAGTATCTCCAGAATAGAAAGAGATTGCTAGGTCAATGTATAAATCCATTAAAAGTTTTGTGGGATGTTGCAGAAACCGCCGTTCTGCGTTTTCTCTAGCAGCGTGTGCCTGCGTGCATTGTTTCTTTACAGTTTTGTCAGTGTGCTCTCAATACTCTTGTTATTTTTTCCAATTTGATCGATGAAAAATAGTATCTCAGGGTACTCTTAAGTTGTATTATTTTTATTATAAGTACATGAGCCTTATTTTCTGTATTTAAGTGTCATTTTTATATCTTGGGAATTTTCTTTTATACCTCTTGGCCATTCCTGTGGGGTTTTAAGTTTATTTCTCATTAATTTGAAAGTGAGGGTCTGATATTTAGTTTTTTTAGTCTAAGAGCTCATAATTTGTCCTTTGAATTTGCTTATTATACATTTTATTATTTTAAAAATATAAGTGAATATATTAGTATTTAAAAAATAGATGTGACTATATCTGTGTAGTTTCTTATATTGTTCCTGGATTTTACATCATTGTTAGAAAAGTTGATCTCTCATTTATAAAGAAATAACCCATGTTTGCTTCTCGTGCATGCATTTATTCATTTTTAAAATATTTAATTGTGTTTTCTACTTAAAGTAATGCTGCTCTGCGGTGTTAGATACAGCTCCATTTTTTCCCCAATGGCCACACACTTGTCCACCCATTTTTATTTAAAAATATATTTTCTTCCCGAATTATGTAGGTAGAATTGATTCTTGGATGTCTACTCTATGTGCATCTGTGGGTCATTGAAATGCTGTTTTAATTACAGAAGGTTTATGGCACGTCTTACTGTTTGCTAGGGCTAAGGCCCCCCTAATTTTTTTTCAGGGTTTTCTCATTATTTGCCACTGTTACTTTTTCTACTTGTGTTTTAGAATCAGAATGATTCTAAACAAAACACCTCTTAGCATTTTAGGGGATAATTAAAAATGTTCATATTTACTTGGATAAAAATGGTCTTATGATTACTTTGCATCCTTCATTAAGTAAAGTTTTCATTATACAGATAGCATTCTTCTCTTGATAAATTTGTTCCTAATCATTGTTGCTGTTCTTACTTCTTTTGTGACATTCCCTTGCATTATATTTCTGAAAGATATAGAAAATCTATTGATTTTTAAATGTCAATTATATGTATTTTTTTATCTTACTAAATGTTGCTTTTGCATTGACATTAGCATTGTTTCAGCTCTTGGATTTTTGATGCAAAACATTGTTTTATCTGCAAATTGAGATAGTCTCTCCTTCTTTTCAATGCTATGCCTCTCTGTTTTCTCTCATGTTGTTGCTTTGGCTACTGAATCCAGTAGTAATGAGCACTGTTGCCTTGTTCTTAACTTTGACAAAAAGCTTACTAATTCCCTATGAAGGTGTTGCCTGGAATGAAGGGTTAAGAACATAACAAAGATTAATCTTTTGACCCTACTGACTGAGATGTGACCTTATTCAAACTCCTTATAATGTTAAATTAGGGAATGTACTGGTGTATCCCAGATCAAATGTATGTGTGAATTTCTAATGAGGTTATTATTTACTTGAGTTGTGCGCTCTATACCAGATAGTTGGAATTGTGTTTTTGTGAACAGTAATTCATAATATGCAGGAGCACAAAAGAATGAGAATATAGTATAAAAACTGAAGGGCCACCATAGCTATTGGCTTCCCTCCGCTGAGATGGTCCATACATCTTTATTCCCATCGTAGCTTCCTTGTCCATTTCTCAGAAACATGTGCATCCCAGGAGTGATTGCGGATTTCAGAAGTTGTGCCTGGAATTTACAAGACTCTTAAGCTGCATATGGTGTTGCCTGTTTTATGTTGTTGTTTTCTTTTTACCCCCAGCTTTGATGAGGTATAACTGACAGTAAAATTGTAAGATATTTAAAGCATAAAACATGATGATTTGGGCAGGTACATATGAAGAAGGATAACATTTGGTTTATTAAGTTTTCAAAAGGCCATATGGCGAACCTAAAATGATGAAGCAGCAGAATGCCTAACACTAATCTCTTCTAGGCAATTAATGACCACATAACTTCTGCTCAGTTTGTTAGGGTTTCTGTATATTTGTTTTCATTATGCTAGTAGATTTATTGATATTTCACAATACTTTGTAATTGAAACAGATTTTAATATCTAAATTGCCTTTAAATTATATAATCTGTAAAACTGAGATGCTTCGAAAAATGAAAAATTTTCAAGTTATTCATTTTTACTTAAGCAAAATTGAAGGTGGCCGCAATTAAAGCCAGGTTACAGTAATTGGGCTACTCTGAGCCAAAAAAGAAAGCCATTTTTTAATTTGTAAATGAAATCATTTGCCATTTTTGATGGATATTTGATTGCTAATACTCTACTTATTTTAGGTATTTGAAAATGCTAAATTTATAAGAAGCATGTAGTGGAAGTAGAAAGATCAATGACCTATTTTAGAAATTGCATTGATAATAATTTAAAAATTAATGGATATTCTCATAGGTCTATACAATATATTCTTCTCTTATGGAAACATTTTTGTTTCATTATTATTTTTCTAACATTTATCTGATTTTCAATTTGTTGTATAGAGTTTGTATTTAGCTTTTCTACTGTAATGGTTACAGTCTGTTTCCAGTGACTGCAATTGACTTTTAAAATCAACTTATTAATTATATAAGCAAACTTATTTTAAATGACTATACAACCTCTGCTTTAGCTCCATGCACATTGATTCTACAAATGGATCTAACTCTGATGAAAATGTCATATTTTATCTACAACTATAATGTTAGCCTATACATTCTTTCAAAATGATCAATAATAGTGTCTATTAGTACAGTTTGTTAAAATACCATTTGTGATCTTTCTTCATGTAAAAAAGAACGTGGAGAGTTTCAAAGAGATTGATGTCAGCTCACGGTATGCACATGGACATTCTTAGCCCTTTCAGCCAAACATAGACAATCCAATATTATAATCATACTTGCCTTTTATTGGAGTAGATCTTAAAACAAATAAGTGGTGGAATAGTTGGTGCTGTTTCATACATGGGGATGTGAGAGGCAGTGGAGCATGTGGCTAGTGAATATTTTCCGTTGATGCGCTGCTTGGAATGTACAGGGATCCAAAGCAAAGCTCTTGCTCATCTTCACACAAAGTTCTTTGTTTATCCTTTAAGTGTGTCATATTTTCATTCATCCTCATTAAGGTTAAAATAGTCTGTCAATTTCAGACTCTATCATCATGAAATAACTGTTCTCTGTGTGTGGAGCAATTGCTGAGTGTCTTAGCTGTTCAATACCACATAAAGGACATAAACAGCCTTTTCTGTCTTATACTGGAAAAGATCATTTTGAACATTTTATTGGAATGTAAAACGTCAGTTGAGTCATTCATAATATGCTGAAATATTTAGATATTTTGGGACTGTTTAGAAATTGATATAAATTCTGTCACAGAAGCACTCCCAACTATACATACAGTAGTTCAAAGACTATTTAGATAGGCCCGCAATTTGTACAGACTCAGTGTCCTTATAGTTATTTTTTTAAACATTGAGCCTTTAAGTTTATTTATTTTATTTTAATTTTCTTTTTCAGGAAATGTACCAAAGAAGAGTTCTGAGAGAATATACTCAGTTGTCCTGCTGTGATTAAAAAAGACACTGCTGTATTTTGTAAGTTCCTCTATTTTTATCCTAATAATGAAGACTTTCTGATGCAGAAAACCACTTTTATTCATTTGGAATTAGAGTAGAATTTTGCTTTAGTGGAAGACTTAATGGGTTTTCTTTTTTCAAGTTTCCTTTACCTAAATTTTATTTAAATTCAATGAATAGTGAAGAGCAGTTCTTTTTTAGATGAACTCTCTTTCCTTCTATCTATTAGCCAATATTTGAATGGCTTGTGATGAAGACTTTATCAGTTGATGAGCTAGTTAAAGGGGCAGTGCTGTCAGTAATACTGATTTTGCCTACGTAAATATATTGGTAATTTTAATGTCCTTCACTTCAGTGAACAAACATATTCAATTTTATCTAAATAACTACCCAATGTGGTCTCATGAAGGTAACTGAACACTAGCCATCTTTGGAAATGTATTGATTTTATCTTGTTTCTTATACTTGGATTTTACATTAAAGGATTATAATATTCATACTGATGACATCTGACTTTGATGTACTAGAATATAATACTCATTTATTTCACATTACACAAAACAAACAAAGCCTGTTGTGTAGAGAGTCATGAATGACGTTAAATTGAATGTTTCCTGAAACTTCAAATTTAGAATTCCTCTGATTGTCTCAAAGTTGAGAAATTTTGCCATTTCAATGTATAGCAAATACATTTTCCTCTCTTTTGCAAGCTGCCTCTTGATATTGAGATGAAATAGTTCCTTTGACTCTGATTAGGTTCTATGCCAGATGCAGTAGATTGAGAGAATGGGATACTTTTATTTTGACTTTTGCAATTTTAAGAAAAAGTATTTTTTTATGTATTCCCCTTCTATTTTCTTTTTACTTTCTATTCAGGCAGACTGCTTCCACTAAAAAATTATGTTATATATCCCCAAAATAAATGGATGGAGGATTAACTAGATGAAAAGATACACCTACAGGTCTGTAATTAGTGTCACAGTAGCCATTCCAACTGCTCCTTATCAGAGGTGTTTTGTTGCTGTGGTAATTTTGAGCTTAATTAGTGCTGAGTATGGTAAAGTGAAGAGCTCACTTAAAAGTTACAGCAGGTTTTAGAAATCTGTATAGTAATTTGGAGGGCATTAATCAAACCAAAAAGACCTTGATGCTGGTGGAAAATCACATACAAGAAATGAAGGAAATTTTATAAGGACAAATATTAACATATCTCATGAAGGGTAAACATAAGATTATATAGATTAATTAAAAAAACCTTCCTCTTAAATTTAAACTATGTCAGAACAATTTCATTTTTTCCAGATTATCAAACCTTCATATTATCATTTGCCTTCATGGAAACTGTGGAGTTTTCCCCCTAAAACACTGCATTTAATAAGAATGATCAGTTCTCTATATTTTGTTAAATAAGGATTTATCTATGTATATATCTCTTAAATTCAAATTTTTGATCATTGTTGAATAAAAACAGCATTAAAATGACTTTATACAATTTTATATTAATAGGAAATATTTATTGGATATAATGTATCAAGCTCTATGCATGAAAAATCAGAAAGAAATTTGATGTTGAATAAGACTTGTGCAATCTTATCAGTGGTGAATATACATTTTCTATTAGTATTTCATAGAAGTCTTCTTTTCCCCAGTTACTACATCAATCCCTATAGGTCTAAGAAATCCAAGTTGGGCATCATAAAGGTATTATTAGGATTTAGATTAGTAAAATGTAAGTAAGATTTCTAAGAGGCAGAACAAATATATCCTTGACTTTGGTCACACGCCTGTTGCCCACACTGAGCACTTATAGTCTATTCAGCCAATGGGGAATCTGGAGTTGAAGGAGGAGGTGAAGGAGAGAAAGAAAATTTGTGATTAAAACGTCTGAGTAATAGTGTCTCTGATAAAAATTTAAAGAAAGGAGAATAATTCCACTTGAAGAAGAAAACAGTGAGATGGTTGAACATTATTCTTCACATTTATGAAGAGCTCTTATTGTAAAGGTGACCAATTCTTTATTTTGTAGTGATTAAAAACAAACCAAAACAAAACAGAAGAATAATAAGCCTGGCCTATTATCAGTAAAGATTTTCATGCTGTGAGAATTTTTAAGCACTAGAATAATTTCAGATAGAACTTTGAAAATCTCTTATTTTGAAATATCTTTTAAAAACAGAACTGATTCTATCTTGCAGGGAATATGTGACAGAAAACATGCTCATTTATTCAACACAAAATCTTTCAAACACAGTTACTGTTTTACATTCTGTAATAGGTCGTTAGCTTCAATCAACATTGGCTTTGTTCTTCTGAGACCATACAGAGGACAAAGTTAACTGGTTTATCAAAACATCTGCTTAGCTATGGTCCCAGTTGAATAACTGTCCAGTCCCTAATGGAGAATTAGTGCAGCTTTCTCTAAGAGTGTAAAGGATGATCAAAGTAGGCCCTCTGTGCTTGAAATGGGAACTTCCCTGGGAGCTACACTAATATCATCCGGCTGGAATTTATCTAAACAAATGTTTTAATGAGCACATTTAAAAAATTACAGCTATCGTTTTGCTGTGCATTATTGATATCCCCTTAAGAGAGGATTATACTTCACTAGATAAAAGCTTTCAATAGAGATTATTTTTCTGATATTTTAGACAATGAATGATTTCAGTTTAGAAATCACTCTGTCATCTGGCTTATAATGCTAGTTTTTTAAATAAACTTTCTTTTCCCATAAACTCAGTAGAGATAGAATCAGCATTATATTTTTTCAAGTTTTTTTTTTTAATTTAGGGGATGTAATAAAATGATTATTTGTGTTACAAATTGTGGGGAATAAAAGAAAAGTACAAACTATCACTGGTTCTAAATTGTTATAATCTCATTGTGGAGACAAAAATCAATTATATAAAAATTAAATGTTGGATTCATGTTAGTTAGAAATGCAGACTATGTTATAACTCTCTGACCTCCCATGCCTATCTGAAGTCTATTCTTCGTATGTCAGATACATAGTCAAAGATATGTAGGAAAAAAACCAACAATGAATGGATGAAGTTAATCAGAGAATCAGTGTAATTAAAATTGAGAAATGAAATATAGGTAAAACTTGGAAATTAAAGGACTGATACCACAGATTAGAAATAGTCTGGCTTGACTTTATAATTTACTTAGGATGTGATGATACATTCCAGCTTTAAAGGTATTGGAAAAATATTTTTATGAAAAGAATATTGGGAAGGAAATCTAAGTAGATAAGCTTGGTCTAAACCATAAAAGGTCTGAATTCCACTCTGGGTAGCCTATACTTTACCCAGTGGGAGGCAGTCACAAGAGACATTTCAATGAAATTCTCTCTTATCCATTCCTGAATAATTGACATAGGGGGAAAAGTGAGATCTCTGCTACGGAAAGCTCTTCATGATAGGCTTTCTCAGCAGAGTTGACAGGGACATTCGTGGCCAGACAGCAGTGGATGTGTGGACAGGACACCAGGTTGCTCTGGAATTCAATCAGATCAACATTCAAGGCTTCATCAAACCTGAGGGAAGCAGTGATGGAGGACACAATCTGGCTAATAAGGTGTGTAAGGTCAGTGTAGAAACCGCAATATCTATGGCAGATGTCATAGATGGCCTTGTCAACCAAGAGGGCACAATCAGAGTGTCCCTGGGTGGTGTGGGTGCTGAAATTGGAGTTGTAGGGCTCAACTGCAGCTGTGGAGACAGGAGGGGCTGGGCAAAAGCAGAATTCCAGCTTGGACTCTTGGCATAATTGACAGAAATATGTTCCATCAGCAGAGAGGTGAACCCAGAATCAGTTCCCCCACCAAAGCTGTGGAAAATCAAGAAGCCCTGAAAACCTGTGCACTGGTTAACCAGTTTCCAAAGTTGGTCCAAGACAAGGTCATTAAACTCTGTCAATGGTGCAGTGCCCAAAGCATAATTATTGGCAGCCTCTTCCTTATCTATGATGAGCTGATCAAGGTGAAATAGTTGGCAGTAGGTACTAATGCAAACTTCATCAAAGACTGTGGATTTTAGGTGTACAGATCTGGCTCTGGACACATTCTGGCCATTTCCTGTCTCACTAAAGAAGGTATGAAGGAGTCATCTACACCCCCCGCCCCAATAATGTCTTGTGGCTTGGCAGTGACCATTGGGCTAGATGCCATATTCCAGGCATTAGAGCTCCCAGCAGGCATTGCCAATCTGGACACCAGCCTGGCCAACATGGATGGAGATGTGCTCATGTGTGGTTGCTGGTTAGCAGGTGCAGGCAACAGGAGTGGACACCATGTGCTGGTTACTGTCCCCAACAAGCTAAGAGTCGAGATAAGCAATGCACTCAGCTCTCAGATTATTTAGACATGCAAGGAAAAAGCCTAAAGAATCTTAATGGAGTAAATAGTTGGCAACTTATTCTTTAGATAATTATCTGGAATGCCAACTATCTCCAGCAAGCTTAAGATAGGAGTTTTATGGCAGACAACTCATAAGTGAGGTTTTAGGGAATATCCAAAGGACAGAAGTTGTTCATTCCTGACTGAACAAGCACCTCTATGCTGTATGTATCAGCCATTTTTAAAATAAAGATATTTTGTTGTAAAAGTTAATGAATTTATTGATTAGGCAACCCATGAACTTATTTAACATATGTTGCTGCCCATTCTGTTTATCACTAGAAGTTGGTGCACCTGTGTGCAGAAAGAAAGTTTTAGTCAGGAAGGAATTCTAAATGCTTGGAAGAATACTAAAAGAATAGGTAGAAGTTATGTATGTCTTTCTCTTAAAGATTTTGACCAAAGATCTTGAAGATATTCTATATGTCATCAACACAGTGAAACCCTAAGTTCCATTCTTAATGAGTTTAATTGATCAAAACTCCATTGTGATAAATTTGCTAGGTATCCATGGTTTCCAAGTAGAGTGATGGAAAATGTGTGGGCATTTTTCTTGCTCTTTTAAAAAAATTATGTTGTATATTAGGGAGTTATGGAAGTTTGTTATTTGGAGTAAAACTCTTAACACTTCTAAATAAAACATAATATGCAACATAAGTAGAAATGAGTAAGTGTAAAAATTACAAGTCTCTAAAAGGAAAATTCACAGCTTCCTTTCAGTTAGAGATTCATTTATAGAATAGAAATCAATATAGTGAGCATCAGTTCCCAAAATAACAGAGTTTTATCTATTATTTTTTCTTGAGAGCTGCAGCAATGTTCATTGCTGATTTAGCGGAGGAACAGTTGTTTCTCCTTTTTTATTCATAATGACTATCAGTTGAATCCATGGACATTCATAATAGAAAATATAACAAAATTAAAAGCATTAGATTCTCCATTTTTATTGCTATATACATTTCTGATATAATTTCAGAAATAATGTTGACAATTTTGGGGTAATTTCTTTATTTAAAAAAGATTTTTTCAGTGTGACAAACTCTAATTTGTTTTTCCAGCATAATTAACAACTGTGACTTTCTATTTCATTTGTCTTAACATTCACATTAATGAATTCACCTTTTGTGCTGCTCTGAACTTGATAGTGAAAAAGGTTTTATGCATCATTGCTTTTTAATATGCCTCAGGTAATTGGTCCTGTTCCAGTAGCTTATACAATACTTACCTAAGAAAATGAGAGACACCTTTCCACGAAACAGAGCTTATCTCAAACTGATTTCATTTCAGTGAGTTAGTTATCAAGATGGAAGGTGTTTTGACAAATATAAATTTATAGAAATTGAAAACACTATTTTATAAACTATATTAAGCTATATTTAAAAACACTGTTTTATAGTCTTGATTGGTTGGATTGGGTGGAATTGGTTGGATAGGGTTGGATAAAAGACCAAAGTCAGACCCTTTATTTATGCTGCCAAGAATATTGGTTTCAAACTTTCTGTTGTATTTTAAAGAGATGGTGAATCAAAGCACTGTTGATGACAGATACTGCGTTTTGAGGATTCTCTACAAATCCAACATTGGTTATATTCAAAATGCTAAGGCTGCAAAATGGAATCTTTTCTGCTTTGCAATGGTACAGAAAAAAATCTCCATCATTGGGAGCCAATGGGGAAAAATTAGGCCATTTCCATGGACTTTTCCTGGCGTTAGAGTAATTCTTCTGTGTTTTTAGTCTAAAGGCAAATGGTTATGTGTCTAAATGTACTACTGCAGACAAGAGTTAGGAACATATGTAACCTCAGCCATTGCTACTACCACTGAAAAGTGTTTGAGTTGGACACCACGTAGCCAGGGTCAGGAACTCCAACACCGTTCCACCACTTTGGTATATAGAAGTTAGTCCATTATGCCAAACCTTCTAACACCATGTGGTCAATGATAAAATCTCAAACTTTGGGATGAAACTGAAATTTAGGTCTTGACTTTGATAATTTCTCATTGAGTGGCCTTGGACCTTAGGCCAAGTACTTACTGAGTCTCAGTCCAAGTTGATCTTTTGTAAAATGGTGACAATTACTTTTTATCTTATCATGATTGTTATGTGCTTTACATGGCACATCGTAGGCCTACATATATATCAATTAGATTTTCTTCATATAATTCCATGTGTTTAATTATATATTAAACATTATTAAATAATTAACTGAATGCTTCTTTTTAAATATTATATGTCTTCTGAACTTTAACCATATTTTCCCTATTTTCTAGAACACTGTGGATATTTCCCTAGTAATATAGACATAAATCTTCACAATATATCATTAATTCTCTTTTTTTGTATTGGCTACTTTGTTGGTCTCTAGTAATTATTGTGTAATGTATAATGTTAAAATAATCACTTTTAGTCTATGTTGTCTTTGAATGATTATCAGAGGTGTCAAATTCTCTGCAAATACCTCAAGTTTGGAACATAATGTCATGCACTGTTTGTGGTTGAAAGGGTACTTGATATAGGTCCTTGTCATGGCTTTGCCATTAACTTTATCACCTTGGAAAAAACCATTTGCTTTCTCTGGGGCACAGTTTCCTACTTTATAAATTAAGATGAATAGACTTTAGAAAATATATTGTCTATTTAAAAAGTAAAAACTTATTTATTCATTTTGCTAGCCCTTCTAACTTTCAAAGCATATTTATATGTAATCTAAGTCGATCTAATGGTCATTTTTTTAGAAGATGAGAAACCTGGACAGTGTGACTTGTGATGTCTCTACGACCTGATTTCTGGTGGCAGAAGCAGATTGAGCCAATTTTTTTCACAATAAGTTTACCTTCTATTCATTATGAAGTGAATTGCAAATTGATAATACTAATGGTAATCTTTTCTTCTTACAAGTTATAGAAATAATATCTATCAAAGTTGAAAATGATAAATTTGATCTACATCAAGTTTAGAAATAGGGAAAATATTCTGATTTTTATTAAATATTTAAGTTTATGAAAATTTCACATATTTATAATATTCCTTCCATTTAAAAAGACCATAAAACTCTTTTCAAATTATTTGTTTCTTAGTAAAGATTTGTGATTTTTAAAATGCAAGCTCTAAAGATGTATTATTTATTCCTATATATCTTAAGTTTTGATGTAATCATAGTGAGTACTTTTTTTCCCTTGATCGCATAAATCTTTAATGCAGTAAAATTGCAGTAACAATTGAGGTAACAACAGTATTTGATAAATGAATGATTTTAAACCTTAGCCATTTAACACCCAAGTTGTATTTTTGGCATAAGTGGTCTGCCTGCTCAGTGATAAATTATCATTGCACTTCATAATCGGCTGCCCCAGATGACTTGTTCTGTGAAATTTAAGGAAAGTTTGCTGATAGACGTCCTTCTCAAGTTTATACTTACAGATGATCACTAGTGGAGAAGAGCATTTAACAGGATATTATCTTTTGTTACATTCCAACCTGCAAGCAAAACCACTTAAAAAAATAAAAGGAATGATCTAGTGGTTAATGTTGAGCTAAGATATTACGTAGCTGATCAACATGTGTCAGTGGATTCTTCTCTTCCTGAAATCAAGGTAGCAGCAGCTGGATTTTAAAGAGAACTAGTAAGATTATTAAATAAGAACAAAGAGTCACACTACATTTTTAATAAAATGAAAGTTTAGATCACTTTTTCTCAGTGTCAGGGCCCAGTGTTTGATTATCTAAGAGGCTCCGAGTATTTACATAATCCTAGCAAGAGTTAGTAATCCTGGCCGTAGTAATTTAGGAAAATGAGATGCATATTGCCCAGTTCAATTTTTCTAAATTAGTACTTTTTAAATTATATTTAACTGGCTGTTTTCATTAAAAAGTGTGCTAAAAATTTCCATATGTTTAATGAGATCTTCAGGCAACATTCAGAAATCACATATATTAGTTTTTTTAAAGATTATCAGTGGAATTTTTGTTTCTAGGCTTAAATTCCATTTTGTAATTATTGTTAAATATTTTCTTTTATTCACTTCACAGATATTCTTTCTTCCTCTCAAGCTACCATCTATCTTCCCAAAATTATATCAAATTATTTCATTCCACTTGCATGATAGCAAATCTTTAACAGAGATTATTTGTGAGTTCTTGATGACAATTGACATTCCTAATTAGTATTTTCTTTTACACCTATTAATTCCTTAAGTTTAAGTTCAGTGTAGTTTACTGATTAAAAACACTGGGATGAATTTATCTGGGCTTGAATTATCAAACCTATCACATTTTAGTTGTGTAATTGCTAATCTGAACATATGAATTTTTAAATCCATAACATAGGTAGATAAAAGAATTCATTGCCATAATCTACAATGCAAAACTATTACACTTCATAACTGATGTTTACAGTAGTAAAATGTGTTGAACTTTTATTAACTAGAAGTGAAATGTATTATATTAATGAAGGATCAAAGGTTACTATTTGCCATTTGTATATTCATTAAGGAAATGACTTCATATTTGGAAACAGAAGTTCAGTTCAGAAAAATTACAGTACAGCGTGTTTTTCTAATGATAATTATTTTATAAGATTCATGATATACTTCTATGGCAAATGTATTATTTTAGCCAGTATTCATAAAATTTACATAGTGGTCTTATATATAAGAAATAAAAGTATGCCCTGGCATTTCCAATGGAATCGATACTTGAAAAGCGGGAGCATATTTAGAGAAATAAAAGCTATTTTTTATCCTTTAAGGCTAATGATATTTTTTTTAAAAATATGTTTAGCCTTTAGTAATATTATAATTCCCAAGATTTAAAACAAGCCAGCAAAACATTATTTTGGAAGATTGTATTTCTAGAAGTTATATCATTTGTATTTAATTGCCTTTCCATTGTAGTATTTTTTAAACTGGAACTATCAATTCCTTGTAATAATTAAATAACTTATCCCCATACAAATATTTTATAGAATTCTTAGAACCAGGATTGCAAGATTTATTTTTTTCATAATTTAATCTTTACCTTGGTTTAATTGTATTTTTTCTTATCTTGCTCCAATCTAGAAAAGTAGTGAGGAATATATAATCACAATTATCTTTCATAATATAAATGATTTTCATGCACCAAGACAGACTTCAGAATTGCACTACAGAATTGTTGCGGGCATATTGAAAGAAACTAAATTGGCATTTGCCTTTGAGAAATCTGTAATAGCTACACTTCCCTTCAGGTGCACAAGAGTTTTATTCTTGATAACTATGTATTATTTTTTCATATAAACAACTCTTAAATTACAATATTCTTTCTTATGTCTGTGCCTTAATGTCATTGGGAATTTAGCACATGAAATTATAATAGGATATGTTTAAAAGGGAACATGCTAAAACTATAAAAAAGGAGAAGTTATATTGTCAAGAACATAATATGACTTTTTATTAATTATTTGTACTACTGGGTTGGAGAATCAAATCACTTGTATCTGAGTATGTAGATTTTTATTTTTCAGTTTTTAACTTCATTATGGCACTGTATATAATGAAACAAATATGAGATTCTTCTAAAATGCATAGTTTTGAAAAGGCTGACAATCACTTTTTACGTAAGAACAAATCTAACATGGACTAAATCATTCTACTTTATTGACTCCAAAAACCTATAAAACAAATATCTTTAGTTTTTCTAGGGATTTTAAATAAATTAGAAAATAATATATATCTTAGATTTATATGAAGACCTATATGAATACAATTGTGAAATACAAATTTTGCTGTAACCCAAATAATAGGTCCACTATATGGAAAGCCTTTATATTGCTGGAAAAACAGGTCTGTATTTTTGGATATGTCAAATTCGATTATGTAGATGAAAGAAATATAATGAATGGAGAAATAGAGAGAAAACTTATTAAATGGTTCACAGGTTAAGATTATGCAATTAAGCACTAGAAGGTAGCAAGTGACAGCATGAAAGATTATTTCCTTGGGCTTTGTGGATTTAAGTGAATTCCTTCAGGAAAATATAAGTAGATGGCCATTATTTTATTAGATTTTATTAGTTAAGAAATCTTCATGAAGTTTTCTGCTCACACAGAAGTGTCGTTTCATTTTATATGTTCTGATAAAATCATCAGCGAGGTTTGTTTCTTTGACACGGTTCAAGCCATTTGGCTGAGGAAGCTGAATCTTAAAAAGCCATGAAATACAAACACATGTCTCCTAATTAAAACATTGAAAAAATGTTGCTTAGTTTTCAATATTTCTTACCAAATTTTAGGAAGTCTACAAATCTATAATTCATACAAAACAGTAGGATACCAAATTATAAGCACTTAACTTTGTAGGCTGGCAAATTTAGAATTTATATAAACTACTAGCTTAGAATAGTAAATAATAATTGCTTATTTTACCAAGCTTATGCAAGAGCAGTTACATTTTTATAATTAAATTATTTTCCAAATTAAAAGGTACTTTTTAAAGTATTAAAATTCTTAGCTCTTCTTTATTTGAAAACCTTACCTGAAATATGGAAATTCGATTTAATTCACTAAATGGTTATTGTATACCTTTATATACAACAAATGAATTAGTACAGTTGGTTAAAATAATACACAATTATCTATGATCTAATACCTTGCATAAATTATAGTAAATTACAGTTACTAAATCAATTTTAACATTTCTAGAACAGAAATCCTTTATTCTAGAAAATGTAGCAGGAGAGAATATGTAATTTCATCTTCGCTTACTAGCTGTATGACAAGGGTAATTTTCTCATTTTTATGATCTCATTTTTTTCACCTATGAAATCGTATAAATCACGCCTCCCCAAAGAAGCAGTGATGCTGCAATGAGATAAGCATGCCAAAGTGTCTAAACAGTCCTTCGTAACTGATAAGAGCTCAATGATTTTTAGAGGCCCCTCACTGAGAGCTCTTTCAATGTGTGAGACTAATGGAGAATACATCAAAGACGCCGAAACAGGATTAAAAAAATAGAACGCAAAGTCACACTTCTAGGTTGAAATAATGTAAAAGAAGTATGGCTAATGGAAATAAAAAGTAAATGTACTACAAATGATTTGTATACTTGCCTCTGTTTTTGTGCCTTTGGAGTTTTTATTGGGGTGTTGAAAATTATTTTTAGGGATCCTTTAGATGTATTCTTCTGTGGAAGCGTGGTATCAGGTTTTTAAAAATGTGACTGAAACAGAATTGGGTGGTGCCAGAATTTAACATTAAGGCCACCAGAAACATTTGCTCACTTTGGTTATTCCTCAAAGATCTAACCAAGAGCCTGTCTTCCAGACCACTGGGTGCAGCTTAGAGTTGGGGTAGATGCTACGATACATACTATGTCATCTCACTTAAACCACCACCACCACGACCACAAGTGTACCCTTTTTGGGGTAATCTTTTTGCATCTTAAATCTACACCATTTTTGCAGAAGAGCAAGGTTACCTTGGTCTTGCCGTTGTCCCTTCCCTCATGCTCTTGGTACCAATGCCGTGTTGCTGCTTTGTGAGCCAGGAATGGAGCCATGACACCAGCAAGCACCTATAAAAATGCCCCTTTAGAAAACATATGACAAGATAAGTCATTATTATATTAATTTAATTTTGTATGAGAGTTGGTCCAAGAAAAACCAGCTGATTATTATAAACAAAACAAAAAAACAACAAAAAAACCTTTCTAAAACTTTTAAATTTCTTCTATTTCCAAAGTCATCTAATTCCATTTTCCACTACATAAAAGTCATAGTCAAGAATTTTTCATTTTTCTACTCACCTGAGGTTCCTCCTTTACTTTTCTGAGAGGAGGCAGCGGAAGCATCACATTGGTGACATATTTTGTTCTCTTACACTGCAAGTTTAAGCCCTCTTACAGACACTGTAATATCGTATATTACATTATCTTTACTACTTTACAGGATAACAGAAATGCCATGCTCTCCAAGTATGGGAAGAAAGGAAGGAAGTATAATAAGTGGGAGACCTTCCCTATCAAACCACCATTTACGTAGCTTTTCTAGCAAAATATAGGATGCACTTTTCAATATGTAAGAAGAGCTTTGAGATTTGAGATTCAGGGCAGAATAAGGGCAAGAGTTTTTAATGTCAATGCTAATTTAAGTCCTCCACATGGCTGGTGCTGATTCGTGGCAGTGATTTGTAAGGATGTGCTTCATTACAATCCTGTTTCTCCTCAGCTTAAAATGGATTGCAAGTCAGGCTAAAGGCACCAAATTTGGCTAATTTCAGAAATGATCACATTGCTTGCCTCATGGGTTTGGAAATGAGATACAATTTATAAATTGATCTATTTTTAACACATATATTTCTTTGCCATTATTCTGAACAAATGAAAGTAATATTATGCCTGGTTACTTCATGCTTTTGTAGATTAAAATCATTTTCTAAATTGAAGCACATACAATGTTCATATGTATGCTTTATAGGAAACACATAAATCTTTTTAGTGAAGTAAAAATTGTACTATTGCTTTGCTTCTTTAAAAGAAGTTATTGTAAAATTGGCATCTTCTAGATTATAAACTAACTCAAAGACATGTAGAAGACCAAATTTGGGAGGGGGCAGATAAGTACCACAATAGTCTTTTATTTATTGTTCATTTCTTATTATGCAAATTTTTTGGCAAACTATATAATAGGGTCTGTAAATTAATATATTTAAGCTGATGGCAATAAGAAATGTAGCATCTGTCCCTGGTGTTTTTGAGAATAATTTACTTCACTAATACATAATTTCATGCCTTGTGAAAAAAAGAGAAACTCTTGATTGCTGAAGGTGAAATGAGAAGACAAGCTTCACTGGAGAAAAACAAACTTGTGTTCCTGGGAGAATTTGACATTTACAGGCACTGTGGATATGCATGTATGAGGAGGAAGAGGCTTTGGGGAAAGTAGCCTCATGGTGCTGTTTTCATAATTTGGAAAACACTGACACATGAATAAGTTGCCTCGCTCTGTTGGCAAGGCAGACAAGATGACATGCACAGGACATAGTGAGCAGGCCTATGCACATTTGCCAGCCAGATGGTATGAGACAGTTTATTAGCACCGTCTTCTTAGATGACGTGTTCATTAGTTTTCTTAATCAAGATGACGATTATTCTAGTATAGCTGTAATGGAGCCATGGCTAAAATGCACCCATATTGGGAAAAACCAAAGACTAAACATACGTATGTAAAGGTCTAAGTAACCCAACTTCCAAGTAGCTCCTGGGGAGAGAAAGGGACCCAAGATCTAATTTCTGCATTGGTTTGTTTGTGTATCTGAGTATATTTGTGTGTGTTTTAATGACTTCCAAACTATGCTAGGAAACCTTGATCATATGAAAACAATTTTTCCTGTTTACACTAAACTAAGAGAAGACCCTGTGCTATGCTGTTAAATGATTAGCAGAGAGAGGCACTCACAGAATATTTAAATCCCTGTATTCCCCGGGAGGTCCCAGGACGCTGAGAAGGTTCTCCTTCGTGGTGGGTCCAGTTTGTGTCCTTGAATGAGGAAGAGCAGTATTATTTTTTTATTTAGGAACTTTTCCGAAAAATAATCTTATTTTATAAAAAACTTCCTTGACTAAGTTATTCCAGTGATTACATATGAAAACATTATTATTTACCATAACAAATTTAAATAAAATCAGTGAACAAAACCTACTCGCATAGTTACATTTGTGTGCTATTTTTGAATCAGAAACATCCCTGGTTTTGATGTTTTAATATGTAAATAATACTTCTCAACTTGAGGATATTTAGTGTGGCATCCATAAATTGTGATTTGGAAAATTTACCAATAATAACTGATTGATCTTTGTCCACCAATTTTTTTATTTTACCTTTTCTCAATTTAACTGCAATTAATTAAATCGAACCCCAAAGCAAGACACTGGAATTATATTGGGTTGGCCAAAACGTTCGCTTGGTTTTTCCCATAAGATGGCTTTAGTAGCGCTTGGTTGTCTTTAACTTCATTTGAAGCAATTTTGTTAGCTTGTATTGTGACAGCTGTTATATCAGCGTGCATTAAACAAAAACTTACCAAAATTGGTGAATTTTTGTGTAGCCATTTTAACATTGAAGATAGAAGAAAATAAGCAACATTTTTCAGAATATTATGTTTTATTATTTCAAGAAAGGTGAAAATGCACCTGAAACACAAAAAACGATTTGTGCAGTGTATGGAGAAAGTGCTGTGACTGATCAAACATGTCAAAAATGGTTTGTGAAGTTTTGTGCTGGAAATTTCTTGCTGGGTGATACTCCACAGTTGGGTAGACCAGTTGAAGTTGATAGCAATCAAATCGAGATGTTAATAGAGAGCAATCAAGATTACACCATGCAGGAGATAGCTGACATACTTAAATATCCATATCAATAAAGTTATTGATGAATGTCTTTAATTTTATGGAAAAAAACTAAATGGACTTTTTGGCCAACTCAGTTCTAGGATAGAACTTAGTATTCATACTAAGCTACAGCTTATTGTGAGGTACCAATGTTGTAGACTGTCACACTGATATTAATATATTGTGTTTAAGTGCTTTTCACTCTTTCCTTAATACATTTGTAATATTAATATTATGGAAAAATATGCTACTTACAGTGCTTGTAATATTTTTTAGGTGTTTTATGAAATTTTATTTTAATAATGGACAAATTATGACTACTGAAAAATAGATACATAAAAACAGAAAAATAGATACTAAAATAGAAACTAATAAAAAGACACTAAATCATTTACAAAAGAGTGTAAATAATTAGCAAAGTTTCTAGATTAGAAGATTCATTGATTGCTAGATTGGAAGTTATATGAGGCATTAAATTTGTTCTTTATTTTGGTAATATTTCCTTAGGTATCCATTCAGTCATGAACTCTACTAACAATAAGAAAACATGCTGTCTAGCCAAATACAATACAGTAAAAAAAAACTGGCATATATTTATGAACATTGTAAAGAATAGAGTTTCTATGAAAGTCCTGGCTTTGGCAATAAGTGACTGCTTATTGTAAACAAGTATGATCATTGTGATCATTTCCATTTTCAATTTTCAGTTCAACTGAAAATACAAACTTCTCTTTTGTTCAGTAACTTTCCCCAGTCTTTTAAAAAATACTGTAGTGGTCTTTCAGAAATTGAAGAACCGTATTTTTTTTTTTGACAAAGAATACACAAGGAGAAAAATATCATATGTAACATTAATATTAGAGTATAAAATATATTTTACAATGGAGTAAGAAGTAAGTACATAATGCAGTAGAAACACAGATGAAAATATCAACTAACACATACAGAGGAGAAATTAAAAAAGGCCTAAATGAATAAAAAGATGCTCAACCTCCTTAAAAATTACAGGAATGCAAATTAAATTAATGTAATACAATTTCCCATCCATCAAATTAGCAAGGGTTTTCAGAAAACAGACCCATATATTATGTGGTGGAACTATTAATGTGATTTCTAAATGTTAACACAGAATTTTTTACCCAGATATATATCTTAATGAAAAAGGTAATATAGTTCTGTCCAGTCTGCTCTTTAGCCAGTCCTGGCATTTTAAACTTCATCTATAGTATTCACCTCTTGAATTTCTATGTAGTTCTTTTTCTAAAATGCTGGGTTATTTCTCACAGTTTCTGTTAACTCATGCTATTCTAAATATTGTCTTTTTTCTTTAAACACAGTAAGCATAGTTGTTTTTAATTTTTTTTTAAATTCTAATATTTAATTTATTTTCCAGTTTTTTTCTGCTCTTACTTTCCTCTAAGTGGTTGTTTATTATTTCTTATTTATGATGTACTCAACTATTTTTTTTCTTATGAGCTGCTATTTATTTATTTTTAAAGAAAATTATTTGTTGGAATTCTATGACTCCTAAGATGAAAGCTGTCTTTACTCATAGAGATATTCGATCTTCCTGTCTCAAACACCTGAGTCACTTACTATGACCTCTGAGTGTCCACCCCACACCTAGGGGCTTACCCTGGCATTTAATGCTCTTTCACTGCCTTTCAATATATCAAAACAAAAGCATGTGCAGCATGGTGACTACAGTTAATGATACTGTATTGTATATTTAAAAGTTGCTAAGAGAGACTTCAGAAGTTTTCTCTATACCCCCCAAAAAGGGTAACAATGTGAAATGATGGATGTGTTAACCAACTTTATTTGATAATCAATTTGCAATAGATACATAATTTAAAAAACCGTAAATTCAGTCAATTGGCAAATGCTCTCAGGACAAAATGAAGTTCCAGATTCCAGTTAATCTTCTGGGTTCCAAATATCCCTTAAACTTTGTCTTTGATGTCAGTATCCTGTGCTGTTCTATGCTGTGTATCAATTACAGTACTTCAGTGACCTACAGAAGTAAGCATATATTGCCCTGGCCGGGTGTGTCAGTTGGCTGGAGCATCCTCTTGAAACACCCAGGCTGTGAGTTCCATCCATATATTGCTCCTGTTTCTGTGGTGGTCAGCAGGGCAGCTCTGAGGACCTTGGTGGGTCTTGTTTTGCTGGGCAGAAAATGGCCTCAGTGCTGCGATCTTATGCTGCTTTTCATGGTTCTCCTTCTCTTCCTGGGGCTAAATAGGGCCCGCTTGGCCGTGTCCCTCCTATGGCGATCACAGGGGATAGGAGTGAGAAATTCAGCACACATAAGCATCGTTCAAGCTCCTGCCTCTTACATGCTTGCCAACATCCAATCGGTCCAAAATAAGCCACGTAGTGAAACCAGAGGCAGAGTGGGAGGTCACCACATAAGAAAGCGCGTAGACACACTTTGGGTTGAAAAATGGGGCTATTTTTTATTATTGACACTATTACAGATGTCCCCCATTTCCCCCCTTTCCCTTCCACCCCCTTCTTCACCACATTGTTGTCTGTGCCAGTCATTTCTCACTATCTTGTCAATTGCTTGATGCTATTAAGCGCTGTATTGTTTTTATATTTACCTAATTTTTCTGTGTTTTCTTTGGTACAGATGGTTTAAATACAATAGCCCAGGAAAACAAAGGATGTTTTTATCGATTTACTTTTTAAGTTTCTATAATTACTGGTTTGTTTTAAAATTTGAGGCAGGTGTATGTGTGTGCGTGCGTGTGTGTGTGTGTGTGTGTGTGTGTATATAAAATGTGTATATATACACACATATAATGTCACTGTTACAAATGGGTGAATTGGGTTGACCAAACATTAATGTAAAACAAGGTGGCATTTGTTTTGTTGTTATAATTAACAGTTAAAAGATTATTTTTTCATTGTTGATAGTTAAAATATTAATTTTTCTTATAATAATCTAAAATACAGATTTCTAAAATAAAGAATATATGAGCCATACTTTACTGAAACTTCCAGGAGAAACCACTGCAGGTAGATTTTTGAAAAACAGTGAGGTAGTTCTGTTTGTAACATATATAACCTGTTTCCATTTCACTTGAAAATATACTGAGGAAAATTTTTCATGTCTATAAATACACCTCTACTAAATACTTTTTAAAGGCAGCTTGTTTTTGTTTTATTATTCACTGCAATTTGTTCCTCCAAATACCTATTTTTAGACTGGTTGGCTCTACATTTTTCAGTATTATAAATAATGCAGCAAGGAATAGTCATATAGATTTTTATGTTTTTTGTATTAATTTCTCTAAGATAAATTCCCAAGTTAAATTGAATTGATTAATGCTTATACCCGTTTTCAAGGATATTGTCCATATTTTTATATTTACCTCTAGAAAGGTCGTTTACCTGTTGCATACTCTAGAGATGCGTGAAGACTGCTCCAATGAGAACAAACAGGGTATTTATTCGGCACTCGCTATGTCAAGGAGTGCTTCCCCAGCACTGGCGCCTAGCAGAGAGGCAGAGCGTTAGAAGCAGTCAGGCAAGAGGGAAAGCTTTGTCGTGAAGAAAGGGAAGGCTTCAGGTGCGCTCTGGTTGGAGCTCATTGGCATGGGAAACTGGCGGCAGCCTAACTAGAAACAGTGCACTTTATGCGATTGGTTTGGGAGCATATTTGGTATCTCTGGTTGGTCCTGAGTTGGAAGCAAACAGAAAAAAGAAAAAGAAAACAGAGAATTGTTGATCAAGTCTTGAGTATTCTGGGTCAGTTGCTGAAGAGGTTTGGCTTTTTGGCCTGGCTGTAGTTTGGGTCCCTGGACTTCTTATGTCAATCTTTTTTATGACTTTTTCTGCTATATAGAGTCTGGCTATTACTCATTTGTATAGCCTTTCAATACTGAAGGAACTCTCTAAGAACTAAATGCTTCATTTGCATTCTGGTTGTATGTATTTCAGCCATTTTCTTGCAATGCTGTTGAATGGTGGAAGAAGTCATGGAGCCTTTTGCGTTCCCTTTTATAAGGACACTAATCCCACTCATGAGGGCTCCAGCCTAATGACCTAAATCACCTCCAAAGGCCCCACCTCCTAGGGAATCACATAAGGGGTTAGGTTTAAACATACACTTTTTGGGAGCACACAACGCTCCCCATAGCAGTGATGACGTGAAAATCTTTGGCTGATGTTGAAACTTCCATGTCCTGGCCCTAATGTCCAAGGCTCATCTACCTATTTGTAAACTCAACACATAAACTGGAACATACTCAGAGCATCTGCACGTCACTGTATTTCAGAGAAACTTTATTTCTGACTGTTTAAATTATTTCTTCTCTTCCTAGAATTCTTTCTCCATTTCTATGTGAATTCTAGTTCTTCAAAACTCACTTTCATCTTCAATGTTAAGATCAGTTACCATCAGATTTTCTTCTATGAATTTTTACCGTCCTTGATATCACTCTACTAATTTTACTGCCAATTTTTCCTGTCTATCTTCTTTTCCCAGTTCAATAAAAGGCACTAATAAAGTTGTTTTTTTTTCACTAGAGAAAATTCCTTAATTTCAGGGTGTTAGTGCTCCCATTTTTGTAAAAGAATAATGCTTCATGTTTCCTTTCAGAAAGATGAGAATGGGAATATTTAAAAATTATCTGGTTATAGAGAAAGCATTATAATGTGAATAATAATACTAGTGGAAAAACATGAATAAACATTGGGAAATGAAAAAGCTTTCATATTTTTTTGTAGCAAAAAAACCCTGAACTAATACCAGCAGTTTCTGCGTTGTTCTCACTGCCTATCTTCTGTGATGTATCAAATACGGAAGGAGTCATGGTTTTTCCTGTCAGAAATGACTTTCTTTTCCAGAATTTGATTAGTTCAGTGTGCAGAGCAAAACTGCTTTTATTACTTTTCTCTCTAGTTTCTGTGTCTTTTGAAAAAAATCTACAGATGCATCGTCATGTTGTTGGCATTGGAGTTATCTATTTGATATGAATTTCACTTTCTTGCTGCACTAAAAAAATCATAAAATATGCAATGAAACATTTCTCTTTTAGATGAGAGTGGGGTAGTTGGGAAGAAGAAAATATAAAGTTTTATTTCATACAGTGTATACTTACAGTTGGTGCCAGAAACACACAGCAGGGTGAGAAATTTTGAAAGCAAAGTTTACAGCTAGGAAGCTATTTGTTGTCAGTAACAATCTGAGGAGATGTCTTACAGAAGGAAATAAGAGCAGCAAAACATCTCAAAGGAACAAAACAGAACTTTAAATATTTATTATAACAAATTAGGTTAATTTGGGGAAATAGCATTGTTTGTGTTTGCTTCACAAATATTAATTTCTAAAAAATGTATTAAATAAAATACCTTTCATTAAATGCAAATGAAATTAATAAACATAGTTTTTTTCCTTGACAGACAAAAATACTTTGTACTTTTATAATATTTAATAGTTTCTTAATATTTAAAACTATTGTGTTTTTAATCACAATTTTTGTTTTGTAATGGAGTATTTTTTAAATAATTCTAATAACTGTAATTGGCATTTTTGTGTATTTCCTTTAAAAATCCCCATACTTTAATAAGCGTTTTTTTAAATTGTTCAGATACATTTGTCTCCATTTTCCTGCCACCACTTTCCCCTGCCCCACCCCCTCCCACCTCCCACCCTCAGTCCTTCCCCAGTTTGGCTTTGGCCGTGGGTCCTGTATAACTTGTTCCTTGACTTGAAATAAAGCATTGAGATATCATATGTTTTTCATTTGCAGTTTTTATTTCTGAAAACTATGTAGATGTAGTTTATAGCAAAAAACTCAAATGCTAGAAAAGAATAATGATTTTTTTTTATTATTTCTTCTACAATTGAAAAATACTGCCAAATTCTTTCTAGGATACTAGTGATAGTTATTATTTTTATAAGCTAACATTACCAGATACAAAAGAACTAAAATGTTTCACTCTGAAGGGGAGTTAAAGTGGTGCTTAATTATTATTACTTTTTAAAATTTGAATAATGATGTTTAATTTACAGCTCAAACATCAAGGTCAAAGTATTTTTTTTAACTTTTAAAATATCTTTTATTATTTTTAATCTACAAAAGTAATACATGTTTATGATAACAAATTAGAATAATGCAGATAAATAAACTTTTAAAAGTTGCCCACAATCCCTTTGTTCAGGGGTAATCATTATTAAACACGATTATACCAAAGCAGATTCTTATATTACATAATTGAATATTCTAACAGAATGGAGGAGGGCCGTTAGCTTGGCACGAATAGGGTTTTGTGACTCTGCCTGAATTTCAGGTCTTCAATTGCGTTGCTTATTAATATATAAAAATAGAATTCACTTTGCTCTCTTTAAAAACACTTCCAAATGAATAAATTCATGCTATAGAACTAGAAAAATGTAGTCAGTCACCTACACCAGGATACTTAGGGCAGTGAAATGAGCACTAACCGGATGGGATGCTGAACCCACTGAAATAAATGTGGGCTATTCTAGGTCCAAATGTGGACACAAATCAGAATACGCGGTTACCATATAAAGAGCATACATTGAACCCTTCCCCACAGTCCCCAACCTATCAGGTTTTGAAATGAACACCTTCTTGATTTCATATACTTATGTACATTCTGGTGCAATTCTAGATAGGACCTCTTTGAATTCAAGAGTATCATCTCCAAACTCTGGGGGGAAATGCTCTGTGCACCTTTCCAGGATACATAAATACTGGATTTTTTTGAAGGCCTCTTTTTGTCACTTAGTATTGTATTTAACATTAAATGTCATGACACAAAGTTATTTTAAAACAGCTTGTCTACATATTTTGAAGTAGTGTTTCCTACGACTCAGATTCTCTGGCTGCACTGTTACAGAAAAATGCAAAAGTGTAGTTTGAAATTTTAAGAATAATACCTAGATTATAAGACTTCAAAAACTTGAAAAATGGAAACAATGAAAAAGGCTCTTTAACTTTCTTTAAAATTGAGAGAAATAAAAAGGAGCTAAGCTCATTACATTAGGCTAGAGAATATTATGGTCATAGCGGACAAAATTGAGCTACTTGAGTACAAATTTAGTTACATTTTTATTTCCCACTCAGAATACTTCAGTAGAAATATTCCAAAATGAATTCAAGTTCTAGGGGCAAAGCTCCATCCTAAGGCACTAAAATAAGTTTCAAAAATGAATCAGTTATTCATATTCAGGAAAATATAATGAATCAAAGAATTCATCAAACATGATAAAAGACTAAGATGATTAAAGTGGGGAAAGTTGGAATTCAGGAGCAAAGTACCAAATAACATGGCAGGTTACACACTTATCAAATCAGAATGTGCTACATGAGAAAAAAGATAAACTATATGATTCAGGAGAAATTTCTGGAGGAATACTTCCTGTGGTGCTTATAAAAATCCATTTCATTCTTAGAAAATTACAATTGTTAGAAAGGTCTTAATTGCATTGAATGGAAATTTATCTTTTTGTAACTTATTGTTTTGTTTTGGGTTTTTTTTCCTTGAGGGCTATGAAGAATGTTGAATCTTTTTTCCTAAATGAAATCTGTTCAACTATTTGAAAACACCCAGGATTGTTCCCACTTTGTCCTAATAAAAATTATCAATGTTTTTCAATTATTTATCAAATGGTATATTTCTACATTTTATGCAATATTTCTTACTACCCATTGGTCACAAAATATTTTCATACAACTTATCACTACTTATTCCAGGATTGCAAATAAAGTACAAATTATTTTGAGATTATAATTAGAATCATGTATGATTATTATTTCTTTGAGATTCTATTTCCTGTTATTATAGCTTGAAAGCATACTAGAAAGTTGTTCTTCAATATTACTTTCAATTAAATTATGCAATACATTTTTTTATTTTAAACCACTGTTTATATTATTAAGGTTAATGGGCAAGTCTTAGCTAAATTCTTATAATTTTTATATTATATTGGATTGGCCAAAAAGTCCATTTAGTTTTTTTCCTTATAATAAAAGATACATTGTTCATTTTTACCTTAACTTTATTGATTTGCATATTTTGAGTATGTCGGCTCTCTCCCGCTATTGTCTTCTAGTGGGCAGAGGCCAGGGGTGCTGCTGAACACCTTCCAATGCATAGGACACCCCCACAGCAAAGAATTATTTGGCCCAAATGTCAATAGTACCAAGAAACTTTATAAAGCACTTTTGACACATTCGATCAGTGTCAGCACCTTCTCCATACTGGACAAATATCCTTTTGTTTTTCAGTTGCATTTGCATTTTGTTAAAATGATAAAGCATAACATACCAAAAATGTTTATCTTCTTCCACCTTCACTATTAAAATGGCTGCAGAAAAATTCACCAATTTTGATATTTTTTTAAATGCATGCTGATACGATAGCTGTCACAATGCGGTCTAACAAAATTGTTTCAAATGAAGTTAAAGACAACCAAGAACTACTAGAGCTATCATACAGAGAAAACTAAATGAACTTTTTGGCTAACCCAGTACTTAGCAATCTAGTATCAAAATAAGGATAATTTGGAAAAAAAGAGGGCCATATTTGACTTTAAAAGCCCTATTTTTTTTGTATAAAAACTATAGTCATTGTGTGACCCAGAAAGAAAGCTAAATTTACTTGGTTTTGCAAATTGTCTTATATACTAAATTATCTAATTTACCTTAGACAGAATTTTCATTCTACATATGAGTAAACTGAAACACAAAGAAGATTAAAAGCTTGACAATGTTTATATTAATGCTAAGAGGCAGGTCTGAGAATCAAATGGTTATTTTTACCTATTTTTAATTTATGAACTTATTGCAAAAATATTTTGTTTATTCAGTCCATCTTTGTGAAAAATATGACTTTTAAACAAGTATACAGTTTTTGATCACCAGATGATGCAAATTTGTGAGTTTTACATAATATGATATTCAACAAAGTTTCCTTTGATAGGAATTAATAAAAATGTATCCATCACCATGATTTTGGACATCTGTATTTATTTACAACCAGATTAATCTTAATTGGAAAAAAAACAGTACAACAAAGCTTACATATTGTTTAATTTTATTTTCATTGCTAAGCTTGATGGTCTACAAAAGCTGCAATGCCTCTTACAAAGGCTGGGAGTTTTGGCAAATACATTCATACAATAACAAGAAAGCTGAAGAAACATATTTTATTTATTCATCCTAAAAATGTATCAATTATGTGGCATTGTTTTATGAGAAGCATCCATTTGAAAAGACTAGAAGTTTATCAAAACTTGAATTTGTCTCAACACAAAAGCCTGGTTTTGAAGCATCCTACAAGTTTGCTTATCACATTGCAATGAGAAAGAATGCACACACATCGGAAAGCTCTTGGTGGAACCATGTGCCCTGGAAATGTCAGGTTGGTTTATGAGAAAGCAAACTGAACCAATGCCTCTGTAATAGGCCTGTCATTTACTCTGGAGTTGCTGATATCTTTTACTATTTTAAAGCAGATCATGGAGGAATTGGCAGCTGTTATTTGCCTTCCACATACAATCAGATGAAACAGTTGCTGTTGTACCTTCAGTAAAACCACTCTTACGTGCAAGCATCATATATCAAGGAAGAATTATATGAGCCCTATTGGAAACTCAGTATCTTCAAATGGTGAAAAATTTGTATGCCAAGCCAGAATTCAAAGGGAAAGAAAATCTTGTTAGTCTGTATAGATGTAGCACCTGCAGTTCTTGGCAACATATCTGAATTTGCAATTTTAGGGGACAAAGAAGTTCAACAGGCATTATTGTGACTCACTGGTTTCTATATCTGTGAATATCTGCGTCAAAAATTTTGCCAACCATCTAGATAAATTTTTTTCCATTGCCCTGAGAGTTGTCAATTTCCTCAGAGACATGGGGTTTTAATTATCAGCTACTCAAGAGGTATATATTTAAATCAATAAATGGAATAAAATGAGAAGTTATTTCTTACTACATTAATGAACATTGACTTTTACCAGATACAGCTCAGAGACTGATTAGGGTTTAGACATTTCTTCAAGGGAAAATAACTGGTTTTTGTTTTGTTTTATTATTTTATTTTTATTTTTTGGTCAGCTAAGGTTAAATTTGCTTACACATAAGGTATAAAACAAAACAAAACAAAATGAAACAAACACCATGATTTAAACATAGAAGTTTGTACTTCCCTCTTACATAAAGGGAGTCCAGATACAGATAGCCTAAAGAGGTATGGCATTTCCATTAAGGATCTATGCTTTTGACTTTCTGCTTTACTGCTTTAGCCCCTTGTTTCAATCCTCACAACTACCTCATGAGTCAACATGGTTGTGTCACATCTGGGTTTCAGCCTCTAAGACACATGAAAGACAAATGGGCACAGGGCTTCCTTTCCGCTATTTTTAGGTAACTTTCATAGAAGTCCCACACAAGATCTGTATCACAAACCAGAACTTAGTCATGTGACCATATCTAAGCTATAAAGAGGGCTGGAAAATCTAGTCTGAATTATATGAAATAATGTGTTTAGAAAAATAGGTATCTGTTAATAAGGATTAGAGAAAGAAATGGAAGTTGAGTTAAGCAAACAATTTATTGGATGCATTTCTTCTTAGTTTAATTTAATGGATGGGTTTTGTGCTGTGAATGATGTAAAAGTTTTCATTCAAAGCACTGTGGTCTTTATTATAATTATATCAAAGGAAAAAGTATGTACAGGGCCAGCTACATTAGTTTGTGCTGCCCACTGCAATGTGAAAATGCAGCATCCCTTGTTCAAAAAGAGGAAAAAACTTTTTGTTTTGTTCTGCAGCCTCTCTTGAAATGTCATGTTATTTTTATTTGCTATTTAACATTTTCTTAAAGCTAGCCTTGGTTGTGAGTTCTACCCAATCTACTACTCTCAATGAACAGGTTGGAATTATATACTGCTACCAACATTTTTAGGTTGGACTTTCCAGAAACAGGCCTTGGTGTGACTATTCTCTTTGACAATAGTTCATTAGGAAGTCTTCCCAGAAAACCATGGGAGAAAAATCGAGAAATTGGGCAGGAAATGAAGGAACCCAAATGAGATTTCAAAAGTCCTCTTAGGAACTTTTCTTTTTTTAGAAACTCACCTGAAGATATGTTTATTGATATTTAGAGAAAGAGAAAGGGGGAGAGAGAGAGACAGACGGAGACACATCCATATTAGAGAGAAACATTGATCAGCTGCTTCCTCTACACACCCCTACTGGGGACTGAACCCACAACCTAGGTATGTGCCCTGCCCAGGGATCGAGCCCACAACCTTTTGGTGCATAGGATGATGCTCCAACCAGTTGGACCATCTGGTCACAGCCATTCTTTGTCCTGTTATTTATATACATCTATATACAATGTCTGTCTGGAAAAGGTCCAGCTACTGTCAATATAATGAGAATGGTTTGTGCGACATTGATGTAATTTGGCAGCAAAGGAAGAGTGGACTGGAATGCACATGCATGAACAATGACGACTTTACTAGTCAGTGGGGGTGGGAGACACTTTTGAGTGAGCATGTGTTCTGTGTGGTCATAGCATTAAAAATAACTGAGTTAGTAGAACAATGAATCTGAATCAAATTTTGCATTAAGCTTGAACATTCCTCCAAGAAACTATTTGGATGGTTCAGAAAGCTGCAGCTATGGGCAACCAGTGATTGGCAGCTTCATCATGACAACGTGCCTGCTCATGCATCTCATCTCGTGCAGAGTATTTTGGTGAAACATCAGATCACCCAGGTGACTCAGCCCTCAACGGCTCAGATTTGGCACCCAGTGACTTCTGGCTTTTCCCAAAACTGAAACCACCTTTGAAAGGGAAGAGATTTCAGACCGTCCATGAGATTCAGGAAATACAACAGGGCAGCTGATAGTGATTGGGAGAACTGTGTGAGGTCCCAAGGTACTTACTTTGAAAGGGACTGAGGCATTATTGTCCTATGTACAGTGTTTCTTGTATCTTGGATCTTCAATAATTGTCTCTATTTTTCACTGTGCATGGCTGGATACTTTCCAGATAGGCCTGGAGAGAGTGTGGGTGTGCATGCACACACACATGTATACATACACATATGTATATGTGTGTTATAATCTCTATAATGCATTGCTTTAAACAATCTATTTTTAAACAAAATTTGAAGTTGAGACAAAAATGTCTTTTATAGTTACATATTCACCATTTCTGGCACTCATCATGGCTTGAAGTGGATAGGGATTTCCATCTGGTGTCATTTTTCTTCTGTTTAAACAGCTTCCTTTAGCATTTCTGGTAATGCAGGACTGCTAGCACAAGTTTTCTCAGTCATTATTTGTGTGGGGAAAAAAACTTATTTTGCCTGTTTCCAAAGAATATTTTCTTTGGTACTTAATTTGGACTTTGCAGGATTTTTTATTTTTTTTCAGATGGAACGAAAAGAATCTGGTATGATTCTTTTTGTCTTCTTGGATGAAGCAGGTCTTTTTTCCATTAGCATTATTTAAAGATTTTCTTTTAGCTAAAGCTTTTCAGAAATTTGAATTTGTTGTGCCTAGGTCTGATTTTCTTTTTCTTTTTCTTGTTTGGGATTTGATAAGACTCTTGGATATGCAGATTTAATTATGATAAATTTGGGAAAATTTTTGACCTCAGGTTTTTAAAATATAATTTGTACCACTCTTTGTCTCTTCTTTCCTTCTGGTCTTCCAAGTGCCTGAGTGTTATACTGCTTGATTTTCTTCCACATGTCACTTTTTCTCTAACATTGTTGTCTTCTTTTTCCCCCCTCCTTGCTATATTTGGGTATGTTTCTAAATTGTTGTTATTGTTATTATATCTTCATGTTTACTTATATTTCTGTAATGCGTAATTGATTTAGTGAATTTGTATATTTGATAGTGTATTTTTTATTTAGAAGTTCCATTTGGTTCTTTTCTATATTTTGCATTTCTTCTCTCCTTATGTTTTCCTTTGAGCCTATTTATAATAGCTCTCATCATGACTTGTCTGCTAATTCCATCATCTCTGTAATTTCTGGATTTGCCACATCACTGACATTATGTCTGGCTATGAATCATATTTTGCTGCTTTGTTAATATGTCTAGTCATGTTTTACTCAATGCCAAATATTCTAAATATTCCATCACTGAGAATCTGCATTTTGTTATCTTCCTTTTAAAAATGCAAAAAACTGTTTTAGCAAACAGTTAATTTACTTGAGGTTTGTTTGTTGTTTTAGAGGCTGGCATATAAACATTCTTTGGGGAGAGTGTAGAGTAGAATTTACTCCAAGTTCTGATCATTTGGAGATCTTTACTGAATATCCTGTGATTTTAAAAGTTCTCTCCCCTCTCACTTGATCGATCTTGAATCCTGGGTAAACTCGGGGATTTGTTTGGTTTATAACTCTCAGGTGGTTCTTTCCTTCCTCTACCTTTTGGAGTCTCACCTCACAAACCTGCAGATTAGTGTGATGCTAAAGACTCAAGGGAACCCTATTCAGATTTCTGGAGCTCTTTCTCTATTGCTCCTTTCTCTCCTGTTCCTTGCTCCACAATGGAAATTCTGCCATTTCCATTTCCCTCCACCTCAATAGCTGTCTCCTCAAGTAAGATAGACAACCAGGTTCTGGTTTTGTTCTTCTCAGTACCAGTGTCCAAAAATTGGCTTCAGGCAGAAAACCAAAAATTATAGGAGTCATCTCATTGTTTTTTTTCCTTCTTTAGAACGCATGGGTCTATACTATCTGGTTGTACATTGCCTAGAAACACTTGTGTAGTATATATGACATCTTTTATTCAGTGTTATATTTCTTTATAGTTGTTTATAGTTATACAGAGTGGGAGAGGAAGCCTCAGAGAAAAGGAGGAAGTAGTCTCCCCACCTTGATTTTTAACCACAAGCTGCTTCCTTCCTAGTATTATCCACCTTGCTACATGTATCATTACCTGATTCTGTGATTTATATTCTGTTCCTATGTATTTGTAACCTAACTTTTTGACTTTTTGAATAACACATATTCTTTTTTAGAATGTGTTATGATATATCTATGTGCTTTACACATATAACCACATGCTTTTTAACTCTTTATGTATTGGCCACAAATGAAATTATTAAATATTTTTTAGTATTCTTTTAATATAGATTCTATCAAATAGCAAATAGTATCTTTCCTTACAAGTAATTTAAGGTATATATGTGTGTGTGTGTGTGTGTGTGTGTGTGTGTGTGTGTGTGTGTGTATATATATGCCTCTTATTTAAAAGGAAAAGTAGAATCTTGTGCAGTATGATTGTAACTGCATTATACTTTCTGTTTTTAAGTGGACATTGTACATGGTAATTTTAATATGATCTAAATGATCACCATTTCCTTTTTTCTTACTCATTTGCTACATATAGTTATATTTAGATAAATAATCCTTGGGTACTTGCAGACTCTTTAACAACAGATGAAAAATCACCACTTAGTTTTAAAATTTTAAACAGAGAACATCTTTATTGCTTTATTATATTGATGCTATTCTCTATATAATAGTAAATATTGTATTAGGTAGTTCTTCTCTGAAGGAAAGGGTCAAATTTAAAATTATGTATAATGTTTATAATAGAACCATAGTTTAGACTGTATTTTATTTTCAAACCAATAATAGACTTTGTCCATTTTGTGGTCTTGGAATAAATGCCTCTTACTGTCCTGCTCAGGTGGGCCTTCTTTTTCCATGTAATCCACAAGGACTAAAAGTAATTATTAAATTCTGTTTAACTCAGTAATTGTATCAGCAAATATTCCAGCCCCCAAAATCAATTTTTTAAGTATTTTAAATAAAGTTGTTCAGTTTCTCTGTGTCTGTCTCCTTCTTTTTCTTTCTCTTCCTAATACATTTACATCCACTGAATGTTTAATTTATTAGCCAATGCCTGCAGAGCTCTTAGGGTAGTTGATTAAGTTTGTCCTCTAAAATTTAGGTACTCATGGTCATTCGGCTTCTGTAGCAACTGCTCTCTGTGACAATTTTTAGGAAACAATGTCTTGCTGAATGCATCTTTTCAATTCACTGATTCATAAAATGGCATAAAAATAGTTTAGAACCTCTATGGTTCAGTTATCTTTTTCTACAATTTTAAAGTTAATTTTCTGTATTTTTGACCTCTTAGTACTCTGTTGACTCCACATTCTTGGGAAAATGGCCCACTACTATGAAAGCAAAGACATTATGATAGAGTGCATTGAGCGGGGTGTCATTGTTACCAAAGATTTAGGAACTCTCACTGCCTGGCTTTATGACATGGACTGCAAGGACAGCATGATCAAGGTACGGTGGTGAGTCTGATCAGCAACTCACACGATCAGTATTGTATTTGTTCTGCAATCCATCAATCAGTAATCTCTATTAACATGCTGTTTTAAATGTGTTTGGTGTCGGGCAGAATTAAATTTAATCTAAAGTCAGTCATTGACTATATATGTATGAACTTGGACAAGTCATATATCTCTCAGAGCCTCAATTCCCTTCTCTGTTAAATAGAGGTAATAATTCTACCTAGAAGGATCATGGTGCAAGCCAAATTAGGTAGTATATGTGCAGGGTGCATGACACATTACTTGACAGATAGTAGATGGCTCAACAAATAGTAATTACTATTGTCATCATTAAACTTATAATGATACTGTACTATTGTAACTCTGTAAAGTTGCACTGTATAAACTGTAGTTTGTGTATTACATATATATACAACATTTTAGTAATTCTTCATTTTTAAAAAGTGCTGTTCAATAGACTATATGCATTTATATTTAATTGACAAGTGAAAGTAATTTATATATAAAAAAGATTGGGTTTTACTGTGTATTTGGAATACTCCTTTCTTAGGCAGAGTTTGAAGGAACATATCCAATTTTTTTTAAGAAACTATATTTAATTTTCACTATTCCTTTAAATATAAATACATATTTAATACTTGAAACATTTTTATGTAACTTTAAACTTAAAATATGAGTGTTTAACACTTACTTACTGCTTACTCCATGATAAGCCACGTGCCAAGAAGCTTACATTCATTACTTTATTTAAGTATTAAAGTAATACTATTGGGTTAATAATTAAATATATTTATATAAGGGAAAATGAAAAAATAGAACCTTGCTGCATTAGAAAATTAAAAAGTCTAGATGATTATTAATATTATTAAAAATAAATATATTTGAATAACTAAGAATTACTCTAATTCATTAAATTTTGGAAGCCTAATCATTAATATAGAAATATCCTATAAAAATGATGTAATGCACATTTGCTAAATCTTTAGATTTATTCTCCTTAGAAAGTACAGTGATACTCTTCAATATTCCGGAGCCCATTTTCAAATATTTTATAGTATTTCATACTTTAGTTTATAACCTTTAATTATTTTAGCGAATATTTTTTCTCTATGAAATTTTTTATAATAATAACTTAAAAAATCTTTAGTACTTCCAAGTTAACTATATTGGGAATCTATTCTATTATTTATGCCTCCTTTTAGGGTCCAGGGGTATCCAAACTTTTGATTTCTCTGGGCCACACTGGAAGAAGAAGAGCTGTCCTGGGCCACACCTTAAATACATTGCGACACATAATCACAAAAAAATCCCATAATGTTTTAAGTAAATTAACAGTTTTGTGTTGGGCAAACCTGGGCCACACGTGGCCTATGGGCCACGGGTTGGACACCCTGTTTCAGATCTTTTATGTGTAGAATTTGTGTGTAAGTTTAAGATCTTTTAAATTGTAGATAAAGAATGAGTAATTGACAAACAAAACAAGTCAATAACTAGACAGTTAAATTCCTAACATTTATTGCCACAACTTAATGGTTTAAGTCTTCTTTTACCATAAAATCTGATACTTTTTAATGCTCTGTGCTTTTCCCTTATTTTCTCTGCTTTGCTTTATTAAGTCATCAATAGTAGCAGTCTCTGCCTGTTTATACTGAATCGTACTTTACTGAAAGTACTGAAATCGTACTTTACATTTCCTCATAGCGTTACTATCTTTATACAAGGAATAACATTACGTGGAAAGGATAAATGCAACATCTAATGTCACAGAATCCCCAAAATAAGAAGCACTTCAGAAGCTACTGAATCCAGCCTTTAGAATGTTTTGAAGTGATTTTCGTAATTGTCCCAATAAATGTTTGTGTATTCTCCACTTGAACATTAAAGTTTGTTCCTAAAGTTTGACTAAAACAGTAGGCTGTTTTTATTTTCACAGAGCTCTAGTTGTGATAATTTCCTTCTTGTATTAACTCACATAGACCTCTAACTGTTGAACTATATTCAAGACATTACTTCATAATACACGTGGCTTGCCACTTGAATTCTACCACTTACCATCCCCACCCTTCCTCTTGTTCTGGTTCCTTCAAGCCCCTACACCATACATAGGGTAACAGAGAATGCAGACACGGTACTATTCATTCTCAGGCTACTTAAAGAAAGTTTCTTTTTCTAATTTATTGATTTGAGAGAGAGAGAGAGAGAAATTTGTTGTTCTACTTATTTATGCCTTCATTGGTTGATTCTTATATGCATATGTACCCTGATTACGGATCAAACCTACAACCTTGGCATTTCAAGACAACGCTCTAATGAACTGAACTTCATGGCCAGGGCTCTCAGGCTACTTTTTAAAACTGCTTTTCTCTGCTCTTGGCTTTCACTACATCATCCTTGGTTTTCTCTTTCTATCCTAGGCTATTTCCCTTGGATTCAACACCCACTGTCATCATCTGACTAATGCTCTGGCTCTGGCTGATGATCATTCAGTTTTCCTAAAACTCTGTGCCTTCTCAGGACCCAGTAGATACCACTCTTTTGCTAAGACTCTATCCCCAGAACCCTCTGCCTTCACCTGGCCCTTTATCAGCACTCATGTCTTATGTATTGTGCCTCGTAAGCTATCCTATGTTTTGCCTTTCATGTGGGACTTTTTCCTGTTGAGCACAACTGCCTGCTTATAGAAGCCTAGGTCTTCATTGGAATATTATTTCCACTCTCTTGGCTATCCAAGCACCTTGTCTTTCAAGATGCACAGGTTTCAGTAAATTTTGTTCTAACTTTCGTACACCTGTTGTTTGCCTCTCCTCAGGAAGTGTTACTAATCTGAAGAAAGACTTCTCTAGCTTTAGTGAGGAATAGAGTTCATTGTCTAGAGCTAAAAATAAGGAAATGTAAATTTCTCCTTCCCAGCATCACTTTTCTCTATTCTGGAAAAAGATCATAACTGTCTTAGCTGCTGCCTGAATATAGAGTATGTAATGCTTACCCAAAATTGTTTTAATTCATCAAAAAATTAAAAATATAAGCAACAAATTAGGAGTTAAGATTTTAGTTGTTCCTTATTTTCCATTAGGATATTGCTTTTTTATAATGTCAAATTAAAATGTTGATATAGTAATGTTTTCATCCATGTCAGAAAACAAATTAGAATATAATATTACTTTTAAAATAACAATACATGCAAAGAGAGTATTTAGTGAATTCAGTAAACTTTTTCTCTAGGACCATTAGATTTGCTGCTCCAAGTTAATGAGTAGTATCTCATTCCTTATTTTATTTGTTATTTCTAAAAGTCTACAAGGAGTATACATGCTAGTTTTAAAAACAGGAATAAGCAATCTTGTTTTTAAAAAGACTAAAATATAGCTTGTATGCTCAATGTTCTCTTAAAATACGTTGTTCAATCGGGGTTATATCCAGTTATTTTTTAGTAGCTTACTGTTAAGTGTATTACACACTTTTAGGGGAGTGTTAATAGTAAAAAACGATTCAAAGCACCTGTCTTTAGGAGTGAATTCCTTTTCTAAGGCTACTGTAACTAAGTACCAAACATCGAGTGGCTTAAACAACGGAAATTTATCGTCTTACAGTCCTGGCAGCTAGAATGTCATGATCAAGGTGTCAGCAGGGCCCCGCCCCTTTGGCAGGTGCTAAGAAAGACTCTGTGCCAGGCCCTGGCTGTTGGTAGTTCTTTTGTCGTGGCGTCATACCTCCACATTTCACATGGCTTGCTTTCTATGTGAATGTCTGTCTCTGTGTCCAAGTTTTTCCATTTTTTGAAGGCACCAGTTTTACTGGATTGAGGCCTGCACAAATGACCTCATTTTAAATTGATTACGTCTCTAAAGACACTTTCTCCAAATAAGATCATATTCTGAGGTCCAGAGGGTTAAGACTCCAACATATAGTTTGAGGAAGAGGTAACTTAATCTGTAACAGAGAGCAGTATGGCTATCGAAAAGAAATATTATTAAATTCTGATGGGATTCCTAGTCTTATTTCTAAAAATCTGCAAGGAATAGACATGCTGGTTTAAAAAATAGGAATGAACAATTCTGTTCTCAAGAGGACAAGGAGATAATTTTGTATACTCAACAATCTCTTTAAACACATTGTTCCATTGAGGTTATACCCAATTAGTTCTTACATTCTGTTATTTTGGATTAAAAAAACACAAATCTATAAGCTACATAAACTCCTCTCTGTGAAAACATGCTCCCCCCGCACCCCGGCCCTTATTTCTCTGAGATAAGAGTGGAAAGGTTCTGAAGCAACAAGTGATCTGAAGACCTTCTACCATGACTCCATTCTCCCAAAGGCCAACCCTTCCCTTTGGGATGACTGCTCTACATTCTCTGAAGATAAGTGAAAAAGTAGATATGTGTCCCAAGGGAGTTTTTCCTTGTTTGCTCCTTGTAGGTAGATCTGCTAACATTTTGAGAGTTACAGAGAACAGTAACAAAGATTAATTTGTGCATTCATATACTTGGAAAGTGAGAGTGAGTAAAACTTCATTTGCCAAACTAAATTTTGTTTTTTAAATAAGATTTTAATTTCATTTGTTTTGCCAGTGAATAATATACAACATGGAATTTGATCTTGTTTCATCCTAAACTGTTTTCACAAAGCTAATTAAATATTAATTATGCATTCCTTAGAGTTTTGATTACTTCTGACATATTTTTTAGAGAATAGAATGAAATGATTTGTTTTCTTTTCTGCAGCAAATTAGAAAAGAAACAAAGATTAGTCCTATGAAGTTAATGAAAAGATTCTGTTTCAGATGACAGTCTTTTGTCATGAGCATAATATAAAGAAGCAAAACTGGTACAACTGATCACTTCAGTGCTTGCTGTAATTATCACATATCTTATGTTCTGTGCTGATTGCTATTGATTCTGCAAAAGACTGAAATGAAGTTCATGGCTCCAATGTAACCTGCTTCAACCTCAGGAAATAGGTGTGTCAAAATTAGGACCAATACTTCTCAGCAGTGAAAATCAAAAATCTGGAGAGTTTATCTCATGTTCACGTTTCAAAGCTGATCATCCAATTGCTTCTGAAAGGTTGTCAGAGACAAAATTTCCACCTTTAAAGAATGTTTTTCTAATTACAAAAGATAGTTGCACATATCAAAATAGTCATAAATGAAGTCCAACATTCAGATAGAACCCAGAAAAAATACACCATGTTAGAAATGTTTCATTACACTGCAGATTTTTTATAAACTGAAAAATAGAGAGTTTAATTATTTTTGTTTTATCTTTCCCTGTCATTATTCCCATTGATCTTGTTTTGTTTATTTCCTAACTCTTCTATATAAGTATATGCTTCAGCATTTCTCTAGTAAAAATAGCTTTTAAATCTAAGTTCATTACTCCTTCTCTTTTACAAGATATCATAAAGTTTTTGTGCAGTGGTATCTTGCTATATACTCTTCCCATAACCTCTGAGTTATGTGCCTTGTGTGATGGCATGTCGAAAACCCATTCAATTTAGGTTTCGTCTCTTTCACCAGGAATGTGCTATGAAATATCCTTCCCAACTCAGAACACTTGTTTCCATTTTTATAATTCACTTGAAGTTCTTAGCTTTATTATTTCTATGTCCTCTATCAATGCATTTATAATTTTGATATTGCTTGGCATGGATTTTACCTTTCTTCAGGCTCTTGGCCTGATTCCTTTTCCCCTCCCAAGTTTCAATCAAAGTCATATTCTGTTGGGCATACATGGCCTAAATCAATGGATAATTTAAAAAAATTTTCTCTTATTTAAAAGTGTCCTGCACTCCTACATGCAAGTCTCACACTCTCCTCTATAACTTGAAGTGACTTTGTCACCTTATTTCTAGCAATCTCCAATTCCTCCTTAAGATGAACTTTTTAGGTCTGTGATGATTTCTTGGTGACCAAACCTTTTTTTTTTTAAATTTACAGTCAATGTTCTACATTAGGTATCAAAAATTGATGCATGTCATCATATATTTTTTTAAACTAATTTGTGCCTGTATGTCATACCTCCCTAATGACATAGCAAACTCCTTGACTACAGAGATTGTCCCACATAATTTTGTACATTACCTCCTGCCCCTTAATTCCTAGCATGATTCAGAAAACGCAGATGTTCAATAAATGTTTGTTGAATTGAATTATCAGTCTGTCCAGTTAATATATTAGCAGATGTTTACTTGATTCCTTTCCTTTGCCTAATACTGTATTTCTTTTCTTGCTTAATTACAATCTAAATAAACCCCCTAGAGCCCCCCCGCCCCTGCTTTTTAAAGCTGACAAAGTTGAGGGTGTACTTAGAGTAGAGAATCAGATACATATTTTTTGTTTTCCTTTTAAACTAGAGACAACCTGGGTCATTGAGAGCAAGGAGAAGCACCAATTCCAAATTGCTTAGGGAGGTCCTAGCATTAAAATCACAAACTGTAACTGCCAAATTTAGGAGCCAGAGTCTGTAATTTAGGTACTGTTTCCAGAGCCAGAGAGTTGGAAACCAGAAGGTGGAAGTAAAACAAATGTAACTCAGGCTGCATAGCATCGGATCAGGTAGAGAATGACTATTCCAGGAAGGTTTCAACAATAATTATAGTAAATAATTTCTACAGAAATCAGGTTGGGAAATCCTGGTCATGACCACGTGTTGTAATTATGTAGATATAAATGAGCTGAATGATTCCAGAGTCCATGGCTCTTCACTGATGAGCACTGGTGGCGAGGCAAGTGCTCAGCTGCTGAATGCGTTGCTTCTCGCTCGTTCTGTAGGGTTTAATTACTGCACAAGATGGACTCTGCTCTCCTGGGAGAAATGCATTCCACAAGGTGTTTTTTGTTTGTTTGTTTGTTTGTTTTTTAGTTTTGGACTGTTACAGAATGATTCAGTCCAGAGAGACTTCATCCTTGTAGTTGGTAGAACACTTTGGGTGTTGCTTGAAGAAGAAAGGTGGTAGATGTAAGTCAGTGATGGTACCTGGTGTGTGTTCCAAGTCAGGAGAGTGTTGGAACACAGAAAGTGTTAAAAGTGTATGCTTTTGTTTGTTTTTTTTTCTCCCTCTAATATTCTTTGAAAATTTAAAAGCTCATTTTGTGGCAGTACCTAATACAATGTTAGGCAAATGTTTATTAAACATCCTGCTTATTAATGTTTCTTATTATTTCTGAAGTATTTACTTGAAAAGACATAAAAACTTTCTCTTGATTAATGTGTAAAATACGCTAGAAAGTAAATATCTTTGTTTAGAAATTCAATTTATTTTCTAAATTTTAAGATAAAAGAAAGCTAATTGAAATAACTCAACCACATAAATCAAATTAACTTGAAATTTAAATCTGATTTTTGAAAAATCTCAGAGTAAACAAAAGATAAAGCTTACATGCATAATGAGGTCAAGGATTAAGACAGCCATTTAGTTAATTCAAGCTAAAAACCTCCTTTCCTGTAACTTCAATGAATATATTAAGCAAAAGTAGTAAAGTCTAAATAATCTGGAAAGCTGCCTTAGCTTTTCATGGAACTCATGGATGTAAATACTGACAATATTACTTTTTCTAAACAGATTCATGATTTACATCTTAGTATTTGTCATACACTATTAAATCCGCAGACTTCTATTTCCAACCTTCCCTTAATTAAGACAGTCCTAGGTAGAGGGATTAAGGATTATTTTTTAAAGTAAGGAAATGTCCACTTCACAACTGTAGGTCACAGATGTGATTTTTAGGCATTATCAACTTAACTTCAGATATGACATCTTTGGGAGAGTTTGGCTTTTAGTCACTTCATTAAAGCTTCTCTGTTCCAAAAACACTCTTTGTAAAGCAGGAATGATGATGGACAAATGCCAGATTTAGAGCTACTTAACTCTATTTTTTACTGTTTTAAAGCCATAAATTTGTCCCTAGACAAACTTCATTTTGCTTATTGTTCTAAGGTTATTTTATTGATGGACTAGAGTGATTCCCAAAATTGGCTTGTGTCAGAATCACCTGTGATATTTTAAAGACATATGCAGCTCAGGGTCCCACCGCAGCCCTATTGAACCTGAATCTCAGGTGCCTATCCACGTGTATTACAGCCTCCGCGGGTGGGCCCAGTGGACGGCAGGGTTTTGAATTTAGGAGCACCAAACTTGAAAGTACATTGAAGTATTTATTTCAGCTAATATTTAACTTAAAGATTGTTTTTAGCAATCTTTACATTGATTATTTTTGTCTTACTTGATAATGAGAGTACCTACCCTTTTCATTTTATAACTACCCTGAGCTTAAATACATTAGAATGTCTTACAGAAAATGGGACTGTTGTGGAATACAAAGCTGGTTCAAGATGAAGTGCAGGTAGAAACTACTTGGAATTTCTCCTGTGGGATGAGGGACAAATTAGTACTTAAATACAGTACCTGAGGATATATAAAACAACAAATTTTCTAAATTTTGCTTCTTAGGGGTAAAAAACCACAAAAGGTAGCGGGAGATTTGATCTATTCAATATATCGAGAAAGTATAAGGTGTATGTATTCAAAATCAGTCCTTGTGCCTAACCTTTTGGCGTCTCTGGACCACACTGTAAGGAGAAGAGTTGTCTTAGGCCACACATTAAATACAGAAACACTAACAAACACTGATGAGCAAAAAAAAGTTTTGACGTAAATTTACAATTTTGCGTTGGGCTGCATCCCCTTTCATAACCGTCCTGGACCACATGTGACTGGTGGTTGGACACCCCTAATAGAAACAGAATACTAAATACCCTAACAAAGAAGAAATGATCAGAGAGGGAAAGTGATTGTTTTAAAAGTCAATGTGTTTTGAAAACTCACTCTACTGAGAGATTGGATTTGCTTTTTCTAATATGAAGGATAGAAATTTGGATCAATCATTCATTAAGAGGATAGTAAAGTCCTTAGCAAAGTCTGTTTCCTTCTTGGAAAAGCAAGAAGAAGCTACTATTGATTGTAATAAATATATTTCAGGAAGCACTAGAATTGCAATAAAACTGAAATGTGGAGTGTGGAACTCTGTGTTTCAGGATGATGATGCCTTCTGACTCCTGTTGCTGATGTCTTACTAAGGAAGGTGCAGGGAATGTTAACTCTATTTTACTGTCATCCAAAGAAAGACCTTTGCACTTGCTCCCAGTTCGCCCTCTGTCTCTCTCCCCTCACCCTCATGTTCTTACTTTATAACACCCCTTTCAATGCTCTTCACTTCAAAACAGATCCCTTGACCTAAGCTGATTATTGTGGAGGTGTGAAGGACGTAGCCAGCTCGTCCTGCTTTTCAAGGAAGAGATTTGGCTCCAAATAGGACACTAAGCTTTTCAGCCTTCTGCTTATTTACTTAGTCAGCAGAATGCAGTGGATCTGGGTGCCTAGTAGACCCCTGGGGAATCGAGAGAAACAAAAGCAGAAGTGGCAGCCGCTGCAGATGTGGGAGTCTGTGCCATTAAAGGAAGCAGTTGCTAATAAGGGCCTGTGAGACCCGGGTTTCCTTGGTTTCCATGACAGTTATTAGGTACCATAGAAATTGAATTGTCTCCCACAATGCTCTTAGGGGAGAGGGGGTGCTCCAGTGACAAAGCAGAGCAGTTATGACTTGCAGTAAATCATCCTTTTGAGAGACAGCACTCCCTGGATTATTGGTTCTTGCATTTCTTTTAGACTCCCTTACAGTGTGTTTGACATTTTGGCCAGAGACCCTGGCTTCTGCTGCACAGTGTCTCACACACTATTTTTCCCTTTTTTGTTTAGAACTGAGCTTGGCAAAGCAAGGATATGAACAATTGTGCAGGTGGGCTACTCAGGGCGAGTGAAGAGATAAGGCATCCAATCAGGGACTGGCACCCTGCGGCCCTGCCAGTATGCCCCTCCACCAGATATCCGTAATCCCCGCACGGGAGACCGCCAGCAATGGGCGAAGTTCAGTGGGCAGAAACAAAGAGAAGAACAAGGAAGTCGAGGTAAGAGGAGGTTTGATTTAATGAACTAGGACAGCCAAGCCAACTGTAGCCAATGCTGCTCTTCGCGCCGCAGGACGTGGCTGATGCTTAAGGGCAGCCAGGTTCCTGCTCTCAGTGTGTAACAGTGGACTGAAAGAGAATCATTAGTTAACTAAGAGGGACATTAAATGTAACCTGTATTTTCTGAATGAAGAAAGGAAGCAAATCCATAAGGACACTTGCTGCTTGACAGATAAAAACTTTTGGCTCCTTTCCTAAGCAGTGCACGGAGTCACTTTGGACTTTTACGGTTGATGGGGCACAACCCAACTGTCCTGGATGTCAGTGGACATTGCTGTTGTCCATTTTCAGAAACTGAGATAATTGATGTTTGCTAATTTTGCTCGCTACTCATTAGGCTTGAATGTTTGAAAATGACTCTGTTTACAAAGCAGCAGAGAAACCAGAGATATGACAGCTGTGTCACTGAATACATAACATGAATGAAGATGACATTTCACTTCCTTATAAGATCTATTGCTCTCCATGTACATTCCCAGGGCATGCATGTGTATTACTTTTGTTTGATGTCAGTTTAATTTTTTTCTTCATGAAAAAAAAGCATTATTTGAAACTTACAGTGGCTAGAGAAATATAACATTCAACTTATTACATTCAGGCTTAATTTTACAGTGAAATTTAGCAGCTGCTGTTCTAAGTTAAACTGCCTGAAAGATCAGATACTGGGAACTTACTTCAAAGTGTTTTAAGAAAAAGACTGAGCAGACGCAAGGATATTGGGTAAAAATATAAATGTTGCGTTCACCTAAAAGGGAACAGAATAAAATGCCAGATACTGTAATCCTCGTTATCTTTTAATCTATTACCTAGTCCTCAGGTCTTATTAGCTTTGTTGAAAATGAGCTTTCCCTACCTTCAGTTCTGTATGTTAATTTTTTTCCTAAAAAAATAGGTACTAGGGACAGAGAGGGCATAGAAACAAAACCAAAAGGAAGCAAAACAAACTATCAAAGGCAATGCGGGGGAGGGGGGGGAGTGTTAAGGTGCACCTGAGAGGAAGAGAGTAATAAACTCAAACATACCTTTATATGAGAACAGACATTTATAGCCTCTTTGTACTTCATTTGAACTGGTTTTAAAATGTCACTGAAGACCAACAAGATCTTGATGTGGCTAGAATTTGTTTAAAACGTCAGGAGATTTGTCTGACTGATTTAGGGTAAAATATATTTTTACCTTTGTAATTGCTCTGCCATAGGCACATAGGGTATTTCTAGAGTTTCTAAGAATGAAAAATCCTTGTAAAGTCCGAAACTTTATCAGCTTGTTATTAATTGAAAATGTTCTCTTAAATATGTCTCCTCTTTGACTTGGTAATGGGATTATTAGGACATCAGAGAGTTGACTGTTGAGTTTATTGGCATGGGGTGGGAAGTAGAGGACATTGACCACTTCTGACAATAGGTTCGGAATTGCTAAAAGCAGACCTATTAAAGTCATACGTGACTGTCCTTACTCATCATCTAGATTCTTTGGATGAATTTTAAGATAATTTTGACAAAACTTCATAAGATGACATTGGGTGACAATTTTGATATATAATGATCCGCATCTGAATGATGTTTGGAAATGAAAACAGAGCCTTCCCCTCTCCTTCTCTAGCATATGTCGCCACCAGAAAGCTCCTGTTGTTGACTTGTGGGTGCATCAGATAAAGCTGGGATGGCTGGCTTACCTGACTTTAAAAAAAAATCAAACAAATTTGGCTTTTTTCCCCACATTAGAAATAATAATGAAATTACTGTACCTCAAATAAAAATAGCCACAATCTTTATTCAGCCATTGATGTTAAATCACATTTCAGACATCCTCACAAATATTTAAAGAAGTATCTATTTATGAATAGTTGCATTTCTTTCCGGGGTAAACACATTTTAGTATGTCATGAGGCAAATCGGTGGGCATTCTTAAATGAAATTCTTTATTTCCTTTTTAAGAATTATTTCTTTAATTCTTAAAGGAAAAGGTTAAATATGGGGAGGAAAAAAGGAAGCTCCCAGCCTACATGTTATTTTTTTTAAAGGAGACATAGTTCTAAGGAAGAGAAGCACTTTTTAGGTTTCAAAACTGTTTTCTGGAGGCTAGAGTTAAATGTTTCTTTTTAAGAATTTATTTGAAACATTAAATCTTATTAAAGAGATTATTAAACAATCTTTTGTTTTGATGAATTAAAAAGTCTAAAACAGTTATAAATGCCATTTTAGATGGATAAATTAAACAACATACACCTGCATGTTGGGAAGCAAGAAGACTCTGCTCAGGACAAGTAAGCATTCACTCTAAAGGAAGGGGGAACATCTTGTGCACATGTGTACTTTTTCTGATTGAACAAATGAGACACATTCTCCTTTGAAGTTTCTTTAGTGTATTTTGCTTGTCTTAAAGCTGTCAGAATAATACAGGCACACAGGAGGCAAGTGACTGAATTTCACATTTAAGGATTTGCTCATTTAAATGTGGGCAAATTTAATTTCTTCCATTAGAAACTTAGAGACTCTTGAATATATTAACCCATAAACTTTATATGTCTAGTATTTTGTTTTTTAAAAACTCTAAAGAAAATACAGAAGCTACTTATTAACTATTGTAATACTCCAAAAGATCTAAGCTGTAAAAAATAATATTAAAATTTTAAAAAGTAATAATTCTAACTGCAAGCTGTAAAATGAATAAGCACTTGACATATTTTGCATGACATAACGTAATTATTTATGTCTTTGCTTAACAACCCCTGAAGCACAGAAACAAAATAGCATGTCCCGTCCAGTTTGGATGCAGTGGGTACTCATGTTTAGGCGAAGGATGCAGGTTTACCTTCCAGGGACATCAGCTCTAGAGGTTGTATGCGCAGTGAAAAGACAGTTCCTCAGACTTTGCATTCCAGACACAAAATTTTATCAGCACAGCTTGATTATTAGATGACCAATCTCTTGTGAAATGGATAGACTACTCAAAGTTATGGAAGACTTAAATATAGTGCACCTGGTCAAATTTATTAATTTATACCTGGGAATAATGTTTCTTAGTGATAGAATGCTCTAGAAGAGTCTGAGAAAGTAAATTAGTGCTCAGACTTTCCTTTGTAGTGTGGAATCAATGAGGGAAATTAAATGGTTTGGGGTTGGGATAGTTCATCTACACCTTGGGTAAGCCGCAACACCAGGAGAACCATGGAGGAAAATGACTCAGGAAGCTCGCAGCTCCAGCTCGCTCCTTCTCTAGAGGAGTACAGAGATTGATCAGTTTAGCTTCTTTAAATCTCTTTTGCCTACTTTTCTAAGTGGGCTGCTTTGCTTCTGTTAATCCATTTTTCCTTCTTTTTTTAGATTTGTTAACACCACTTACTAGGCTACAATTTATTCACATTGGGGATTCTGGCCCGTAAGACATCTGTCTCTTATAAGAATGATCAAATTCTTAGAATTCTTGAGGTAACTTAATTTCACAGTGTGTAATTGGAATTTATGATTGTATGAATTTCAGTATTTTGTCAATCTCTAACACATATTTCTTATAACTATATTTAAAATATAGAGGCGAACCATGGATCCAAGTATGGATCCCACTTCATTGGGTGCTGCCCTACGCTGAAAGCACAGAGCTGAGAGTTAGACAATGGGAGTGACATCAGAGGAGAAAAGAGGCCATGAGCACCTTCCTCCCACTTTTTCCTTACTCGCAAACTAAACATGCATGTGGACCATGCTTTAGAAGGTGTTTTCTTGGGGGGTTGGGTGGAGGGGAGAAAAGAACAAAAACAAAAACAACCACTTTTGTTTATATGTATATTTTTACTGCTTTCATGATATTTCTTTACTTTCACTTTTCCTCTTTTTTTTTTTTTTTCTAAAAAGGATGTTAACTCTCCTTTCCTTTTTCTGGGATAATTCCTTGCAGGGTCTTCTGCTTGCCTTCCCAATGACATGGCAATGGGCCACCTTTCCTTATAGTAGCTGCTGATCTGTTCATGGGCAAGCCCTCTGTGAACCCCAGCAATTTGGGAAAAAAATAAGGCTGTTTGATATATATTCTTCATTTTAGACATAGTGGGTAAATTATACATTTATTGATTCTACTTTTTAGTAGAAAATCATAAAAGCTAAATAATGTACTTAATCTCAGGGCTGGAGCAAAATTTATAGAAGCAAAGAATCTCAAAATCAGAAAGTCCTTTAAGAATTTTTTATCTTATTCCACAATTGAAACCCACAGAGCAGGGGTATCCAACCCATAGCCTGCAGGCTGCATGTGGCTCGGGATGGCCATGAATGTGGCCCAACACAAAATCGTAAATTTACTTATAACATAATGAGATTTTTTTGTGATGACATGTCACAATATATTTAATGTGTGACCCAAGACAGCTCTTTTTCTTCCGGTGTAGCCCAGAGACACCAAAAGGTTGGACACCCCTGCCAAAGAGAATAAATAACTTGCTGATGTCATACTGTTATTTAGTGGTAAAGTTGAGAGAAAAAACACAGGCCAACTGACTGTTATCCTAGTACTCTTTCTACTATTATTGAATTTGGTAAGTTTTTTCAACAGTTTTTAAATAATTCTGTTCCTAAAATTTAAAAGAGCTATAAAACCCCCAAACCTGTCCACCTTTCAATGGGGGACTTTGGATTTCTTATTGTTATAGTTATCTGCCCATGACTCAAAGTCAGGTGGGATATAAAATGCGTTCTATTTATAGAATGTAACTAGAATTAATTTCATTATAATTTAGAAAATAAGGTGAAATGAAATAATAATGGACAAAACCATTTAGGGAGAAAACTGGACTGAGTGAAGTTCAGCATACCTGAAATGGAGTTTTGGCTTCACCAAAGCCTTTTAACCTTGAGTGAGTCTCCTTCCCTTTCCAGCTTGTCCTCTAAAGAAAATGTATATTTACTACTAAATGTAGAAAATAACTGTATTACTACTATATCTCATTTCAAAAAACAAGAGCATTTTATTCCCTTCTGTTACTCCTGTAACATAATCATGTGGTCACGCTCCACTCTGGGTATGCGAAGACTGTGACTGTCTTCAAAGGCATGCAGGAGGTCCTGGGATTACATCATTCAGTGTCATTGTGTTATAACGTTGATGAGATGCCATAGGAACTAAACTCTTGTTTATATCAGTTAGCCTGTAGTAAAAGTGGTTTCATTATAGGTGATTTTATTTAAGTCAGAACCTGTTGACAATGTTAAGTGAGGAGTTACTCTGTTTGGCTCAGGCAGGATAGACCCGAGTTCTGAGAGCTCATCTTTCATGGGCACCCATCGTCTCTGCTGTGCATCATTCATTCTTCCTCCTGGTAACAGTCTCAGAGAGCCAACCCTGCCCGTTCTCAGCCATGGTTCTAGGATGAGCCCTGATTTTCTTGTCAGTCAGTGTATCATAATACTCTGTCATAGTAATTGGCTCAGTAATGGATCCCTAACTGCATCAGAATCAATGGCACGCATCGAACCTTTTGGACTTTTGGGGAAGAGAAGCCTATTGGTCCTAGAAATTTCTAGACTAGCTTTGCTCTCTTCTTCTGGATGGTTTGCATGAGGACATGCGGTCTGGATCTGGATATTGTAAGGGAGAAGGTTGGAGCTCCAGTGGAACCGAAGATGCTCGTGATGCTGCTGAAGCTGACTAGAAAATAACACAGAGACAGAAAGAAAAAATAAGTTCTGAGTGGTATTGGTTGAGCCACTTGGTCAGTCCTTGCTTGAAACCAATCTTTAGTCAGAACCAAAAAATTTTCCAGGGAAGTAATTAAATATATATTCTTTATTGTTTAAAGCCTTTTTTTGTTTGTTGGATGTTATATCACTTACAACGTAACAGAGCTCTAAATGATTCTCCTTTGCCAAAGTATAGTTACAGTAGTTCCCTCCATGGTTACGTGTGCAGCACCTGACTCCTGAGACTGAAAATTGCTGTAATTCAGGTAAAGCAATCACAGACATTTATTTAGGAATAACCTGTACATGTTTACTCAGAATGCTCTGTATTAGCCAAATGAACTACATTTTTAGCAGGTATGAACTGACCCTATAGGGGACCTGTCAGGGGGGTAGAAAGATTACTTATCTTTTTTATTTCTCCAGAAAATCCCTTTCCAACTACTCTCCTGAGTCTAGATTGAGTATTAGAGTCCCATGTGCTTAGAGTGAATTCCACTGGGTATGCTAATAGTATTAGAATACTTTCATATAATGAAAACCAGCTAATTTCCATATTTTTATTGGCTTTCAGCAATGAAATTATCATAAGTCACAATTTTTCTTGTTTAAAGTAGATGTTGTGGGTAATTGTATTAGTAAGTAAGACTGAATAACGCATGTATTGCCTATTAAATGAAAGCAATTAGTAATTTCTGGTATAGCCTGGTCAGTATTTTTTTAAACTGTGGGCTTACTGAAGCAGGTAGGTTGTTAAATCTCCTCCCCTGGTGCGAACTTTTAAAAAATTATTATGTATTCATAGGTGATTTAATGAGATTCAGTATCATCACCATGTTTGAAAAATCTCCCTGAGGAAATGTTTTGGGGCTTGGAAGGGGCAGCTGTAGCTACGCTGTTTTATCAATTAGGAGTTTGAGAACTTACTGATTTGCCAATATTTGACTCAATCCTTTGCAGCAGAAAGGGAGCCGACATACCGACGCGGGTTTAGAACTCCTCAGCCTGAGGTTTGCCGAGGAGGGGGTGGCAGTCTGAGCGCTGCTTTCCTCCAGCTCATTCCCCACAACGTCACTCGTCACTCGGAGCCACTGGCGGCAGCCTTTGTAACCTCCAGGGGAGGATGAGAAATGACATCTATTCAATACTCATTCCCTTCCCTGTCTCGGCAGCCCTGTTAAATAATTGAAATAGGTGTGACATGAGGGCAGAACTGCTGATAAGACTTTGCTCTTAAGTGAACGAAAGGAGACTGAAGAAAAGCATGGAGTGCTCCAGGGTGCTGGGCGTCTGACTTTTGCTTTTGGCCTTTCACTTTTACACCGATTAGCCCATTCATCGAATTGTGCAAATCTAGGTACGAAGGCAAAGAAGACAGTTGTACAGGAATCTCTTTTGCCCAGCCACTGCCAAAGAGAACACTTTCTTTAATACAAAGGAACACTGAATTTTTTTTAGGATTTGTACTTCTGATATTACCATCAAAAAGAAAGTTTCCTAGGGGAAAAATTTTGGCACCAGGACATCATTGGGCATGCAGTGCTGCAGCGCACAGAAAAGCTCTTGTGTGAAATGCAGAGCAACCATTGGTTAAGTGAGGCTCAGGCTCTCTATGTTTTCACAAATGATCCATTGTTTTACAGGCAATTATTCCTACCTGTAAAACTACACAGGTTTACTCCTAAACAAGGTCCACTCAGCAGTGTATGGCTGAGAGTTGTAAAAGTTGTACAGACTTAGATCCATAACAATTTTACTTTCCAAATTTATTCAGAATTCATTTTCATACACTTACAAAATATGAGATTTGTTATTGTAAGTTATACAAAGTGTTAAAAATTTAAATTCTAGTAGTATGTTTTATTTTAGTCTAAAACTACTGTCTATACTACTATTTACTACTATGAAACTACTACTGCAGTTCGTTGAAGTTTTGGAAAAAGTGCTTTCTTTACACAGTTAGTCATTTACACAGTGAAAATTTTACCTTTGACTATCAGTGTTACCTCCAGACTCAGGAATCCTCTTTGGTGTTCAATGAGAGTAAAATAGGAAATTCTTGCTTTAGATTTAGAAGGAATCTCATACTTGTCACATGACTGTCTATGTTGAAAGGCAAAAGAGTGAGGCAGTTAAAAGCATATGTCTGGAGGAAGAATAAATGAGTACAAATATTAGATTGCTACTTAGCTGCAGGACTTTGGTTAGATTGGTTAACATTTCTTTGCCTCAGTTTCTTTTACTTGTGTTACATGTACATATTGCCAAGTGTTCTTTACTTACACTAATACTTTTCAACATTTCACAGACTTTTAAATTTAAGAATTATAATTAATTGTAAATATCTTATTTTGATACTTGTTTTTACTTTTCTTCATCTTTATGGTGGTAACGCTTTTGTAAAAATATGTTTGTTGATTTTCGAGGGAGAAGAAGGAAGAAAGAGGAATTGAGAAAGAGAGAGAGAGAAACATTGATGTAAGAGAAAAGTATCGATTGCTTGCCTCCCACATGCACCCTGACCTGGGATTGAACCTGTGGCCTAGCTATATAGCCTGACTGGGAATTGAACCTGCAACCTTTTGGTATACAGGAGGATGCTCCAACCAGCTAAGCCACACTAGCCAAAGCAAAAATAATCTTAACTACCTTTTGTTTCACCAACTTTTTAGGTATTATAAAGAACAGACCATGCTCTGAAAAACTAAAATTACCAAGATACTAAATAAAGAAGGTTGTTGAAAGTTTACATGCACAGGATAATTTTGTGAATAATTGAGTACTTAGGAAAATAGTGAAAATATTTTTTTTCATTTTTCTAAATCATAACAACACTTTTGTAAACAAAATAATATTGTGCTGAACAGCTTTTAAAAAGTCTTCGACTGCACGATGATGACTTTATTAACTGTCGAACTTACAGCATTTACCTGAGGTACTGGCTTGATTCAATTTGACATGAATTACTCTTTGAAAAATTTACCTTTGATATTCTTTGGGGATATCAGTGCTTGCAACATCAATTAAATGGCTTAACTTGGGTAGAAATGCCTAAGGATAAGCCACTGTACTAAATTTGAATTGGGATAACAGGATATGAGACTTGGGAATTTATTTACAGGGACTAGATAGCACGATACATGATATTTTATAGAGATCAGTCAATCTGCCTTTGTATAATGTCACTAAGGGATGTGACCATTTTCTCTCAGGTGTTTAAAGTTGTAGAAATCCTGGGCTTAATAGCCTTGAATATGGATGGCTAACTTCCAGCTATTAATTAGGTTTTCCTCTTTTCCCTGAACTTTTCAAATACACATATATGGCTATTAGCATTAACAGGTAATTTCTCTGCCTGACCTGCTAAATAAATATGCTATGTAGATTAAGCCAACTTTTAGCCAATTCTGACACTGAACTTTATAGAGAGTATGTGTTTCATATACTTATCATCATCATTTTTATTATTCTAGCTAATAATTACTGAACACCAACAACAAGAATTGTTTTATGTGCTTTTTATGATAACTCACAACTTCTCTATGAGATTATACTCCAGTTGCTATTTCTGCATAATCAATTGCCCCAACACTTAATGGGTTAAAGTCACCATTTTATAAGCTCATGAGTGCTGTGGGTCAGGAATTTGACAGTACAGTGTGGGATGCTTTGCTATGGGTGGCTGTTATTCCAGGTCGGTGGCTCTGAGGTTACCCAATATAAGGAACTGGAATTATCTGAAAGATCATTCACTCAGATGTTGGGCACCTGGACTGGAATGGCTAGAAAACTAGGACCGCCAACTCAATAACCTACATCTAACCACTTTATGTATCTTCGAATCCACACAGCATGATACTTGAGGGTAGTCAGACTTCTTAATGGAGGCACAAGGTTCGAAGTGTGAGTTTTCCAACAAACCAATCAGAAACTGCACTGTTTTTTGTGACCCAGCCTCAGGAACCAGTCCCAGTGTCACTGAGGCAGTATCTTATTAGTCAGTTATTTATATTCCTACCCAGATGTCAGGAAGTGGCATCAAATAACTCTGGGCTCATGTTCTAAAACTGCTACAATTCACCTGTAGCCACAAATACTTAACGTTCCTTCCTTTGCTTTCCAGGGAGCAAAATATAATTTTTCCCTTTCTCAAGTCTCACTCCATTTTGTCAACTGCAAGTCCAGGATTTTGTCATTTAAACATTAGTTACTGATGAGGCTTCTTGGGAGCAGTTCTTCTGGCATGACCAGGCAGGAAAAAGGAGTTCTTTCTTACTCAGCCTTCTGTTCTATTCAGATCTTTTAATTGATTGGATAGAGGCCACCTGTATTAAGGAGAGCACTCTGCTTTATTTAGTCTAATGATTCAAATGTTAATTTCATCTAGAAACACCTTTACACACACATTCAGGATAACATTTGGCCCAATGTCTGGGCATGCAGTGGCCTAGTCAAGTATTTGATACATAAAATTAATCATCCCAGTGTTCTTCTAGCTTCTGCCCCATACCTGTTCCCAGAGTCAAGACGTGCGTTTTGGGTTTTTATGGTAGCACCTTCTTTCCAGGTACCAGGTTTCTGTTACAGTTATTTCTGCAACATAACAAATTTTTCCAGAACTTAGTGGCTTAAAACAAACAGCATTATGCTCATGAATTCTGTGGGTTGGAAATTCAGACAGCTTAGCTGGGCTGGGGCAGAGCAAGCGTAGCAGAATCTCTGCTGCATGGTGCCTGGGGCTTGCGATGGGAAGATTCAAAGAATGGAGAGAGTAACTCAACAGTTGCAAGCTGGAGTCATCTGATGGTTTGTGTCACGTACTTCTTCGGTACATGTGGGTTAAGATGACCCCAAGAGGAAGACTGCCTGCTGGAGCAATACACGCGATCCTTCTGTGTCCTTTCTCTTCACAGCCTGGTGGCCTTTGGGTAGTGAAATTTCTCAAATTGAGGTTCAGGTATTCAAAACCAGGTGTCCCAACAATCAAGGCAGAAGGTGCATCCCCCTTTAGGACTAAGCCTTGGAAGTTGGAAGTCATGCAGCACTATTCTCACTGGACTCTGTTGGTTGAAACACTCACAGACCATTTTGTTCAAAAGTGTCACAGACCCTACGTCTTAAAGCAATTCGTGTCAAATATCTTAGGAGCTATGTTTAAAACCATCATAAATGGATACTGTCATCATCTTCAGTTTGTAGTTCAGGAAATTTGGGCCAGAAATGTGAGATACTTTTTCCCAGAATACATGTATAATAAGAGGCAAAGCCAGACTGTGAACCCAGGCAGGCTGATTCCAGAGGCCTGTTCAAACCTTGCTTCTTCCCACTGGGCAATACAGAAGGTGTGTTTTAACATCTAGGCCTTCTAGTGAAAACTCACCACTGTTAAAATTGTTCATTTATTCAACAAAATTTTAGTAATGCCAAACACTGGCCTGATACTAAGGATACAGCAGTGAACAAGAGGTACATGGTCTCTCTTAATGAAGCATATAATCTGGTAGTTTCTCATTATCTTCCTCTAGAACCTTTATTTGTTATTTCTTGCAATAGCTCCTTGTCATCTTTTTAATGTGAAGATTTATTTTTACTAGGGGCTTTACTCTATGTGGCTATGGTGGATTAATCACAGTAATGGCACACGCACGTGTGTGTGTGTGTGTGTGTGTGTGTGTGTGTGTGTTTGGTCTCCCTGTACTCAAGGCCATTGGTAGTATCTCTCAATAGTGTTTCTGGATTTGGCAATGAGACCTTTTTTGGCCAATAGGGAAGTAGGAAAGCTATGCAATCTGAGCCTTGAAAAACACTTGTGCATCACACTTGCCCTCTTACTTTTCTTGCAAAATGGTTAAAGCCAGGTAGCCATGGCATGATGACACAAATGTAGCCACTCACTCCCATTGTCTCCAGCCAATAGATAGTTGCTTGACATGTGAATGATGCTGTTGAAAACCCAGCAGTCCCGAGCTGACTGCAGATGTGCGGACTAGCCTCGCTGAGATTATTTGTGCCTGATCCAGGCCAAAAGAACAACTTCACAGAATTGTTGGCTAAATAAGTGGGTGGTGCTTTAAATTTTGTGCTTGTTTGTTATGCAGCCATAGAAAAGGGATGCAGTGGTCTTTTTAAAAATAATGGTCGTGTTTTCTGTTCTAGAGATTTTACACTTGATAAAATTGCACAGCTTGTTCTGATAGTATCTGAAGAGGTTAAATGCAGATTTTATGCTTGCCACACTATTTTTTGAAGGATATGACAATCTATTTTAATACCACATTTACATATAGAAATCATCTTTGCCATTGCTAGATTGGTTAATTTCAGCTGCTAAATTAACTTTACAACCATAACAATTACACTGATAGTGACTAATTCTGATTCTTCTAAATCAAGCCCCTTAGATTTCTATACAAATAGAGCTCTTAAAACATACATTTAAGACTTCTTTATTCCAAATATGTCTTAAAATATAAATATATCTGATACTTAAAAGCAGAGTGTAATTTAATTTTTAAAAATTGAACAATTTCAAATGCAAACTGCAAAATTCTTTTGACAGGGCTCTTTCCTTTAGCTAATTTACATTTTACTCTTTTTCTTATAATATTTTGAATGACAATATAAAAGGTACATATACTTCTTAAAAATGTAAGATTGTATTTGGAAGGCTCAACAATGTTAGACAATTTCTTAAGAGACTGAGTCTCCTCATCTAACCCCTAGATTTTTAAATACAATATTTTTCCAATATTTCTTACCATGAAGAACATATTCTTTAAAAATACATGGGCAAAGGCTGTGTTAAGTCTTTACTTGGCCCATTTAATCATTCTCTGGCTTTTTTCCTTCTTTCCTTTAGTCTCAGTTTCATGAGTTCTACCCGAGTTCAGCCGCCATGCTTGCTTAACAGCACATTTCACCGCTGCAGGTGTTTGTATTTTCACTGCCATTTCGGGCTCCTTATGGAGAGACAGTCCCTCCACTAGCTTTGGTTCTGTGGAATCTTCACTAACAGGGCTAACCTAAGTGGCAAATCTACGATAAACTTGAACTACCTGTAAAACACTACGATGAAGTTGAATGTAACACAACTTTTCCTCGGGTTTTCTATGGTCAGTAACCATGGACTTTCCTTCAGTTTTGGGCACACAAAGCTCATCTGTGGCTCAGGGATTGGAATTTTCTGGCCGCCTTCACCTGTAGTGCTTTACACCTAATTCTTCATGTGTTTGGCTCTATGCATTGGTCTGAATTTGTCTTAAATAGTGCTGCAGCTCCCTGCCCTACTTTCCATCCCACTGCTAGATTTTATTTGTTTCATTAATAAGAATCCCAATAGGAAATTACCTACGCTGTCTACTCCTACTTGAAAATAAGGCACAATAGTGAGATGTGCTTCGTCTCTCTCCTTGGTTATAATCACATTGCCCAGAGCAGTGTTGGCACATTGCAGCCTCAAAATAAATACTTGTAGGATGAAGAAATGGTATTTAGAACTAGTGAGATAATAATCTCACTCTAGTTTGTACTGTCTAGAACTTGCTAGTGGTGTTGTGTTTAGCTCCAATGATTGCATTTCAGAGCAACGCTGACAACCTAAAGCATTCCAGGAAATGCACAATCCAGGTAGGTGAAGAGGCTCAAAACAATTTTTCTACAAAAATTTGTTTTAGGAGCATATCTAGGTATGTCTTAGAGAATGCATACTGTGCATAAAGTTATAATTTTGAAAGTATGTTGGCGAGCCGAGCTCGGGGAAAGGAATTGAACATGTTCTATGAAGCATTGGAATGCCTAACCTAAAATTAAAAGGGCACTGACTGTCAGAATCTGATGAGAACTCAGGTTCAAAGTAACCAAACTCCTCTTCTTCAGATAAAGAAAAATAAATCCTAGAGTGTTTATATCAAAATATGCCCCAAGATGTTATAGGTCTTGAGATGCAGAGGTAAAATTAGAATCCAGGCTTCCTGACTCTCATTGTTTTTTACACTAAAATTTTCATTCTTTTCACTAAAAATCAGAAGTGTTTGAGGCTCCATGCAATCATTCATTCTTTCATTCAGTCATTCATTTATTCAGCAAAAATTTATTGAGTGCTGTCTTTTTAGCATTCAAGCTGTTAGGATAGAGTGTCACATAGATGAGTTCTGCGTTCTCACAAAGTTTACGTCCCATTGCGTGGTAGAAGAGGGATTTGACTAAACGTGATTACTGAGGTCAGTTAGCCTTGAAGGGATGAAGAAGTTTTGCACTAGATGTAAGAACTTTTTAATATTGAGAACAAGATATTTCAGTCTGAAAACACAAGGGAGTGCTTTGTGAAGCAGGAGAAGAGCTCTGCAGTGTTTGAACAGACAGAGTATTTAGAGGGAATGTCCTACAAGAGATTTAACATCCAAATGGTGAGAAAGTCAAGTTCTCTTCCTCCAGGGTCTACTGTATTTTGAAGCATGCCCAGATGCATGAGTAATGCGTTATGAAGACGATTCAGTGCAGTCTCCTAGTGGCCTGCATGGCCTCAGAGCCTCCATGACCCATGGGAAAACAGGGTAACTAATGATTCTCCATTGAGATTCCTTGATGGAGACCTGGAGCACGGCTGGGTCCCTGTAATCAGATTATTTTCAAGGCAGTTAAAAGAGGGTCAAAGGAGTTTTAGGAGGAAATACAAAATAATATTTTTCTTACCCTGAAGTAAGATATTCAAACCCAGAAGCTCTAAAGTAAAAATATGGACAATATGATTAAACATTTAAGACTATATAGTAATATACATATAAAAAAGAGTTAAAGGACAGGTAATAGGATAGGAAAGTATTTGCAACACATCTAAAAATGGGTTAATAGCATTTTGGGTTTTTTTAGGGAAAATATTCTATAAACATTTAGTCTTTTCTCCTAAAACTCCTTCAATTTTACATATTAATTTTTAACTCATCTGAATATTTTTTGTATAATGTGTGAAATAGGGCTCTATATTTGCTTTATTTCAAGCAATAGTGGTCACTGTACCTTATTTGTTGAATAAGCCTTATTTTCCCTATTGATTTGAAATATCAATTTAATCATATATTACATTATTAGACAGATATATACATTTGTTTCTAGAATGCTCATTTTATTTCATTGATCTACTTGATTATTTCTGTGCTGGTGTCATGTTGTTTTAATTGCTGAGACTTTATAATGGATTTAATTTTTTAAATATTTTATATTGAGTTTTGACATTTAAATCTTCATTTAAAAAGAAAGAAAGAGGGAACTCCTACCTTTTGTGATATCATGGATGCTAAATGAAATAAGCCAGTCAGTGAAAGACAAATGCCATATGATCTCCCCTATAAGTAGAATCTATTCAACAAAATAAATTAATGAACAAAATAAACCACAGGCAACATGGAAACATGGAGCAGACTGAAAGTGACCAGAGGGGATGGGGAAGGAGGGCAATGGTAGAAAGAAGAAAGGACTAAACAAAGAACATGTATGAATGACCCATGGACATGGACAACGTAGTGGGAATTGACCGTGGGAGAGGGGGGCAGGGTGGGATGGGTGGAGGAGGGCAAAGGGGGAAGAACTGAGACAGCTGTAACAGAATAAATATGATTTAAAAATAAAAAATTATAAAAAGAGGGTAAAAACATAACTTTACAAATGAGGAGGCTTGTCCCAAACAGGTATTTTTAAAACACCTCTCATGTGCCTAACTAACACCTCTGAGAGATGTTATGAGCAGAACCAGGAAAGGTGTCACGCCATGAGAGTGAATAGGTGTGGGCCTTGGATGAGAGGCTGCGCCTGCCTCACGCCCTCAGGCCCTCAGGCCCTCAGGCCCTAGCAATGTGTGAGACCCGCTGGGCCCCTGCTCTATCCTGATCATTTTCCTGCCTTCCTCCTTGCCAAGTGTCACTTTGGAAAAGTGGTTTAATAAAAAATATGTGTCATTGAATATAAATCCTGTTTTTTTGAAGAGTGGTTACACATGTCATATTATTTTGAGGTTGTGTTTGTTGTTCTTCTCCTTAATTCTTCCCCCAAACATGTGTTAGGAACGAAAAAATTTCAGTATGTTTAATAGTATCATTTCTTCTGCTATCCCATATTTCCACTTTAATCTACATATTTTTGTTAAGAGATAAATACATTGATTAAAAAGCTACATTGCATCAAGTTTAAGAAAAATTGGATCATAGAACTATGCGGCATACAGCATATACTTCTGTTTCATGTCATTTGTTTTGATCTTTTGCTCATCCAGATGGATTACAACATATGCCGCTTTGATCACTAAAGATAAATAATGGAAGGATGAACTTACAGTCTGAGCAAAATCATTTTAACTTTTATATTAACTCAAATTTAGTTTTCTGTAAAAGCAGACTATGTTAAATATTCCTCTTGTCTTGTCATGTACCAACTTTACAGTCAAGAATCAGTTTCCCAAGAATCATTATTTCTCTCCTAAAATCTATCACCACCCTAACAGAGATCTCTTTGAACACATTAAAAAAAAAAGCCCTCACTAGAGGACACACTTATTGATTTTTCAGAGAGAGGGGAAAGGAGGGAGAGAGAGCGAGAGAAACATTAACTGGTTGCTTCTTGTACGTGCCCCGACTGGAGACCGAACCCACAACCTAGGGATATGCCTTGACGGAAAATCAAACCCACAACCTTTTGGTTTCCAGGGCGATGCTCTAACCAACGGAGTCACACTGGCCTGGACTCTTTGGACACATTTTAAAGCATCCTAACTTCAGCACAGAATTTGCTTTAACTTGTAGAAAATACCAAAGGAAAGAGAATTTCATGATGCTCCTCTTGCATTTTACTTCCTTGGAATGATACTCTCAGGTTTGGCGCTTAGCACAATACATGAAAATGCAAATAATTTACCAGATGTGTGTAGGAAGTGGGGCAATGTGATTCCTGTGCCTCTGACAGTGTGTGAGCTCCATTCTGCTCTTAGGAGTGCCTTCCCATTCTCTCCTTGTCAAAGCCTCAGAAAAGAGATGCTGGCGCTGCAGAGCACCTGCCCAACCTGCCCCGTTGTGTCTCTGCTGAGAACAAATCCCAGCCACGTGCTCTTGGCTACCTGCAATGCCTAGCTGGTTTTCCTTTGTGAGTGCAAAAATCCAGGCTATTTCAAGGCCTCCACATCCTATAGACCAAGCACCGCGACAGCACCATTGTTCTCTCCACTTTACCCAAGCCAGGGGGAGCCCTCCTAATTAATGCACAGTGCTAGACTCAATATATTTGCATAAACAGTTCTTGAGCCAGGAAGTCTAAGAAAGGAGAGCCAGGAAGGAGAATCTAGGGAGGCTCTTTCTGTTGTGGCATTTTATTTTCCAGGACTGATTTCATTTCAGAGCTCTTTGTTGGATGAGGGGTAGGTGGAAGAAGAATGGTGCTGAGTGAGAGAGGAAATGATTGCCAAGTATTAGGATTTGGGTAGCTACAATCTCATGCTTCTTTTAAGTGCAAAGAGTACAGTGTGTCCAACTGGGAAGGAAGCCCCGGAACTGTAGGAAAGAAGAAAGCGTTTATTCAGTGCTTGGCATAGACTAGGAGCTCAGCAGATGCTGGTGAGAGTTAATGATGTTGTTGATTAATGCTCTTTGTGTGTGTTAACTGCTAAAAATATTATTTAATAAGAGCAATACATGGAAAAATGATTGACATTTTTCTGTAGTTTAGAGAAAAACATAATACATTATGGTAATTGTCTTTTCAAAAAATAGTGAAATATGTTCCCAAATGCTGAATTTGGAAATTGCCCAGGGAGAAATTTAAATTTCCCTCTCATTTTATTTATTTTGATCCTGTTTACATAATAGGAGTGTCTTTAAGTGAATGTTAAAAGTGTCTTCCAAAAGAACTAAACAAGACTTTTATTTTTCTGGGGACATAAGGCACATGCACATACGGCACAGTGAATAGAGTCCAAGGAGCATACAAGAGGCTATTTGCAAATAAAGGATTGTCATGAGGTTGGATGTGAAAAGTTTTGAATTTGACTCTATGGCTAATTAATACTTGCAGCGAATCAATATTTTACAGCAGCCAATACTTGTTCCTGGGATGAGAGACATTTCCAACCATGCAGGAGAGACTCTTAGAAATGCTTAATGGGCATTCTATCAAGTAGAAATTTACTTTGAGACCTGTCCAGGAATGACCACTGTGATAGTTAATTTTATGTGTCAAATTGGAAGATGTTTTTGAATGAGATTAACATTTAAATTAACTAAGAGTAAACCAACTGCTCTTCATAATGTGGGTAGGCCTCATTCAATCAGTTGAAGGCCCAAATGGAACAAAAAGACTCGACTCGATCAAGAAAAAATTCTTCAGTAGACTGACTTCGAACTTCATCTGCACTATCAGCCCTCTTGAATCTCTGCCCACTCTGCATTCCACAGATTTTGGACTTTCCAGACTCCATAAATCACACAAGCCAATTCCTTATAGCAAATGTCTTTATATATACAGGGTGGGGCAAAAGTGGGTTTACAGTTGTGGGTATACAAAACACAGAGTTTATACTTGCATTATTATTTATTAATTATTGTGTTATTTTCCATACAAACAACTGTGAACCTATTTTTTCCAGCATGTGTATTATTGTACTGTATATATACATATTACATATATTTTATATATACATATTATATTTGTATATATATGTTTTATATATATGTATATGTGTATGTGTGTATATATATATATCTCCCATTGGTTCTGTTCCTCTGGTAAACCCTGACTAATACAACTACCAACAGCCTTTGAACGTCTCTCTTTGTTGGCACTAGCTGAAAGAAGGCATGGAGACCTAGGAAACCAGCTGGGTGATGAGACAGAAAGTGAGAGAGCAGGAAAAGCATTGACAGCTGAGGATTGAAACACTGCTCTTACAGTGTTTTGATTGAGCTAGTTATGCAAATTTCAATAGTGATTTGCCTTTCTTAAAACATGTCTTCAAAGTTAAATGTACATGGACCACAAGAAGTGATGTAGCGTAGTGAGACTGAGTATTGGCTACTGATCAATTATTTTCCCTTTCTTACATTTCTAGCTGCTTATTGCTCCTGACTGATCTCTGTCATGAACCATGCTTGACTCTGTCAACACGTTAACTGAGTAAAAGATAATTTGACAATATCACCTCTCTGCTTAAGTGACTTTGATTACTTCCCACTGGCTTATTTGTAAATCTAATTTTCTTGTCATGGCACACAAGGTCTCTTAATGATTTGATTCCAGAAGACATTTCTCCTTCCAGGCCTCACTAGGGTCCTTTCACTGTTTGATTGTGTGGACTTATTGATCTACTTCTCACTGCCTGGATATACAATTATACAGGTATTGTCCCCCTCTTCCTTGGATGCTCTTTCCCTGTTCACTGGTGGTTGAATTTCTAAGCCCAAGTAGAAAAGGGACCTCAGCTACAAGATATTTTCCATTTCATAGAATCAAAAAATAATCCTCTTCTTTTGGCTATCAGAGCACTTTTTCCACACCTGTGACCATACTGTCACACCAGTCTTTACTAGACTTTGCCTCCTGCAAGTCTGGCTTTCCTGCTGGAGCTCTAAGTAGACATGCCTGGTTGGAATCTCAGCTGTGTTACTTGATACTAGGAAGTTATGTCTTCACTAGGGCCCAATTTCCCCCTCTAGAAAATTGTGAAAATAATACCACTATTAGGAAAATGAAATGTTTAATTCACAATAGTATTTAGAATGGTGCTGTGCGTATAGGAAGAGCTCTAAAATATTAGCTTCACTTATCTATTATTTCTTAAATAAATATTAATAGTTATGTACCAGGCATTATATATCATCATCATCCTTACAATTACTGAGTCCACATTTATTTCTGAGTGGTGAACATGTAGCTCAATAAATGTCTCACAGATGTTTATTATATGTTTATTGATATAAGAATTGTTTTGGTCATTAGGCTTAACCACTGGGAAATTGGATGCTCAGTTTTCATTCCATTTATTAGGTGAAGAGATACAGCCTATAGTCATGAAAAGTGTGCTTTATACCCTAAAGCTGTTTCCCTTAATGGTTGAGAATTTAAATAACCTAATTAAAATAAAATAATATCTCCCATTTATGCAAAATAACTATGTTTGTAAGGACAACACATTATGAAATTACACTGGAAGCACCGATTTATAAATGGTACACGTATACATTTTTATCTTAGTGTAATATAGCAAATGCTAGTATAATTAGATATAAATTTAACCTTTGAAATGTTAATAATCTCAACTCTTTGAAACAAAATCAATATAAGTTTGCATGGGCTACATGTGTAACATTCGCTGCCAGTAATAACACACAGCCTCAAATGTCAAATATACTTAACTTTTATATTTTTTATGCTATTGTGTCAAACCTCCCTCTTTTCCTGGTATATGATAAATTACACTGTCATAGGTGAGAGTGTGTACTTTACCATATAGAGATAACATACACATTCTTAGGTCAAGTATAAGGACCTATTGGGTGAGTCTACCACAATCTGCATTATATATACAACTTTAATAACAAATCATACTCATTGTTATGTGCTCTGTTTATGTGGTTTTCAGATACCTAAATCTGTCCATTTGGGGATATTTGACATAGATCAACTGGGTTTAACTATACAGTGTTACAGTCTTTTTAAACTAAGAGTGCAAATATGATTCCAGTGCTACTCTAGAGGTGAACATGTTAACTCTTCTGATAAACACGTATTCAGTAGGAGTGGAGGCAAGAGAGATACGGGTCTGGATTGTTAATGCTGCTCTTTCACAGTGAAAGTGGTCCTGGATGGGCTGAACATGCATTATCATCACATTGGAAAGACCAAGGATTCCAGGGGAACCATGAGTTTTAGTGAAGTCCCTTTGCTCCACCCCCAGATCCAACTTGTATGTATATCATATGGACAGGAAACACACTGAAATGGAATGGAGATTCACTGAGACAGGAGAGAGGTACAAGTCTTCACTAAATCAGAAAGAATTGTCCCCAAACCTAAATTTCCCAAAACTGATGATACAGTCCCTGAAACATTATTGATGTCCCCAAAACACATCAGTGGAAGATGCTCTAAAAAGAACCTGTATGTCCCATCTAAGGGTGCTAGAAGAGTAGATGATGGAGGCAGTAGGGATCTGGGGGACTCTGAAAAGCAAGAAAGTCTATTGGTATTGAGCCTGGTATTGAGCAAAAACTTCTCCTAGGCTTAGCCTTGAAGTCTGTAGCCACCCCTTCAGATGCCAATAAAGAGCTATGAGTCCAAAAATATTTAAATTTTAAAATTTAATTTTAATTAGATCTTCAGCTTGCAGTCATTATTCTTGACATGTTTTTGAGTGATAAGGCAAATTTCCCCAATGCACGTATTACAAGGGTCGGGGAGATAGGTAAGTAGAAGGTAGAATGATGGCAGTTTTATTTTTTGTTGTTTTAATTTAATTTATTTTTATGTGACAACTTTATAGCTATATGCTCATTTAAAAGTTATATGCTCTGTGTTTAAACATCTTCACCTAAAAAAAAAAAAAAGAAAGCCTGTGCTATGTAGCAATCCAAATGTGATTTTATTACTCTTCTACTACAAGGTATTAGAGAAATCTCTTTGTAAAACTATGAATTCAAAGGAATGACTGTTTACCAAAATAAAATTAGAATTTATTTTAGAATTTTATAATCTAATAACTTTAAAAGGGAGGAATGCAGCCTAGTCCCAAGGAGCCCTGACTCTGGGCCCAGACTGCCCAAGTTCAGTTGCACTGATACTCTCTGTGGCTTAGTTTTCTCATCTGCAGAATGGGGATGTTGCAAATAAGAATCCCTCCAACACGGGGTAATCATGAGGATTCAATGAGTTGATGCAGGTAATGTACTTAGAATAGTACCTGTCCTGCACACTGGCAATTCTATGCCCTAGGATCTCACTCTCTAGTAAGAGAGGTCTCTTCCGCATTTGAATGGAGTGCTTTGAATGTCCGTTGTTTGAAACAAAAACTCATCCTCCCCACTTGACTTCCATTAGTCTGTACGTTTCTGGGATGCTATGATTGATTCCTATTCATCATGTTTTCCCAGCTCCAAGTGCTTATTTTATAAATGTCTGTTGGCATTTATATTTTTGAAACCACTTGGAAATCTAACATTGGTTTTTTAATCCTTTTTAATTCTCACACATAATTCTTAAACTTGTATAGAATTCTTGCCACGTAGCACTATAGTAAAACTATCAATAATTTACACTTTAGATTGACTTTTTATTTAATCTAAAAAAAGTTGGGTACCAATGATATATGTGAGGCATTGTGTTGTTAGACACTGCTGATACAAGAATGATACCGGAATAATCTCTGAATGAGCTCAGAATGGATCATTTAATATTCAGAGAAAGTGGTGGTAACCACAGGTGCAGGTGATTGTGGAAAGTGTCAGGAAATGGAATTTAGACGTGGCTGTACCATTCCAGTTCTGGATTTCTAAACAAGGTTTCTGCTTGTTTATTGCTGAGTAACCAACCACCTAAAACAAGAAGTCGTTTTTGTTTCCCATAGTTTTAAGGATTTCCTGGGCTCAGCTGGAGGTTCTTGCTCGGTGCCTCTGTGGCAGCAGCAGCTGCATTTCAGTTGGTTGGGATTCTTCAAAAGCTGAACGAGACTGGGTGCCATCCAGTACTTCCTCATTCACAGGCCTTGGCTTCTTTCTTCCCTCAGTGTCTCATCCTCTCGGATCTCTCCATCTGACTTGAGCTTTTCATAGCTTAATGGTTTCAGGGAGGTGCTAGCTTCTGAGAGAGGAAGTGGATTCTAAATCCTGGAAATGACACAAAAATTCTAATACCTTGTCCTATTGGTTGAAGCGGTCACAGGTCAAATATCCATTCAAGGGGAGGGAAGATGCAGGCATGAATCCGTGGAGGCATGGTTTATTGGGGGGGCCATCTCTTGGAAACTAACTACCACAAGTCACTGACAATTCTGGAAAATGTTGGATGCAGCCTAGATGATCTCTGGAATATTGTTACTTGTAATTTCACCTTTCTATGATCCACAAAGCTTCCCTCCATAAATTCTAACTCACCAAGCAGAAGAGTAAAATATACTAGAATGAGTAGCATACATCTTCTACACCCATGACATTTTATTTTCAATGTGTTACAGGTATGAGCTGTTCAAAAGAAAAAAACAAAGTAACATCCTCCCAGAAAATATATATTTATGTTTATGCAGCATCTTTGCTTTAATGCCATCTCTACAATCAAAACACACTAATACCCCAGACTACATCACAGTCTCAAAGTGATGTATGTAACTAATGTATTTGTGTTTATAAGTTTTTTAAAGTCAGTAATACCTTAAAACTCATTTCAGTGTTTTGTGGGGGAACTTTTATCCCATTAAAATCATTATACCTGAAAAGCATAATGGTTATGTTTTGATTCAGATGTTTTGAAATACAAGGTTCTGTAAAGAAATACAATGTCCTCCAGGAAATCCTTTGGAGTGGAAATAAATGTGGCTTCTTAAAGAATTTCTTGAGTATACAGGCTCTGTTGCTCAGAGTATTTATCTCATGAGGTCAAGCCATATGCCATATCCTAGTATGAAAGTCATGAAAGTTTTACCAAAGAAGCAAAATGAAATTCTAAACTCTAAATAATTAAAAATTGCTTTTAAAATAGCTTATTCTCTAAAAAAGAGTAAAGGATTTTTGCAAAATTTGAATATATACTAAAATTCTTACAAAACTATTCTTCACTAGAATGCCAAAAACACCTTTTCCTTAATATTTTACTATAACATCTAAATAAAGGAGAACGGAAAGGTTTATATTTTATGCCTTAGACAGTTCTTTTTTTTTTTGTATTATTCATATTTGAAGGCCTCAGCAGAACATTTCCCTCCACAGTTATAACACACAATATGTTTACTTCCTACTATTCAAATTTAGGTCACAGGCATTGATTATTTTCTAATCATTTCCTGCATCAGCTAATTAGCAGATGTGAACCTGTGAATTCCCACAGAAGACATTTTGCTTTGTCTGCCATATAGCCACCTCCACTTGGAGCTTTCCTGGACCACGATATGTAAATAGTGTAAAACAACATTCCTCTTATTGCTTGACAACCCCGAGCACAGGACCTGGCATAATGAAGACATGCTGAGACTATTGGTGAATAAATGAAAACTTTGTTTCTTTAATTGAATGGAAAGCATTCCTGGTTCTAAATGACCTCAACTTGCACCTTGAGTTTCTAAGACTACCTGGACAAGAGATGAGTATATTAGTTTTTAAATTGTAGCCTCTTCCAATTGAAAACTTCTCAGAACCCAGGAGATTGGCTTTTTGGAGTGAAAATACTAGAAAAGCTTTTAGAAATAAAATTTAACATAGATACTAACAAGTTGTATTTAGTGTTAACTTTTAATATGCCCTATTTTACAGGTTAGTGTAAGCCACATTTTACACATTTTAACAGATAAGTGGCGTTTTTAAAATTTCAAGTAAAAAGGAATATTAATAATTTTCACTTTCCCTCAGAAAACTAGGTCATAACAGTAAAATGAATGGAACAAATGAAAATCACTAGCGCATAGAAACAATGAATATTCTGTTCTAAAAAATGATAATGTGTTCTAGTAGTTACAGCCTTTCATCTTGGACTTTCAGTGATGCTAATTAATTAGTTATCCTCAATGCATTATTACCTTTAGCCTCTTTGTGTCAGAGAAAGTATTATTAGTCTTATTTTTTTAACATTGGGGAAAAGAAGTCAAAGAGAAGTTCCATAAAATTTTAGATCAGAGAATAGCATTTGCTAAAGAAGGTAACAAGCAAGTTTCTCACGTGTGTCCGCTGTTTGTCCCTTTGATTATATAATGCTGTTCCATCTAATGGCAAATTGTTGTAGAGTAAGAGACCAATTTTGGGGAAGGGTAGCACATGACAAGTGTTAAACGGATGGCATAGTGACACCATACCATACAATGCTCTTCCATTTTTTATTTGTTTGCATTCGTTTAAGTGAACTAGTGATTATAAAGTCAATGGTACGCAGCCAGTCTCACAAATTAACAATGGTAGAAACATTATATTTGGCTTCGTCATTTTAAGTGAAAGCATTAGTAATCATTTCAAAGACAAGAAATAGCAATGTCACACTTGTTAGTCCTCCCTAGGACTGTTAACACTCAGTAGAGAACATGTGCATCTTTATTATATGGAAGGCCAATATGGGCTTGAGTAATTGTATTTAATAACTGTTCTGTAGATGAGTGTGTAAGATTTTTGTTACTGCTGTTATGGACTGAATTGTGTCCTCCAAGCTTCATATATTGTAGTCCTAATCCCCACTGTGTCTGTTTTGGAGATAGAGCCTTTAGGGAGATATTTAGGGTTAAATGAAATTATAGTGGTGGGCTCTTAATCCGGTAGGACTGATATCCTTATAAGAAGAGGAAGAGACACCAGAGAGCTCTGCCCATACACATGGAGAAAAGGCCATAGGAGGACACAATGAGAAGGTAACTTCATATCCACAGACCAGAAAGAGAGGTCTCACCAGAAACCAACTTTGACAACACCTTAATTTTGGACTTCCAGAACTGTTAGAAAAAAAAATTTCTGTTTGAGCTACTCTGTCTGTGGTATTTGGCAGACTAATAGAGCTGAGGAATGAACAACGCCTCATTTTACTGGCTTCAACCAATGACGATGTGCTCCACTCACCATTCTGAGGGACAGGTGTTTGTGCACAGTTTTACAGCTCTTCTTGGCTCCCTGTGGTGGGACAGGTCGGCTGGGCGAGGAGATTCCAAGGCGTCCTGACTCACATGTCCAGGCCTTGCTGCTGGCCATAGGCTGGGGAGCCACCGTTTTTCTCTGTGTGGCTTTTCTCTTTCCACATGGTTCTAATTCTCCAGTGATAGATGGCCTAGACTTTTTTATATGGCAGATGGGTTTTCTCTTTGTGAAAATAGAAGCTGTTAATCCTTTTAAAGCCTAGATTCAGAGCTCTCAGAATGTTACTTTCCCAAGTTTATATTGGTCGAAAAATCAAGTCATCCTAAATAGTATGAAACTAGTGGGAGATTTTGTACCTGGTAAAAAAAAATAGAACCTTATCAAAAATTAGCTTTTTTACAAAAATTTCAGCAGATTGTAGACTACAGTAAACTACAGTAAAAGACCAGCTTAGGTCAAAGAAGTGTAAGTAACATATAGCAAGAAAACAGAATCAAGAAAGTGTTGTTAAAAGTGACTGAATATTACTCTTTTCTTAACAAAGATGAAATTTTATGTTTTATGTTGTGTGATCCCAGGTTTTTCTCAATATGAAAATAGTCAATATAGTACATGTAAAGAAAATAACTTACATATATAAGTATATTTAGGAGTCAAAAGTATATATAAGAATAAAAAAAAAGCACATTCATTCATTAATTTACAAAACTAGTCATTACCTATTAAATGCTTACTACATACCTACAAGCTTCCAGGTACTGGGTAAATGGGGATAAACTAACAAACTTTTTAACCGTAAGAAAGTCTCTAACAAAGTCATCAGAGCTTTAACTTCCTAGTGGGGAGAGACAGATAAGGGAAAAAACAATTATGTGTTAAGTCAGGAGGAAAACACAATGGGAAAAAACCAGAAAAATAGATAATGTGATTGGAAAGCAGTGGTGAGGGAGGGAAAATTTTCTGATGTAAATAAAGTGGTCAGATTAAAATGGTCAGAAATGGTAAAATTTGAACATCTGCAGATAATGAAGGAGTTAGACGTGCAGACATCTGGAGGAAGTTCCTTCTGTGCAAAGGTCCTAAGACAGGAATGTTCTGGAATATTCTAGTAAAAATGGCCAAAGTACAATGAGGAAACAGATGGAATTGAAAAGTATCCAGGGGCTAGACATTCAGTCTTTCAAGGTATTGTAAGGCTCTGATTTTTAAATGTGATTGAACATTTTTCTTTTTTTTAAATTGAATTTGTTGGGGGTGATATTGGTTCACAAAACCATGCAGGTGTCAAGTATATAACTCAACAAAACATCATCTGCACACTGCATTGTGCACCTATTGCCCCAAGCAAAGTCTCTTTTTATTCCCACTCCCCCTGCTTTGTCCACCTCGCACCTGCACCCCACACACCTTTCCTTCTGGCAATGACCGCCCTGCTGTCTGTTGTCTATGTGTTATGCATATATGGTTTTTGTCTAATTCCCTCACCTTCTTTCATCCAGCCTCCCCCCGACCCCTGACAGCCGTCATTCTGTTCCCTGTATCTATGCCTCTGTTTCTATTTTGTCCATCAATTTATTTTGCTCATTAGATTTCACATATAAGTGAGATCATATAGTATTTGTCTTTCTCTGACTAGCTTATTAAATGTGATTTAAAGTTGAGTTTTTAAAAGGCTCTCTGAATGCAATATGGAGAATAAACTCTAGAGAACATAAAGTGAACAGAGAAGTCATTAGGAAGCTCTTCAGGAGTCTGGAAAATGAGATAATACAGATCAATACCGAGGTGATAATTGTGGGTGTACAAGGGGCAGGCCAGGTTCACCACATGCAATCAAAGTGTAATGGATCTACTTATAGGAAGGAAGTTGGCTGTAAAGCTATAGTCAAGAGCTATAAAAAAAAAAGTCAAAAAGTGACTTTTTTTTTTGGTCTGAGCAACTCGGTGATGAGTAAGAGCTATTTCCTTAATTGAAAACAATAGGAAAAAAGAAAGTTTTGTTATAACCTAAAGCAAGAGTTTAGTTTTTATGTGGAAGTACCTAATACTGTTTCTCGCACATATTTAAGTAGATGCTCAATCTGATTGATATTCCCCCCTTATTGTTTTTCTTTCTATAACACAGTAAAGGGTATCCTTTAAGAAAAGGTGGCGGGGTGCGTGGTAGGGTAGAAAAGAGCCAAGCTTGACAGCGAAACAGAACACGCTAGGTAGGAGTTTTCATATACTCAAGCAAATTTGAAATCAGTGGATGGTATGGTTTCCTGGGCAACATGCTTCCATCCACTCGATTTTATGCTGTTGGTTTCAGCTGCATGCACTTAACCAAAAGAAGCTCTAAAAGCACTGCTAAGATTAATTTCTCATTTCAGTCACTACACATGTACACAGGAATTCAGAAAGAAGTTTTTCACCTTACATTGATGCTTTCAGGATTTAATAAATGATCTAGAATTTGGTACCATGGTTTAATTACACAGGCTATAATTTTTTTCCAAATTGTCAAGGAATATAACGGACCCGTGGACAAAGCCAAAGGGTGGTAGGATTGAGTGCGGGAGGTGGGGGTGGGTGGGGCAGGGGAGAGTTGTGTGGGGGGGAAATGGAGACAGCAGTACTTGAACAACGATAAAAAAATAAAAAAGAAAAAACTATTCTCAGCTGTAACTATGAAATTTCTGTTGGTAAATTCAAATTTAAAAAATGTTTTAAAACACACACAGATTCTGTTATTGACCTTAATATAATTCTTTAACAGTTGAAAATAGTTAATAAAAGCCATATAAAGTTTCTATATTCGAAGAAAAATAAAATCATTTTCTGAGATTTCTAGTAATAGTTATAATGCAGACAAATATTCTGGGTTAAGTGGGATGGCTGAGCAGCGGAGATTCTTGTTGACTGAATACTTGGCTTTAGGCTAAATATATAACTATTACAGTATGTGCAATTTTGAAGTTTTTTAAAGACATAAAATTTAAACATATATTTTAAATGCTTATGTAGCTATTTACTAAAGGGCTTTTTTGCCATTTTATATTTGTTAATTTTTTTCCAAAATCACTTATCAGTTATCTCAACACACAAATTATGCTATTTATTTAAAATAAGTTGTGTATCATATGTTAAAATTTTATATCTAAAATACTCCATTTTACTTACCTCTTATTTTGTTGCCCTTAAAGAAAATATTTTCCCTGGTATCATCTTTATTTGTTTCTTAAATAAGCAAGTAACTAGCTCGAAAAATCTTAGTGGTAATTTATTAGTGAGCTAAAGATCTATTGTTTAGTCTGTTAACTCAGACTGTGGCATTTTGGCAACAGTATGGGCTTTCTTCATTGGCCAATTAAATAATGACTTCAATGATGGGATTTTCAAGGTAGAAAGTGATCATATGCATGTGACTATGTTCATTCAAAAAAAATGTTTTTGAGCCCCTACCATATGGTAGACATTTTCAATAAATATTGAATGACTGAGTTGAGATCTGGCTTGGGACTATGATGAGTAAAATTTTTCTTTAACTTTTAATTGGGAATAATTTAAGATTTACAAAAAAATTATGAATGCTCTCATATACCCATCACCCACCTTGCCTTAATTTTGCATGTTACATAATTGTAATTTTTACATACTGCTTTGTCAAAATTAATATTGGTAGTATCCTATTAACTACAGAACCTTTTTTTGAATTTCACTATTTTTTTTTCTACTCATGTCTGTTTTCATGTCCCAGGATTCAATCTAGGATATCAAATTGCATTTAGCCATCATGTCTCCTTGTGTCTTTCTACTTGTGACAATTTTTGAGCTGTGATAATTATTGACATCTATTTCTAAAATAGTTGAACATTTAGAGTTTCTAATATGTTTCACACAGAAATGGTTTGTTTTGTTGATTGATAAAAATCACAGAACATTTGTCTGTCATAGTACACTGTTCTTGGCACTGAAATATAAACATGACTAGAATATTCTTATCCTAGAGGAGCTCATAATCTGTTGTAAACAAATAATTTCAGCAATGACATGAATTCCATAACAGAGGAATAGGGAGGATAGAGGTAAAGTATCCAACTCTGACTAGAAACTGGGTCAGGTCTTCAAGGACAGTAAGACTTCTACAGGTAAACAAGTATGTTTGAGACATGTAACAGAATTTGTAAAGGCACAGAAGTAAGAAGTGCCACACAGTTACTGACAACAGTGGCATGTGGAGTGAATGAATGAGTGACAAGAGTATACAATGTCCAGGGGGAGTCAGATCCTGAAAGTCTTGCAGGTTCTTCTAAAAAGTGGGCTTCATTTCACAGACAATGAGAGCCACTGATATTTTTTTTAAACAAAGCAGAACCTGTAAAACTTTTCCCCATATTATGTGACAGTGATTGTTTATAATTAGATAGTTCTGGAGAGTTATTCTTGTCTATTAGAATTTTATTCAAAATGCTGTTATTCTCAAAGATTAATTTCCCTTAATGTTTAATAAGGATTAGGAAACAGTTTTGGAATAAGGCTATCATTTATAAACACTTGTAGAAGTTACCTCTCTCTAAGTATATTTTAGTAATAACAAATAAAAATATATCTACATTTACCTCTAATATCCAAATTTTTTGTATTGTCTGACAAATAAGAAACATAGTGGACACCAAAAGCCAAGGCATAAAAAGCAAAAATAAACAAGTGGGACTATAGCAAACTAAAAAGCTTCTGTTCAGCAATGGAAGCCATCAACACAATGAAAAACAACTTACTGGGAGAAAATATCTGTAAATCATATATCAGATGCAGGGTTAGTATCCAAAATATATGAAGAACTCATACAACTTAATATATCAAAAAATTCAACTTAAAAATAGGCAGAGGATCTCAGCAAACATTTTTTCAAAGAAGATGTATAGATGATGGCCAATAGGTACATGAAAAAGTGCTCAACATCACTGATTATCAGGGAAATTCAAGTCAATACCACAATGAGATATCACCTCACCACTGTTAGAATGCCTGCCAGCAAAAGGATGAGAGATTACAAGTGCTGGCAAAAAGTGGAGAAAAAGGAACTCTTGTGTACTGTTGGTGGAAATGTAAACTTTGTGTAGCTGATATAAAAAACAGTGTGGAGGTTTCTCAAAAAATTAAAAATAGAACTACCATAAGGCCCAGCAATTCCACTTCTGCATATTTATCTGAAGGAAATTAAAATGCTAATTAAAAAATATATATGCACCCCCATGTTCATTGCAGCGTTATTTACAATAGCCAGGAAATGGAAGGAAGCTATGTGTCAATCTGTGGGTGAATGGATAAAGAAAATGTTAGACACACACAGTATAGATAGACAGAGAAAGACAAATAATGTATGACCTTCCTTATATGTGGAATCTAAAAACAAAAACAAAAACATAAACTCGTAGATACAGACAACAGATTGGGGGTTGCCAGAGGCCAGAGGTGGCATGTGGAGAGCAGTGAAATTGGGTGAGTGATCAAAGGGCACAAACTTCCAGTAATAAAACAAATAATAAATTTTAGGGATGTAACCTATAGGATGGTGACTTAGTTAATAATACTGTATTATATACTCAAAAGTTCCTAAGAAAGTAGATCTTAAAAGTTCTTATTATAAGAAAAAAATTTTAATGATCTGTGGTGATCGACATTAACTAGACATATTGCAGTGATCATTTTGCAATATACACAAATATGAATCATCATGTACATCTGAAACTAATAAGTTTATATGTCAATTATAGCTTGATAAAATATATAATGGATGTGGACAGAACTGAGAACTCTAGAGGAATACAAAGAATATTGCTAAAATCTGGAATTGTTTTCCTGAATGTGGACAAGGCATTGCTCTATAAAAGGATTAACATTTTAAAATACCAAACACTAATATTTTGTTGATATCTCTAAGTAAAGCACCAAAATAAGGACTTTTTTATGAATTTCTACAAGGTAAAGGGGACAAAGTTATAAATATTCAAGCAGGCCATGTCGTATTTTTGTCTTTGTGTTAGCACCCAGTGTTATTTAGTATTATTTAGACCTTGTTACTCAATGAGTGTTCAGCATCATCTGGGCACTACTGAATCTGGACCTACCTGTATTTGTAACAGTATACCCCTGGGATTCATGTACATATTCAAGTTTTAGAAGCACTAATTTAAGACACTCTTTATTAGATTTTAAATTTTTATGAAGTATGTGATAGTCATGAATTAACTAATGAGTATAGTTTGTAAAAGAAGGAAGCATGTCAAGAAAATATGCATGCTAAAATTCTCCTAGAAAAGAAAGAACATTGCAAAGGATTGTCAATCTTCTTTAAATATGTACTTTATTTTAACCTAGATCATGCAGGGGACAAATGGAAAAATTGTTTTTAAGCATCTGTAAATGTCACCTCATTATATTTCACTTCTTTTGATTATATATTTGTAATGACTGAGTGAAATTTATTGTAATAATTCTCTGTGAAAGTTTTAGATATGAAACTTTAAATGCTAGATTTTTTTAGCCTACCACTTAAATATTTGAGATCATCATAAGCCTGAACAATTCTGAATTTCTTAGGAAATAATTATACTATTTTAATATCCTGTATGATTTCTGTAAGAACTATAATTGCCTACAGTATTTTCAGTAAAATTTTAAAGAATGAATGTTAGGAATTATTTTACCTTTCATAGGACTTATGTCCTTTATTTAATTATATCTTTATATATTTAAAAGTGTCTGTTCAGCGCTTATTATATACAAGCTATTGTTAGAGCTGCAGTGATTTTTGTCTTCAAGAAATTAGCATCAAAGTCTGGGATACTAGCTTACTCATGAATAATTTTGATTTGTTTCTCTGTTGTTCTTAATCAAAGACAATGGTCAGCAAACTTTTGCTGAGAGGACCAGGTAGAAAGTATTTTAGGTTTTGTGTCCCGTGCAGCCTCTGTCTTACCTACTCACTTTGCCATTGAAGTACATAGGTTGCTATAGCTAACACATGAACTTGTTGCAATAAAAATTTATTCATGAACACTGAAATTTCAGTTTCATATAATTTTATTTTTCTTTGATTTTTTTACCACTTAAAAATGTAAAAGTCATTTTTAGTTTGTGGGCTATGCAAAACAGCCAGGGAACTAGATTTGGCCTTTAGGCTATAGTTTGCTGATACCTGACATGAGACATTGAGAATATGAATGCATATCAATGGTGGTTTTACTATTAACTACGGATTTACTAGGAACCCCCGGAGTTCTTTGTATTTAAACTATGACATTGACACCATGTTTTTGTTTATTTGAGAAGAAATCCAGAAACTGAAAGGAAAAAAAAGCAAAGAGAACTAAAAATCATTGTGAATGCGCTATGTACTAAACACTGTTTAGCACTTTATGTATTTCATTTAGTTTAAACATCTTCATATCCTGATGAAATAGGTAACATCATTGCCATTTTACCCATGAGAAAAATTGAGGCTTAAATAACTTTCCAAGGTTATGAAGGTCAATGGCAGAATTCATCGAAGTCTGCCCGCAAGTTCTTGGATATTTGCACTGTACAATACTAGCCACAATGACTCGCTCAATGAGAGTGTGTGTTATATACTAAAATGATTTATTTTTAGAGGACAATGAGGGAGAGTGTCACAAGAATATGATGTTTGGGACCTTGAGGCAGAATTCTGACAAATAGTTATATGGCAGAGGATGATATTCCAAACTTAGGGGTGCAAAGCTAAGGAGTGTATAGCTGGGGACAGAAAAATAGGCAGATAAAAGACTGCTTTAAAATTGCCATGACATTGTCTTTCATTTCACTCCCTTTCATTTTTCTTCCTCTTCCCTTTTGTATATTTTAGTCTTTATGGCCTGATGAAAATGGATTGGTGCACATTTTTCTTTTTACGTATTTGTCTCTGTTATTGGCCCAAAGTTTCAAAAAGTAAATGCATTGCTGCTTACCTGGCCATTATGTTTCCCCAAGAGAAATTTCAGAAGGACCCTCTAATTTTCCCCAATCGTACTTGGCAGTGTGCTGTAATAAAAGACAAAGGAGGTAGCTGATAGAGGTTGTATCTTTCATATGCCATTGCCTTTTGTATTTTCTCAAAGCAGATTATAGCCACAAAGCTATTTAGATGATGTGCAAATTATATCTGGTCACAGTATTTGAGCTAGATAATTAATACAACATAGGTGGAGTGGTAAATGTTCCATTAATACACTATGCACATTAAGCAGGCTCTTTTTGTTGTATGACAAGCATGCTGAGAAGCGCAATCCATATTTTCCTCTTAGTAACTCAGTCTCATACTTAGTATGTGCTTAATTTTTAGGCATTTTAATTGTTCTTTGTTCAGGAATTCCTCATAGTCAAAAGAGCTGAGGCAATGAAGAGGTTAGTGTGGAATATTTACACTAGAGTTTACAGTGAATGTTAGAAAACTGATATGGGAAACTTATACCCTAACAGAGATTTCACGTCTTTGGGTTTGCATTTTCTATAGTGTGCATCATTTTACATAGGATAAAGAAGCTATGAAAGAATGTGTCAAAAATATCTCACAAATGAAAATTAACAATATTAAATGATGTTCAGCTTTGATGCAGGAGATGGGAAATATGACTTTGTATTTGGAAGATCACACTCAAATATATTTTTCTTATGTCCTAATATTTATTTTGGAAAGGTAAGGAATTTTCATGTAGTTTTAAAGAGCTAAGAGAACTAGGATCTTGGTTGCAATTAATGACTATTTTCTAAGATTGAAGAAATCTTCTGTTCTTTATAAATGTTAAATTATATGATGAAATGGAAAATGAGGAAACACAGGAAATATTTCACTAAAGTATTGCTTTTTATAATTCATAGCATGTAGCATATTATGAAGTTGTAACCTAGTGACTATTTGCTCATTAAAAGATCATTCTAAGGTACCTTTAGCTAGAGCTTGTTGAAATAGCAAATTTTGGGGAACCTACAGCCATGAGTCCAACTCTTCTTTCGTAAATGGTCCTACATGATCCAATCAGCCTCCAGATCTTTAAACTCAACTAACTTATCCACACAGTCTCTCCAGGTGGACCCAGAAAGCAAGCTGGGACCGGCTGCACCTGCCTTTGACCGTTCTCCTGGCCCCCTTTACGCTTCATCTCTCTTCTTTTCCTCTAGCTCTCTCTTCCTTAGTTCCCAGATGTCAGTCATTGCTCCCTTGAAACCTTTATTTCAGGACTACCTTTTAGTCAATCACATAGTTTTTTTTTTCTCTTATTTTCACATAGTTTTTTTCTCTCTTATTTGCTAGCACTTTATTATTTTTTTATTAGTTTGTTTTAGTTTCAGACTGTATATTCTCCACGAGGAAGTATCCTGTTCACTTAAATTGGCATATTTTGAGCTCTACTATTCCTCATCTTACCACAGGCTGAGACTTATGTTCATAGTTACGTTCATAGCATCCAGATGGAAAGCTACTTCATAGGTGAGCATTCAGGACAAGGATGATTTAAAGGCATCAGAGGAAGAATCAGAGTTGGTAATGGATTTAAAGACAAAATTACAGCTATGGTTAAGGACAGGTGCAGATCCAGTTGGTCATTTCCAGAAGTAATAATCCTTTTAATCTCCTTTTCCCCCTCCTCTGTTAAGATCAATTTTCATCATTTTATCTAATGTTTCATTTGAAGTTCAACTCATTTTTTCAGAACACAATTAAAGTGAGGGAAGTAATATTTTTATGTGTTTTCATGTTTTTGATTGCTGATCTGTTCAGTCAATGTGAAGACTATGACATCTCATGCTTTTGCAACATCCAAGTAGTCTCTAAGTTAGTGAAATTCCCACGGCTCACTGTCTGCCTTGTACAGTATTCTGGGGAGCTGACATCAGGTGAGGTTCCTTCTAACTTCAAGGAGAAATAGATTTCTGTTGATTGACTTCCTGAAAATGCACTCTAAATAAACACACTCATGTAATAGAAGTAACCCTGTAAATTAGTATATTTTATCACCCTAAGAAATCATTATAATAGTTAAACATCATAACATGGATACAGAAATTTCATATATTTTATACTACAGAGCCCTTGAATACATCAGTTGGCTCCAGAATTAAAATCTTGTTCTTCATTCACACTCCACTAGACTTGGTGTTTCTGATTTTTGGCTTTCACAGTCTTCAATCTACTATGTGAAGCTTTGTGGTTTTTTGGTTTTTAATTTTTTATAAATTTCACCTGTTTCTTTTTACTTTTTAAAACATATTTATTTTTAGAAAGAAAGGAAGGGAGGGAGAAAGAAATGTGTGGTTGCCTCTCATGCACCCCCTACTGGGGGCCTGGACCACAACCCAGGCATGAGCCCTGACCAAGAATCAAACCAGTTGACCCTAGGCTTCACAGTCCGGTGCTCAATCCACTGAGCCACACCAGCCAGGGCTGAAGCTTTCTTTTATTAATACTTTGATCACTTAACTTTCTAGCTCAGGTTTTCATGGTATTTCCAAGTTGCTGCTGACTGCTTTGTTAAATGTGGACTTCTCCTCTGTTTATTCTTATTTTCTGCTATTGCCCCATAGTCCACAATCATCACAATGCTGTACTCAGGTTTTCTTCTGCGTCTCTACTTTCGTTGTTTGGTCTTAGAATGCCTTTTCTCCTCTCCTATGCTTAACTTCATCCTGTACATGATTTTAAGTTCAACTCACGTCCTGTCTACATAAGGCCTATTCTGAGAAACAAGCTCTCTTCACAGTCTTTAATTTTCTTTATACATATCATTTTGACTGAAATACAAGGCAATCAATCATATAGTGGTTTGTTTGTTTTTTTTTAGTAACGTGTGGTGTCCCTAACTTGATTGTAAATTTGATGTAGGTAAGGAATTAAAGTTTTTCTCAGCCAATTCTTAGAAGACTGCTATTTCTAATGAAAATAAATGTGCTCTCTATACAATACTAGGATAGCTACAAGTAGCTTAACCTCTAAGAATTAACTTCTTAATATAAAAGAATATGTCACTAATGATACAGCCTAATTTGACAGTAATATTATTAATGAGCCATTAAAACATAAAATGCACCATGTAATGTAATTGTAGGAGATTGTTTAGTTTAATATACTATAATGTTTTCATCCCTGTAATTTTATAGCTAGATTTTGATTTTGTACTTTATATAGATTTGTAATGTTCTCTATGTAGTGGAAGACACAATGTGGTGAAGAAACAAAATAGAATGGTGAGAAGGTACAACATGTGACCAAAAAGGAGTAGTAATCACTAGGGATGAAAACGGTTCAGTTTGCATGGTGGAATATTGCTATATGCATTCAGAATCTTGATAATAGTCAACAGAAATGGAAACAGTTAAGTCTTATGTTTCTCTTTCTTCTAAGAAGCTATCATAGCTACAAAGCAGGTTTTAGTCCCCAGATATGAATAGAAAAAATGGGGTAAATAATTATGAACCAAAAGGCAGTGGCTGCTAGACAGTATGAGTGACTCTGCTTGTATCTTGTTTCTAGTATAAAATATTACCCACAGGTTGCATGAGTAGCACACCACACACATTTGCTATTTTACATTTCGGGATGTCAGAAATGTAAAATTAGCTTACAAGGCTGTGTCCCTTCAAGAGGCTTAAGAAGAGAACTTTTTTTCTTTTTCTTTCCCTTTTCTAGCCCTTTGAGGCCACACACATTCATTCCTTGGCTTAGAGTCACAAATTATTCTGACCTCGGCTTCCATTGTTATATCTCCTCTAACTCTGACCCTCCTGCCTCCCTCTTATAAGGACCCTGTGATTATACATCCATGTTGATAATCCAAGTTAATCTCTTCATCTCAAGATCCTTAATTATATCTTCCAAACCGCCTTTTCTGTATAAGGTAACATATATATAGGTTTTGGGGATTTGGGCATGGACTTCTGAAGGGGGACCTTATTCTGGCCCCCCATAAGCTACTAAGGGTATCATCTTCCTACTCTAATTACATGAAAAAGAGTAACACAAAACATGTTTCAATTTGGGATTTTTAGATATAGTTTGTAAGCTATATGAAGTGGAGTTCCTTTTCCAAATTAGTTTAGATCGAACATGCTGAATGACAGCACATCCTTTAGCAGGACTCTGTGTTTTGTTTGTCTAGAATCCAACTCCCTTTCTCTTCAGGAACAAAACCTTGGTTTTTCTTTGGAAAACCACTACTCTCCTACTGCTGTGGTCAAGTGTTCTGTTGTCTCAGAGCCTAAAAATTTAGAAAATTAATGAAAAAAATAAGAACAAAATTGAAGAAAAATGATCGCCACAGCTATATCAACAACAAATGAGTAAGGAGTAATAAAGGTGGATAAAGAGAATAAAAATATTTTAAGAAGGAACAAAGAAAATAAAAAAAGATTATGTGGTATCTAAAGGAAAGAAAAATGATTTGGAGAGCATAGAGGGAGAAAAAAGAATAAGAGTAAGGAATACAAACCAGGCTAAGAGAGGGAAAAATAAAATTTAAAACAAAAATAAGAAAGGGCAGGAGGAATGCAAAATGGAGTAGAAGAGGGGAACAGTAAAATTTGAGGTATGAAATACAAAAATAGTGAACATCTAGGAATAAAATTGAAGAAACCCAGCGACCAGCACCATATCATGACAAATGAACAGAAATTAATAAAAGTTGAGAGAGAAAAAGGGTATCATTAGAAAGGGAAAAAGAATGTGAAATGACTAATGAAAAGAAAAATGTTTTGAGAGGTCATAGGGAGGAGAAATAGTAAGCATGTGGAATAAAAAGGCATAGAAAGGGGAAAAAAATTAAGACAAAAATAAGAAGAAGGAAGGAGGCAAAATGGAGTAACAGAAGGGAGGAGTAAAAGATGAGATTTGATATAAAATGGACAGTGCAAAGCACCCTCTGTACTACCTGGCTTCAGAATTTCATAACAGCTGAGATTCTGTTGATTGTTCAGCTCACTTGTCAGAAGACCCACTGAAGATCCATGCGGGGGGCACACTCAAGTGGGCTCAGCTTCCACCTCCTCAGTGGCCATCTTCCTGTCTCTGTCTCCAAGCCTAGAGGTGGGCATTTAAGCCTAGTCCAGCCAGTGAAATGAATTTGCCCTAGAATTTGAATTTGGAGAAGAATGACAAGAGAAGGAAAGGATTCATCATGGTGGCTGCTGCCTGAAGAGATGTCCCTCAGGACTCAGTGCTTTTTGGCTCTTGTTCTACTTGAGATCTAAGTATTTAACCTTTTCCTTAATTGCCTTAATTCTGTGAACTATGTAATAGTATTCCAATAAAATCCTTATTTTTTTCTCTTAGTTAACCAGAATTCATTTGAGTTGCATATCAAGTAACCATCTATACATGATACCCAGGCTAATCCAAAATAATAATAAATGAGACAAGAGTGCTAAAGGAAATTTGTTCTTTTTTTGAGAGCTCTCCACCAAATGAATACAATTCTACAATGGACAGGGGGTAATGGTGGGTAGTGTAGAGCCCAAAGGAATTAATAAATAGAAACAAGGGGGGACCTAATTTGACAGGAAATAACTTTAATTTATTGTAAGGGAGGTGTTTCAATTAAACAGAAATGTCCAAAAATATATCTGGGGAGATAATGAATTCTTCCCTAGTAGTCCCTATGGGAAGGAAAAAATACAGGAGAAAAATGTCTTGTTTTCCAGACTGTTGGTGAAGATGAATTTCCCTTCAATTTTCCCATCACAGTATATTCCACCATCACTGTACAATTACTTGTCAGGGACATGAACTTTTATGACTCTCTCTGCCCAGATAATAATTCACTTATTCCATCAGCCAGTGTCTCAGGAACACTGGCTTGTCAACTTGTGTAGCACAAAGTCAGGAAGCTGTCCAAGAGGCTTACAGGACAGTTGCCTATTATATTGATGTACATCTTACCAGGAGTTACAGTGAGACAGAAACACTTTCTTAGCCAAAAAAGGCATGTTTCTAGAAGAACTCCTGGATATGAAAGGGATTGTTGAAACCCATCATTAATTTCTTTGCTTTACCACTTTATACTACTGTACTTTGAGAATGACTTCCAAATTTATCATGGTTAATGTGACCAATTTTCCAGGACAATGATGATGTGGAACATTATAGCTTCACTGATATTTTACAAGATCAGACTGTGACTTATGAGATATGTAATATAAAACAATAGAAAATAAATATTTCAGCATTCCATTTTATTGTTTAGGACACCAAATGCAACAGTTTTTATTGAGAAAGAATTTCTAGTTTAACCACCCCTTTACACTAAATTTCATGTATTGTATATTTGATTTTGACTAAATAAGTAAATGCAGAAGAAAGTTCTTTGGCTTAAGAAGAATAACATGAAAAGAAGTAGACAGGGTTTATTTTATTTACATGAAATACTTTTTATTGTAAGTTAAAACTTTTTAAAATTGACTCATATATTTAGATTGTAATTTAAAAACAATTTTAGAGCATTTACAGTATGCCAAGAACTATTTTAAGTGCTTTACATATATTGAATCCTAATTTAATCACCACAGTAGCTCTGTGACATAGATACCATTTTCTTTTCTTCACAAATGAGAAAACCGATGTACCTAAGAATGCTGTTCTAAGGGGACAAACCAGTAAACTTAGGAATGTCTCTGAAAAAATCAGTAGTAAAGGAAATCTGTCCATTGGGCAGAACTTGGAGTAGTATATTTTCTCAGTTTTGTATGAATTGAGAAATATCCCCAAGAGGTCACACAAGTGCTAAGTAGCAGGACACAATTCAAAATCAGGGAGAGTCATCCAGAATCCAAGCATTTATCCTTTCCTGCCATTTAACATACATAGCTAATTATAGTCAGATAGCTATGTTTCCTAACCAGTGCTATACCTGCCATGGTGGTTTTTGTCTATACCATTTCTTATGTTCTTACACTTTCATGATTCCCTGGAATGTCCTTTTTCTCCCTTTAACTTTTTCACCTCCATTTAATGTCCCACTCAGTTTTACCTCTTTCTCAAAGCCTTTCTTGACTGCCACCTCTGTGTATGAGTTTGTACTTCTTTTCAGTCTTAAAGCTCACAGTTTTAAAGCTTACCACCACTGTGAGATGCCTAACTCTTTTAACAGCACAGGTCAATACAGGCTTGAACATGGCACCTTTCTCAGGGGGGACCGGTCAGGCACCTCATTGCTGAGTGATTACATTGAACACATTCCAACTGGGAGGAGGCAGTAATTTACCCTCGCTGAAATAGGTATCCTGGGTATATATTGGCTTTCCCTGCCCACAATGCTTTTACTAGCACCAGCATCTATGGTTTATTTATCTTTATTTTATTCCTGGGAAGTTGCCAAGGACCAAGGTACTCATACCAAAAGATGTGTGCCAACGGGCTCATGCCTATGGGATTATCTGGTTTTACTCATTCACACCTTCAGGGTAAAGCAGGTAGTCTGATAGAAGGGTGGACTGGCCAACTGAAAACTCAATTACAGTACAGTTTAGAGATTATACCCTTAAAAAAGTGAGGTTTTATCTTATAGGGTGGGGAACAGGTTTTGAATCAGTGACCAATATATCATTTTCTTCTATATCTAGAATATATGGGTCTGGAAGCCAAGGGGTAGAAGATGGAATGGCATCATTCACTATTTCACCTAATAACCCATCTGCAGATTTTTTTTTGCATTTGTTTTCCATAACTTAGATACTACAGGTAAGAATTTCTTGCTTCCTAAAGTGCTTTCATCAAGGACACAACAGTTGTTTCACTGAACTGAAATTTCAGACTGCCACCTGGCTCTTTTGTGCTTCTCATGTCATTGAACCAACAAACACGTTGTTTCCCAGGCTGGCATGATGGGTCTTAATTACAAAGGAAGCACTGAGTCACTTCTACTAAGGGGAGCTGGCAAAATAGGTCAGTGAGCCCAGGAGATTATCTGTGGCACCTTCAAAACCATTGGTAACAACAAAATAAACAAGAAATCTTAAGACTTGGTGGCTTAAACAACAGACATTTATTTTTGCATAGTTCTGGAAGGCTAAGAGTATAAAAGATCAAGGTTCTGTCTGATTTGGTATCTGGTATAGGTTCTCTTCCTGGCTTTTAGATGGCCACCTTCTCTCTGTGTCCTCAAATGACACACACTCAGAAAGAGAGAGAGAGAGAGAGAGAGAGAGAGAGAGAGAGATGTTTTTCTCTTCCTATTTTTATAAGGCTGCCAGTGCTATGGGATTAGGGGCCCAACCTAATGACCTCCTTTAACATTAATTACCTCTTAAAGATTCTATCAGCAGTTAGAGTTACAATGAGGCATAGCGCTTCAACATGTGAATTTGTGGGTGGGGGACAAAATTCAGCCCATAGCACTCCCTGGCCCTCCAAAATTCATGTCCTTACTACATGCAAAATACCCTTATTCTATCCCAGTGGCCCTGAAAGTCTTAACTCATCATGCCATCTATGATGCCATGATACAATTTTCCTTGATATGCTTAATGTATTACCATTGAGATATTGACATAAATCTGAGTACCAGTAGAAGGTATGAAAAATAACATGAATTTTAAGCAGGGTTCTGAGGAGAGGAAATCTGGTTGGTAAAGCTGAACTGGGAGATCTTTTCTGAAAAATGATTATTAAATCAATCTGATCACTTTAACATCAAAATTATTGTAGCAGAAAGGATATATATATACATATATGATAATTTTAATATATGTATAACTACAGTTAAAAATATTATAATGTTCACTGATTCTTTTTCTCTGGGCAGGCACTGGTTATGTTCTATGCATAAACTAACTTACTTAACTGTAATGACAATTCTGTGAGACAGGCATTATTATTATCCCTATTTTATAGGTGAAAGATTCAGAGGGTTTAAGTGACATTTTTGAAAATATATAGCAAGGAAGTAGTGATACTAAGAATTATGCCCAGTAGCCTAGTTTTATGATTTCTATACCATAATTTTAAGTATCAAGATCAATATAGCTTTATGTGACCTGATGGAGGTGTAGGTGGCAATCATTTTGCAATATATGTCTAGCAAATCAATACATTGTATACCTTATGCTTATACAATAAATCAGTTATTGTATATCAATAAATTTGGAAAATCAATATAACTAGATTCAGAGAAATAGAATTGCAGTTCAAGTTTGATTAGAGAAAATCTACTTAAGCACTAATAAAAAATATTTGGGCTGTTCTTTTTTGGAATTATACCGCAACTTCTTGTTGAAGGTGAGAGTGTCTTAGAGTATATGGCTCTAGAATTTCTGAAATTGTCACATTCCCAGGCCCTCGCTTCAGGTAACTCTGCAATAATCAGTTGTTCTGATTCAGTACATCTGGAGTGAGGCCCAGAAATATGCATTTTCATTACATTCTCAGTGATTGTTTTGTCTTCTAAAGTTTGAGAACAACTATTTTATAGCTTTTGTAATATCAAGAAGGCAATGAAGTACCTGACAGATATGCTGTTATTAGTTGGCTTGCGTTGCCATAACAAAATACTTAGATTGGGTGGCTTACACAATAGAGTTTTCTTTTCTCTCTACTCTGGAGACCAGAAGTTTGAGATCAAGATGTTGGCATATTTGGTTTCTCCCAAATCCTCTCTCTGTGGTTTGCAGATAGCTACCTTGCCACTGTGCCCTCACATGGTTGCTCCTTTGTGTCTGTTATCTGTGTCCAATCTCCTTTTCTTAGGACACCAGTCATACTGAATCAGGGCCTGCTGTAATGACCACATTTTAAATTAATTTCCTCTTTAAAGAGTCTCTCTCTCCAGATTCAGTCACATATTGAACTACAGAGGGTCAAACCTTCAACATAGGCATTTTGGTGGACACGATTCAATACATACTGCCCACTGACCAATACATCCCATCTCGTTCAGAATAATCCCAAATTATGGCTGATGTGCTAGGGTCATTTCCATTCGAGCCTCTTTTAAATCTCAAGTATGTTCCTATTTGGACCATAAATTATGTGGTCTCTCTATTTAAATGTTACAGTGTTACTTAATTAGTAGCATATTTAGCTCTCCTATTTTTTCTTTTGTCCCACTGGCATTTTGAGGACAATTCTTATAGTATGGAAAATATTAGAACAGTGATTTTCAAAAGTTAATATTAAGGCAATTATGTTCATAAATTGTATTACATTGAAAATTAAAAATCTAGGAAAGAAAATTAAAATGCTTAGAGTAGATTTTAACCATTCTCCACATGTATAATTTTTCTTGATTTTCTTGCTTTTACACATTACATTTTTGTGGCCAGTCTTATAATATTAAAAATCAGGATTTTAATATTTTTGTTCAAAGGCTGCTACAAACAACTGAAATGTCATGTCTATCCAGAGTTATCAGGTTAAAAAGAAAAAAAAAAGAGAATTCCCCTTTCTGAAGGTGTGATAATTCAATTTAATTACCCTAATCAATGAAATACTCTGCTAGTTTCCTCATCTGTCAAACATGAGTCATAATACCAACCGCCCTACAGTCGTAATGTTTGTGAAGATCACAGCACATAAATGCTTCGAAGGTCCCTTTCTGCCCCCACAGCTCGCTCTCCTTCTGCATTCTTTTTCTTATTACCGCTCCTCTAGTACTTGCCACACTGCCTTTCTTAGATTTCTGTTTTGTCCTAGCTGGGGGATGTGAGATTGAGGCAAAGACACTGTGTTGGTGTGTTCTTTTGTCCTTTGAACCCAGCAAAATGATTGGCATGTGGTTAATATTTATGGAGCCAAGTAATATCTTCATAAAAAAATGAATGCAATTGATAAGGGCAATTTTTTTTTCAGTTTTCTCTATTGTAGAGAATTAGATAAAAGAATTACATAAAAGATTATTGAAGGGCTTGAGCATCTAATTGAGACTTTTCTAATATGAGTAAATCATATGTAAGCCTTCCAAGCATTAAATGCTCAATTGAGAAGTAGGTAATTATAAAAAGAAGAGAACGTAGACAACATATATAAAAATATATGTATACCTTTTCCTTCCTTATATTTTGTTTGGCAGAGAAAAACATATAAATCTTGGTATTGATACAAAAGTACTTTACTCATTAGCCTTTATTTGCACATTCCTTATTCAAATGAAATACTAATCTGAAAAATCATCTTGATCTCATATTTCATCTTAGAAGCCTTATAATATAGACACACATTAGCTCCAGGATACATTTCCGGTTTTACTCTGAAGTGGAAGAAATAGATGTTCTTCTATCTTTATTCTTGAGTGTAATTTCTATATTACTTGTTTTAACTTTGTACAGTCTAAAATTACTCTGTACATTTTGTGGGAGATTTTAACTGGGTGTTCTACATCTTGACCTAGATGATAATTACATAATTATGCTTATTTATTAAATGCAGCGAAGAGCACAATTAAAATTTTTCTACTTTATGTATATGATACCTCAATTCAATTAAAAGTTTACAAAGTATATTTTATATGACTTGGTTATTATTTGCATACTGAACTTGAAAAGAACAGAAAAAAGCCTCAGAATACTTTGAAACTAAATTCTCCTTGGGATAGGAGGTATTTTGGGAAGTATAAATACTAATCATTACCTTTTTTATACTAGAAATTTTACTTTACTTCTAGGATGCATTTATTAATGTCATATTTTCTGGTCACATGTTGTAATGAGCAAAGCATGTAATGATTAAACTCTTTTCCCCCAAGTGAGCAGTTACTCTGAGAGATTCAGTCTAGTGAAGATCCGTCACACTTAAACTGCAATCTTGCCCATCTTCTTATGTTCTACTCAAGTATTTATCCTCTATTTTCATAGGAAAATTACTTGGTGCCTCTTAAAGTTCAGTCTCTGAGTTCTTTGAACTGGTAACAGAGGAAGATTTTCATAGATAATTATTTCTTTTGAACAAAGTTGTGGATATATCATGTGGAACACAGAAGTAACATAACAATGGATTGATTTAGAAAAATTATTTCCAGATGACAATTTCTTCACAGTAATTAAAGAAAGAGGTGTTAACTAGAGGGTATATCCACCTGGGACACTGAGTTATTGAGGATTATCTGGGATGTCTGAGAAAGGGGCCATCCTGTGAGGTACACTGTGAGTCCCTGAGTCCCCAGCAAGTGCTGACTATCTCTACTTCTGGTCTTAATGACTTCAGGTATGAACAAAACCTTGTATCGTTTTCCTTATTACACTTTTCCTTCCCTCTCTTGAATGGAATTAGTCTGTGAGAAACTATTGTCAGGTAAATAGAAAAACAAATTGCAAAACTGCTATTATTTAGCCAAACACAGTCCTTTCCTGTGACAAGGTCTTTAAATTTATCAGTGATTGAGTTGTGCTTGTGGAGACCAAATTCAGATCCATCAGAGAGCAAGACCAAGGGAACTAAACTGTTTCTTTAGTACCTTAGAAAAATCCTTGAGACGTAGGATTCTGTAGAGATTTGCTCATGAGTACAAGCCAAGCCAAGCCATTGTTATGCCACTTCATACCTGTACCTGGAGGACTGGACCAAAAATAAATTGGCTCATGGAGATGATGATGTATCTGTGGAAATAAACTGTGTAATTGTGTACCATGTTGCTATTTAACTTTTCCTCAAGTCTATTACATTATGAATTAATTATAAATGATGAGAGTTTAGAAAAAGACTGGCAGCAGAGAGCATGGACTTCGGAGTGAAACTTTCTATGTTGGACATCTAGCTACGGTGTCTTAATCGGGTTTCTTATTCTCTCCATTCCTCAGTTTCCTCATCTGAATTATTTACACCCACCTCATAGTGTCAAAATGATCAAAGGAATTTATCTTTATCAAGTTGTAGGAGAACTTCTTGGCACTATGCATGCTTTGTCAGATGAAATGAATAAAACCTCAAAAGAAATTAAGTAAATAAAAGGGAAAAGTACTCATAGCCCCTCCACTGACACAGCTTTTAACTTTGTTATCATGTTCTTTTCCATTGTTGCTCCTTGCTCTATGAGACTTCTGTGCACATGAATCTGAATGTATTATGTACATTTTCTGAGGTATTCTGTCCATGTTTTACATGCATATCCTGTCTCTTCTCCTTGAGTCATGCAGTGTCTTCACTTGTAATGCTTGTTCTCATTTTTACCTGTCCAAAGTCCAGCCAGCCTTGAAGGTTTAGCTCAAATGTATTGATTTCTTTCTTTACTTTCTAAAGGAGGATGCTAATTTGTTTCTCCTCTGAAATTGTAAGGCATGTTTTTTCTTTTATAACATTTAGTACTTTTTTACTTTGTGTTATAGCTTTTTGAACATGGTACTTCATCTCCTAGGTTTGTGGAGATAATTATGCAAATCTTTCCATACTCCATGCATTCAACACTATTCTTTACACATACTAGATGCTCAACAGACATTTGGTGAAGGGATTCATGAAAACTTGATTTAAACATATTTGAACATTAAAATATATTGTTTATAAAAAATCAAATATTCTAAGAATTTTGACAGGACAAAATACTCATAATGTTAAGTAATGTCAAACTCTAAGCAATATAACTCCAATTTTCTAATAAAATATAAATCTATTTATTTAACTTTTACCTACCTACCTATACCTATGTATCATGAAAAAACTGGAAAGAAACTTCCTAGATGTTGACAGTATTTATGTCTGCATGATAGTATGCAAGTTATCTAAATTCTTTTACTTTTTTGATAAAATTTCAAAATTTCTACAGTTTTATTATATCATCTTTTTAATCATAAAAGCTTAATATTGCAACAACATAAATGCCTATATAAAAATAAAATTACTTTAAGTTGTAAATGTAAGAAATGCATTATTATATTTGAACAATTTAGATTAAATGCATTTAAATGGACTAAATATATTTAAAGACTATCTTCTGTCTTTTAGCATATTGATCTTAGACTCAATGGGGTGTGATAGCAACTAAGTTAGTGTTCCTCTTCCTTGCTTATTCTAAGTACAATAGTCTATAATAAAATCTAGAATGTTCAGCTTAGATAAAAGGTAATACTCAATAAGAAATTTCAAAAAAGTTACTGAATATTTTCCATACAGAACTTTTAATTATTGAAAGCGAAGTATATTTTTAACTTGCTCTAAGCATGCAGAAAGCAGAAAGCATGTGGAACAAAATTATGAAATACCTCTAGGGAACTGGGAAGGAAGCTGGTTATCTGTAGCTTTAGAATGTTTATTTAAATCATTTATTTTGAAAATTGATTAAAAAGTGGTGCACATTTAAAGGAAGAATAGGTACACATTTGTTAATTTGAAGGGAAATTATTTGTCATTACAAAAAAATGTGATGCAGAATGAAGTCCATTGGTCTTCCAAAATTTATTTCCAAGGGATTATAATCATCTTGTGAAGTTAAGAAACCCTGGGTTACATTGAGTGCTCTTCAAATACATATTTTAACACCTTTTCTCAGCATTCTTCAAGACCTGTAAGATCTGTACATACCTGGTATCTGTTTGCTTACCAAATTCCTTGATTTTTGACAGTTTCCTCTATCTTGATAGCTTTTCTTTGGATACAGTTTTCTTAAGATTTACTCAGTTGGGCTGAATTTGACTTTATTTGTGAGTAATCTTTCTGTAAAATATCCTTGTAAAAAGATTGTTGAAAGAAAATGCATTTGTTATATACTATAGAAAGAAACAACTCCCCAGTAATAAAATGAAAACAAAGCAGTTGTTTGCTCAATGAAGAATATCTATTGATGTATGTCATTTGGCATTAAAGGGAGTCTTAATTACTCTTCATGAACTTGCTTTATTAGCTGAAATATCTAGCTAATGTAGTTATGAAAATACATTAGAGAGACACATTTGAAATTCAAATGACATAAAACCAAACGCCACTAATTCAACACCCAAGTCATCAATTGTGCACAGAATTGCAAATTACAGTAGCTGTATGTAAGTAACAGATGAATTAAATTTGTTCAACAGCCTTCCGGGTGTTAATGGGAAGCCTGACTTCCAGAGATGTTCTGGTAAACTACAACGGTCCTACATGACTCATTTTACAACAACGAAAGGAAACCAAATTTTTGTTTAGTACAGAAAGTGGTCTAAAATGAAAAAGCCTGTTTTGTTAGTGTTGTTTTATTCTTTTTTTTTTTATGCTGTGTGAAGTATGAAGTCCTTTCTATGTGTTAAAGCTTCCTGAGTATTTTTTCTCAACTTGAAGGTTTATTAACTAATTCAGATAATAAAAGAAACAGCAGTTACTTTTCCTCCAAAAACTTAATTCTGGTTTTCTGAGAATTCAACGGTTCTGGTAAATCACAAATTGGTCTTTTGATTATCATAATATCATATTTATATCTTTTTTTCATCCAAAACAGATGTAATATTCTGAAAAAAATACAACCGTTGGAGGATCTCTGAAATATGTCGTATTGTATTGAAGATAATTACAGTGTCTTTGCTCTTGGACAGTTCTGAGTCATCATGAGAGGGTTCAAGTAATGGTCAAATGTTTGTGAACACCACCATCTGTAGTGGGTCTCCTTTTTTAGGAGTTCATTACACTCTGCTCTTGTATTGAAGACGCGTATCGCTTTTGAGTTGATGACTTTCAATCAGCCTCACATAAGCTCAAACCATCATAAATCTGGTACCCTGAGAGGATTTTTAGTTTTATCCATAGGCAAGGAAAACCCTGAAGTACTCCAAATGAGTGAGGATCTCCGCAACCTTCAACCATCCATAGGGGAATTAGATTCTGACACCTCAAGCATCAGATGCTGTTTAGAGCATTTCCACCAGGCCAGGCTACCTTTCTCTTTTTCAATTTTCTTTGGTATTTTAAACTCAATTAACCTAAGTTTGCTCTTCTTACAAAGACATTTACTATCAGTTTCTTTGCAGAAAAGTGTTTTGATATAATTCAAGATCTGAACATGCTAAACGTTCTTAAAATGTATTTATTTTTTTAAGTTTGACTTTAGTAAAACTTCACAAGTTTTATTTTCTCAATGGCAGGTAGTTTGGTAATTTTTGGTTGAACGCTTTTCTTTTCCTTTTTATTTTCTGTTTATAATGGGCTTTTACCTTGTTCAGGCTACACTAATTAAAAATCTGTCTAGTCCTGGAAATTCAGCCCTACAACACGGAGACGTAGTTATCATGAAGATTTATTTTTGGAAGAAGATTCAGCAATTCATTTCACTTAACGTATTCTGAAATTTCAGTTGAAATTATGGCAAAAATTCTTCTAAGCTCCGGACCTTCGTATTTCTGTCAGCTCATCCTGTGCCGCGAGGACCACAGGCAGTGCATATGAGCTAATGGGTCAGATCAGGGAACACCCCTGAGCCAGCGTGCCAGGGGGTATTCCTGCCTCCACACTGAGCGAGGAGCGCGGGGCCCACAGTCTACTGCCGGAGAGCTGGCAGGCCGGTAGGACACAATGTCAGTCTCCAGGAATCTGCCGAGTGTGTAGTGAGTTAGGCAAAGTGGGATCAACTTCAAAAGGCTAACAGGGGACTTAGAGTCATTGGAGATAAAAGCTAAGGGTAAAACCTGCAGGGCGAAGAACCAAGGGAGAAGTGTCAAGGTTCAGCAACACTAAGCGCAGCACTCCTGACCCACCCGGAGGGTTCTTACACAACTGATTCAACGAAAGAATGTGAACAAATCTGTGGGTATCCTGATCCTTAAACATGAACAGTGTTAAGTGTCTGTTTCCAGCTGAAATAGGGTGTTTATGGTGGGGAAAGCAAGCAGATCTTGACCTCAGACCACTCTTGACTGTCTCATCTACCATTTCCTAACTGATCTAGAGGCCACGAAGCAGTTCTTTCTTTAATACCATCTCTGTGCCAGATTCTACATATGTGGTTATCTCAATTCAATCCTAATAATCTTTCTAAGAAGCCCAGGATTTTTAGTCATTGTTCTCATTCGAAGGCAAAGATATATAATTATAAAGATTTAATCACTTACCAAGGGAGGAGGAAGAGCTGGATTGCCACGGGGTTGTGCTCTCTTTCTTAGTGACACGTTTCCCTGTAGATTGCTACATCAAATGTCATCCACTTACTATTAAATGCCATTAAAATGGAGGGAACCTTAAGAAATAGTGCTAAAACCAGTTTTCTAGGCCAAGAGACTGGTTAAAACATCTCTGGTATTGTGAGTTATTGCAAGATTTTAGTAAACTTTTAAAAAAATAAATACATTGATTTAATAGATTTTTGCCCATATTATATAAAATTCACTCAACTGAGGTACATAGTTGTATGTAATGATAAGAAAAATGCAAATCCTTTAAAATGTATCTTTAAATTTTTTAAAAAATTAAGCTAACAGAAGCATTGTCACAGAGCTGGAGTCTGAACAAAAACATCTGTCTATCAAAGTTTTTGCCAGTTTTACTCATTTTTTTTTGTATTTACCCCCAAGTGTTTGGGTATTCTTATCTATTACTTTTCCACATATTCTTTAGAAACTTATCAGTCTCTCAAAAAAAGTTGCTGGTATTTTAATTGGAATTATATTTATAAAATTTGAAATATTTTTATTTCAAATAATTTGATATATTTAATATTTTTATTGTACTCACCAGAGTGTTCTGTTTTTAATCTCTTTCCTCAAAAAAATATCAAGTCCTCTGATTCAGTTTTTTAAAATAATATTTGTTTCTCTTTTTAATTTATTAATTTTGCTTTGAATCTTTAATCATTCTTTTATCTTCCTTAGGCTTGATCCTAGGTTTTTGAAACTATTGTATTTTTGTAAAGATCTTCTTTTATAACTGACAGTTTTATTGCATGTATATCTTTAATACTATGTGAGAAGAGGATTAAAGTTTCATGACTATTTATGGGTATTATGCATCTTTTACATACATTGCTTTCTGAAAACATTTGTAAAAGTTAAGCAGTTTTTTTCCCCCAGAGAACTTTAAACCCCTTAGCTTATAGTGGGGCGGAATTACATTGGAAAAGTCTATTCTTGCAAAGGTTTATCATGATTATATTTATTGTGAACAAATGAGTGTTGCTTTCATAAAGTGGTATTTTTTTCTAAGAATTTGATCCAAATGTCTATGAAAGAAAAGAAAATTAGTCCATAAAGAACAAATCAAAGAAAGTAGATCACTCTGCTGTCAGTCCCTGATATTACTCAACCTCTTGTCTGCTTTAATAGCCTGCCATCTCCTGCTGTGCAGATGTTAAACATATAATCAGGGGGAATGCAAGGCAAAAGTCTAATCACTTAACATTTATAATTCCCAAGATATGCTGCATTTGTGCATCTGGACTGTGGTGAGAGTTATAGTAAGTGATAGTAAGAAATGTTAGAGGGAAGGAGCACCAGTGTCCAGAAATCAATAGAATTTCTATAATGACAGCTCCACGCATCTACTACAAGTGTGGCCATTACAGGGTAAAATGCAGTTTTTCCTCGGTTATCTTCCTCTTTATCAAAAACATACTAAACTTTAGCAAGTTGTACAGGCTATGTACCCTAGTTTTCAATGCAAATGTGGGCTAGGGTGAGGAGAATTTCCTGGCACTTTTTCATGAATAATATAAGATTCCATGGAGGTACTTGCATTTTAAGACTTGTTTGCAGGGAAAGAGAAAGTCTCCTTGATCAAGGAAAATGGTTCTAGGTATTAGAGTATAACCCTGAAAAACACTGTTAACATTTATATAATAGGGTGCCATAGAAGGTTGTATTCTGAGTAAAAGCCAGTATAGCTTAATTTCATTACAAATTAAAGTAGGAACCCTGGCTGGGTAGCTCATTTGGTTGGAGCATCATCCCAATGTGCGAAGGTTGTGGGTTTGATCCCTGACCAGGGCTCCTTCAAGAATCAATCAATGAGTGCCAGAGTGTGTGGAATAACACATCAATGTTTTTCTCTCTCTCTACTTCCTTTCTCTAAAAATCAATGCATTTTTTAAAAAAATTAAAAAAAAACATTAAAGCAAAAACAAATCTCTTCGGAGGCACAAAAATTTAATCAAGAACCCTATAATCATCAAAGATAGAGTATTATACAGCAAGACTACAAGCCAATGTTGAACATCATTATGCATGTTTTCAAACAAAACACAGAAAATAAAAAGGGACGTTTTAGCATTGTGTGGTACTTTGACTAGTTAGGGAAAATAAAATAAATAATGAGATCTTCCATTTTTATAATTTTATAATTACAAATACCCAAAGCCTTAATCTCTAAATGTTTCAATCTGTTCACAGGCTATTTATTAACAGATTGTTCCAGAAAGAAATCTTATATTTGATTGTGAATCATAGTGGACCATTTTAACTTCCATAATTTATCATTTATGCAGGAAAAGCCTTTATGTGACTTGTTTTAAATTAATGAGTGACTTGCTTTAAAATAATGTATCTTTTAATTTACATAATTCTTTGTATTTGTCAAAGTATTTTTACATGCTTTATTTCATGTGACATTATCCATAGTGACTTCCCAAAAAGGTTCCTGTATTCCTGCACCATTACATTTTGGTTTCCATGGATTTTAGACTAGGCATAGGGCCACTAGACAATTTTGAAAATGCCACTCTTACACTGACAGGCCATATGATTGTTTTCTTTTGTTATGCTTTGTTTTTTCCACGAAAGTAGACAAGAAGAATGGGTATTAAATGTCTTAATGGTCAATGTGTATCACGACATAATTGTGCTTAAGCTAACAAATGGTACTAACAAGAAAAATGTCAAAATAGTTAAATTAGTTATTTCTAAATCCAATTAAAACCAGCTCTTGTAGATTTTAAAAACGATTTCTTGTATGCAAATGTTTTCTTCAACTCATATCTGCCTTTGAAAGCAATCCCTAATTGTCCCATCTTTCCCCATCCCCTAGCGTGCTTGTAGTGCTCTGGGTGAATCTCCATCTAAAAGTTGCTGGTTCTTTAAGGAATAATTAAGTGGCACTACTTTGCTCCTTTGTTGGTTTGGATCCAAATGAGAGACAGTTCTTTGTTAATACATTAAGAGAACCTCCATTTTTTAGCTGGGCACATGACATCTTAAAATAATGGCAGGGTTCAGTCTTCCTCTGAGCAAATGGGTGTGGCCATGTATTCAAGTTCTGCCAAAGGTTGTAAGCAGAAATGCAAGCCCAGGCTCCTTTCCCATTTTCCCTTCCTCCTGGCTGGAGTGGAGATGTCATGACTGGATATGAAACATGGAAAGAACCTGCGCTCCTGAGGCCCTCACAACGCTCGTCTACCAGCTTTTGACTGAGGATATTTTTGCTGTTGTTTTTTTGTCTTTCCTGAGTAACGAAGTATCTATCTTGCTTAAGCCACTCATAGTAGTTTGCTAGGGTGCCACAACAAAATACCACTGACCATGGTATAAACAACAGAAATTAATTTTCTCATAACTCTGGAGGCTAGAACGTTGATGTTAACTTGTTGGCAGGGCTGATTTCTTCTGAGGTCTCTCTCCTTGGTTTGCAGATAGTCATCTTCTTTTATATGTGCACATTGCTTTTCCACGGTGCATGTCAGTTCCTTTTATAAGGACCAATCATATTGCATCAGGGTTCAACCATGCAGCCTCACTTTAATTACCTTTTAAAGGCCCTATTTCCAAGTATAGCCACATTCTGAGTACTGCGGGTTAGGACTTCAACATATGAATTTTGGCAGGACACAGTTTAGCCCATAACACATTCTTTTTGTTTGTTTGTTTGTTTTCTTGTTTGTAGCCTAACTTATTGCTATCTAATACAACATAAGGGATATCCACATGCTGTAATTACTGATGTAAGTTGGATCGGTAGGTGAGCTTGTTTAGTTGTGTGGTCATAGTAGGCTTCCTAGAACTTTTCTCCTCAGTAACACTGACTTCTCACCTAGTCTCAGGTACATACCTCTCCCTGGCACAGGAAACCTTTCCACTGAACTTTTTGCAGGACAGAAGGAGAATAGAACGTGTGCTTCCTATGTTCCAAGAAGGAGATTGGACCCAGAAGGTATTAGACCATATGTGTGCAGTCTTTTTCTCAGACTCACCAAATAGTTCAATTACTCTGACCTCTGGAAGATAAATGGAGGCACAAACCAGAGATCTCTAATCAGAAATTCTCCACGTGGAAACAGGAAGGGAAAATGACTTTCTGCCTGTAGTAGGCTGAATAACTAATACTTTTCATGCACCTATTGTTACTGATACTTTTCATGTTGTTTTGAATTTAATTTTTTATTAAAGGCTGATAACTTATTGTGAGCCAGAAGTCTCATTGAGCATGTGATGTATACATTTATCAAAGTTATTATTAATTATTCAAGCTGCCTATTTTAGGAGAGATTTTCTTTTCCCAGGCCCTGCACAAGATAACTATTTGGGAAACTTAGTGAAATTTGGAACATCTGAGATGGTAGATTATAGGAGTAAGGCACTCTACACAGGAAAGAGATCATACCATTGAGAAAATGTTGAAGCCACTGGAAATGACATCCGCCCAAGATTTAGCTTATTGCTTGGCACGGACCAGCGTTTGGTGAACGGTGGCCTGTGTGCCAGACCCAGCCCTCTAACTGCTTTTGCAAACTCTTTCATTGGAACACATTGTTTATATAATGTCTATGGCTGTTTTGTGCTAAAACAGCAAAGTTGAGTCATGAGGAAAGAGATTGTGTTGTCTGCAAAGCCTAAAATATTTACAAGATAGCCCTTCTTGAACGTATTTGCTGACCTGGGCATAGGAGACAGTCATAAGAAATACTTTAAATTTATCTATTAGTTTGCCACTCCAAAATGTTAACTTATCATTTTTATTAGCTGTATACAATTTAGTTATTCATAGAAAATTTTGGTGGATTAATTTATATATAAACTAATTAAATCTACACTTCACACACTGAGAGTTTGGCACTTATATGTAAAGTAAAATGTTTTGCTATGCTTAGAAAATTTTAAGACATCTTCATCTAGGCTAAGAACCAATGTTAGGATACAACTAGATTATTTTAATTCCAGTGCATCCTAATGGGGAAAAAAATGGGTTAATAATTATAAAAATAGACTTAATAGGGTAGTTAGTGAATTTTTTTTCTCAGTGTATTGATGGTTTAGGATAGTTATCAATAACATGTCTCAGTTTCATTAATGCCAGATACAAGTTAATTCTTAGATAACTATCATTTAAATATATGTATGCAAATAGGCTGATTGTCTCCCAGTGCACAATAGTAACTTTAAAAAAATGTCTGAAGTAATTTAATCTGGGTTACCCAATTTTTTTCTATGAAATGAAAGTTTTTTAATTCTTCAAAACCTATTCAGACTTTATTCAGTCATAAAATATATCAGATTGTGGAAGATAAGCCTTTATTTTTAGCCCAGAAATCTGAATAAAATTTCGTATTGAATGCTAGTTAATATAAGAAAAATAGGATTTATTGGTGTACTGTAAAACATGACCTTCCCATTAGACTGCTGACCCCATTCTCTTACAGAGGGCAAACATTTTCAATTACAGAGATGGGATTTCTTCTCTCTACTCTGAAAATAGTTTGTAGTGTGTTTCGTAGTAATTATAGTATGAGTATGGATTAAACATGATTGTAAGGGTCATTTACATTTACCACAGTAGGATACAATTTATGGGCTTGCAATGACAGACATACTTATGTTTATGCATATGAGAGATAATATTAAGCCTCTGAAATTGGAATCCTGGAGTGCTGTAAGAGTTTATTATCATCTCACATTCAAATGCTTACTGGTTCTATTAGTGCTGGTAGTTTTCCATAGTAACCACTACCTGAACAAAATTTAATTATGTTATTCAGCAATGTAAATTAAATTAAGTTAATCCAGAATGGGCTGTTTAAAGAAGGATATTATACTACAGTATATCAATTAGCATTTATTATTAAAAGTAATTTTTAAGTGTAACAGTGCCACAAGAAACTATATTACTAGGCAAAATTATAATTTAAAAAAATGCAGTGTGTTATTGATTTTCTTGCCTTAATGTTATATTTTAGCAGAATGAGATAAATTTTACTGATCAGCTGGTTTTGTATAATCTCTTTTCCCTATAGGTTATATTACCCATTTCAAATTACTTTGGTGAGTGGTGTAAAGTAGGGGTGCAGTTTTATTCTTTTTGCATGTGAATATTCAGTTTTTCAGCAACATTTATTGAAGGCCGTCTGTTTTCTGCTGAGTATTCTTGGCTTTCTTGTCAAATATTAGTTGACCATATATGCAAGGGTTTATTTCTGGCTCTTTGCTCTGTTACATTGGTCTGTGTACCTGTTTTTATGACAGTACCATACTTTTTCAACACTTGCTTTATAACAGTTTGAAATCAGGGATGTGATGCCTCCAGCTTTGTTCTTTCTCAGGATTTCTTTGACTATTTGGGGTCTTTTGTGGTGTAATGTGAATTTTGGGATTGCTTTTTCCTGTTTCTGTGCAGTGTGCCAAAGGCTGTTCTTAACAGCTGGGCAGAGCTGCTGGCTTACTTCCCAGCCCAGGAGCAGCTGTAGGGTGGGCTCTATGGCTGCTCACGTCCTCTGGTCAGGCTTCCCAATTGCATGGGACTGGAGACTATATTCAGCAGCTGGACAGGGCTGCAAATTGTTCCCATGCCCAGAGGAGGCTCTACAGCCAGTGTGGCCCATTGGCTGGGGACCTGAATCCGGTAGACCTACCCATCGAGCCCCAGTCAGAGACAATGAGGTGGCTCTGCAGAGCTGCTGGCTGGGATCTCTTCCTGGGTGCTGCTGCAAGTATGGTTGTACCATGGTCTACTTGGCTGCCCACATTCTGGGGCTAGGCCTCTTGGTCAGGCAGGATTGGACGCCATATTCAATAGTAGGTGGGGTTTTGAATATGCTTTGTTGCCCAGGTGGGTCTGTAGAACAGTATCCATGACCAGTGCAGCCCAATTGGCTGGGACCTGAATCAGACAGAACTGCCCTGGCCAGAGGTGCCACCTGCTCTGCTCAGTGGATGGACAGAGCAGCTGGCTCAGGTCTCCCCTAAAATGCAGCTTTGAGGAGGAATGAATTCTGCCAATATCTGAGAATTGGTTGTTTATGCACTGCCCCACCTTGTCCATTTCTATCTGATCCTCAGTGTTAAGTCCCAAAAATTTTCCCAGTGATCCCTGTCAGGTGAGACCCAAGTGGACTTCCTGGGAAGCACCCCAGAAACCCCACAATGCTGGGGAAGCTGGATGTCCACCTTGGGGTCTTTTTTCCTCATTGGAGAAAACATAAGCCCAGGAGCTTCCTCTTGGTGAGGTACTGTGCTGGCCGGGAAGGGGCAACGTGGCCATCGTGTAGCGGCTTCCCTCCCTTCAAACTTAGTCCTCCTCAGTCTCTTTGACCCTGAAAATATGGATTAGCATAATAAGCATAATATATCCACTCTCTCTCTCTCTTTCTCTCTGATGGTGTCAACAGAGTGCCTTTAAGTAATACATGCAACAAAGATTTGGCATGTCATAGGTGCATGGTTAATATTGTTGACTGAAATGCACTATATGGCAGGGTCAATAGCACATTTTGCTATGTGCCCAAGGTGGTTGAAGATTTTCATATTAGCTGCTGACTAAAAAACTTTTGTGGCACCATATAGGCTGAGTTTTGGTCTTCATCTTGATTACCAAGCTTTATTGCTAAGTTGATCCTGTGAGTTGAGCCATCGAGAACTGCATGTGTTCTCCTATGCATGCTGTGTGCAGGCATCAGCGTATAGCAGCATCTGGATCCTTGTCTTTAGAATAAAATGTGTTTTGTGTAGCTAATTGAGTAGTGATTTTTAGAAGGATGCAACAAATATATTTCAACACCAATCTCCAGGTTCTTTGCTTTATTCTCAAGATACCTCACTTTATATATTGTGTTGGAATATAACGGGTGAGCCAGGCACCTGGATCTCTTGCATGAGCTTCCAGATGTATTACTCTGAATTAATAAACCTTGTTGAAATTACATAGGAGTCATGCTTTCCTAGTAACTGACACAGTTCAGTTTGATTTAGTGCCTAAATAGGAGACATGAATCAAAATGGATAGGGCACACTGACCAGATCAAGTAAGATATTGTTGTTCCAATTTATTCCAGTCTGTCAACTGATCTAAACTTTTTCCTCCTCTTACACTATTACTATCTTGTTTAACTGAAAAATGAAATCTAAAAGTTAAGGTTATTGAAGAATGTTCTGATCTCAAAACTGTACAAATGTGTATCTGATTGGTTTTAAATAAAAATTTTTATTCTGTTATGATTTGCAGCTTTTTCTGTTTGAAATAACATTCTCTTCCCCCCCTCCCACTCTGGACAGAACTCAAGGTGTGATTTAGTGCTTATCTTTTCAAAGTCATTATTTCCTAAATTAAGTAAGAGTTTGTATTTTTTTTAAATTTAATTTTATTTGATAATTTTTAAAAGTATTTTATTTATTTATTTTAGACAGAGGGGAAGCGGGGGAGGGGAGAAACATCAATGTGTAGTTGTGTCTCACGCACTCCTTACTATGGACCTGACCTGGCCCGCAACCCAGGCATGTGCCCTCCTGGGAATTGAACCAGTGACTGGCTCACAGGCCAGCGCTCAATCCACTGACCCACACTGGCCAGGGCTGTACATTTTTTTTTAGAGTACATTGCTACAGAATCCAGTGAACAACTTTATGAGAACATCTTTAGAGGAACATCTTTATGAGAACATCTTTAGAGGAACATCTTTATGATTGCTGCTTATGTGTCTGTCTCATCTCCTAGGTTAAAAGCAATTTGACAACAGACCATACCACATTTATCTCTGTTTCTCCAATCTTAAAGAAAAAAGCTTGACCCACTGCCTCCTCCAATTGCCACTCATTCCTTTCCTTCTGTACAACATAACTTATATATTCATGGTCTATATTCGCTGATCAAAGCAGTACCCAGCTGAGTCCAACACAAATAGCTAACCTACAGAATCATTGGCTAAATAAATGTTTGATATATATTTTAAAAACATGTCTTTCCTTATATTCTTTCTTTTTTTTCCCCTGTTTAAAAACTGAATTTATTGGGAAGACATTGGTTAATAAAAGTATATAGGTTTCAGGTGTACAATTCTGTAATACATCATCTATATACTATGTGTGCACCACTCCAGGTCAAGTCTCCTTTCATCACTATTTATCCCCTCTATACTTTCATTTGTCTCCTCCCACCCCCTTTCCCCTTTGGTAATCACCATGCTGTTGTCCATGTCTATGAATTTTCAAAAAATTTTTTTGCTTAATCCCTTCACTTTTTTTACTGCAGCCCCCCACCTTCTGACAACTATCCTGGATACTCTGTTAAATGGGAACATTGACAAATGTGGTAGGCAACATCTCCTAACCTATGGTTGTTTTCTTTCAGAACATTACTGAGTTTTATATTGTAACCTGTTTACTACTCTTACAACTCACTTGTCATTTATATAATTCATACTTTCTCTTAGAATAAAACTAAACAAAATGACACACACAAAATCAACCAGCTTTTACTGATATTTAAAAGTGTATTCCATTCATTTACAAGTTGTTTTGTTGACAAAGGTATAAAACAAAGATCTTACAATAAAAATATATAACTAAAAATCATATAAATTAGGAAACAAATATATAAGAAAATCTAGTTTATATGATTGAGCATAAAATTTAGCTCTGAGCTTTCAAAGGCAAGACAAGTATGTAAAAAGGGCTGCTGTGTGATTTTTAATATGACGACGTAAAATATATAAATTATTGAAAGAAAATACAGGTTATTGAAAGAATGTCAGTGTTTTTGGCATTAAAACTATAAAAGTAGTTATTACATGGATCCAAAAACAAGAGTTAAGGACAATAAATTATAATAGTTGAATAATGACTTTATAAAGTGTGCAAAAATATTCTTCATAAAAATATTTTATTTATTGATTTTCAATGAAAGTCAAAAGCAAATTATTAAATTATACAGAATGATAGTTTATTGGTAATGTGGGGTATATATGTTTTCTATCTGATATTAAAGTCAAGCTTTAGATACCTGATGCTTAAAGGACAAGAACTAGTGTCTTTATTAAGTAGTCTTTGTCAAATGCCAGTTTTCTTGCCTAGGGCAGGGACTAGAGAGTCAAAAATTCAAAGGTACAATTTCTGGCCATACCTGAGTCACAAACAGATGCAAACATGCTACCTTGCTGATAAAAGAAGGAACATATTATTTGGATTCCAGCCAGATACATAACATGCTTTCTAGTTTCTCTCCCAGGTCCCCTTATCTCCATTCTAGTCTCATTTTCCTCCTTCAATATGAGCAGCAGTCTGGCTCTCAAGGTGAATCCAAATGAGCCTGGATACTGCTCAGATTCTCTATCAATACCCCATTTCTTTCCCTAGTTGCCCTTTAAGGCCCAGGGGGGATGCTCCAGTCTCTGTGAGTAGAGATTCTTGACAGGAAATAAATAGAAGCCAATGGTCAACAAGAAATTCCTCATGTGCAAGATGGAACAAAGATATAACTACTCAATAAAACCCCACAGTTCCAATATTTCAGAGGTGAAATATAGTGATATTGCTTCATGTACCCATTGGTTAAATTTTAAGCTTTTCATAGAAAACCATAAAGAGTTAGCATTTTAATATCACTTTTTTTCCTGTCCAAAAGACATGGAGTTAGTCTGAATTATTAAGCCACATATGTTAACAGGGGAAAGTATGGAAAACATTTTTAGCTTTCCAAGTATGTTGGAAAATTCAATAATAGAATTTTCTGATGGTAACTAGTTACACTGACTGTATAACTAGAATACATAAGAAATACATTTAGACATGCTATTATTAGGTTTCACTTCCAGAGGTCAGGTTAAGAAGGAGGCATTAGTAAATGGGGATCCTCTCCCCTAAAGGGTTACCTTAAGAATCTGATAATCATCTTAGCTTTCATATATGTCACAGTTGTTGTCAGAAAATGCTCAGAGGTAAAGACACAGTACAGCTTACTTAACTCTGTGGCAGTATCTTCAGAGACTTGGATTAGACACATTTATACAGTAGAACTGTCCCTACCTCTACTTTTAGCAGAAATTTCTTTTAAAAATATTTCTTCTTTTTCTGTGACATAACTGAGACTTATATTATTGAAGATATATGCAAAATAACCTTGAAATTGAAGTTAGCTCAACACTGGAATAGTCATGTTCTATTTCAGAAGTTTAAGTCATTTAGTTTTAGATAAAAAGCGTAGAGGAGAATCATTTAAAAAGCATAATGTTTGTTATAGATTCAGAATGTTGTTCAAATAGGTCATAAACTATGTTAATGAATGTCTATAGTAGGCATTTAATAAATATTTGTTAACTGGAATTGAAAATTATAATAGGCTTCCTATTTAGAATTACTTTATAATTTTTTTCACCTTCTTGGTTCAAAACTAATGTCCAACAGTGTTCATTATGCCCCAGTTTTTTCATCTGTAGTATTACAGACACTCACCCTCTTTAGTGAATGATTGTAATTCCATTAAAGAAGTATCCTCATAAAAATCTTAGGAATCGTACACATATTTGACACAGTGGCTCTAAAACATGAACACAAAACTTTTGTCAATGATATCTCATAAATAAAATGTAGAAAAAAGTGAGGCATAATAGCAAACAAATGTTTTGCTTTTGTAACAGAGCAGGTTTTCATTCTGTGCTGTCCTTAAGCAATGCGAAATACAATTTCAAAATCATATGTACTGATTCACACATAACTGCAGGTATCATTAACACCAAGGTAAAAGAACCAGAATTAGGAGATTAAAAATGAGGTAAAAAGTACAAACAAATGCACACTTTTTAAAATTTAAAAATATCCAGAATATGTCTTAACTGTCACTCCACTCAGAGTGGAGTGTAGGACCGCTTGCTTCATGGTAGTAGAGGGACCTTCACAAGATCAGCTGCTGTGTGCTCTTGGCAGACAGCCTGAGTCATGGATTCAGTGTCAGCAGCACTGAAGATGGTGAGGGTGTAAGCATGGAGGCCTTTCAGCTTGGGAGAATGAATGTTACTCCTTCCTGGCCCTGCCTTCTTTTTTTTTTTTGTTTCTTTGTTTTTTTGTTCTTTTTTAATTTATTTACTTTTTAAATACATTTGTCTCTGCCTCCCCCCCACCTCTTTCCCTTGCCCCCTCCCTCCTTCCCTCCCTCAGCTCTTCCCCTTTGGTTTTGTCCATGAGTCCTTGCTATATGTTCCTTGACTTTCCCCTTCCCTTCCCTTTCCCTGCCCTTCTTGAAGTTCTAGTTCAGCCTTGGAAACTCTGATGAAGCTTGTCTCAAGATACCCTGTTTAATCTGTGAATTAGAGAACATTTAGTTGGTGACGATTCCAGAAATACCTATTTAACTCATTTCCTGAAAGGATGTAAGCATAGAATTTTTTAACTAGCTTTAGTAGTTTAAAACTTTATGCCTATTTTAAATAAATGGATTGGATACCTTTAAACCAAAAACATTTAATTAGTAACGAATATAGAGTTTATGTAGAATATTCAGTAATCAATAGAATAATAGTTTTTATTCTACATAAATTTTTTAAATAGTTCAAGTTTTATTGCATTTTTTTAAAATTTTATTTTAATTTATTTTTTGAAATACATTTGTCTCTGCCTATCCCCCACCACTTTCCCTTGTCCCCTCCCTCCTTCCCTCCCTCAGCTCTTCCCCTTTGGCTTTGTCCCTGAGTCCTTGCTATATGTTCCTTGACTTTCCCCTTCCCTTCCTTTTCCCCGCCCCCCTCCCTTCCTTTTCCCTGCCCCCCCTCCCTCCTTCCCTCTTGTCTCTGTTGATTTCTTTTCCTTTCAGTGTTGCTGGTCTTATTTTCCTTGCATCTTTGTATTGTAGGTTAGGTTCCGCTTATAGGTGAGATCATATGGTATTTGTCTTTCGCCCCCTGGCTTATTTCGCTTAACATGATGCTCTCCAGTTCCAGCCATGCTGTCGCGAAGTTTAGTAGTTCTTTTTTTCTTTCTGCTGTGTAGTATTCCATTGTGTATATGTACCATTGTTTTTAGATCCACTCATCTACTGATGGGCATTTAGGTTGCTTCCAACACTTGGCTATTGTAAATTGTGCTGCTATGAACATTGGGGTGCATAGGTTCTTTTGTATTGGCGTTTTGGTGTTCTTAGGGTATAGTCCCAGCAGGGGAATCACTGGATCAAAAGGCAGTTACATTTTCAGCTTTTTGAGGAAATTCCACACTGCTTTCCACAGTGGCTGCACCAGTCTGCATTCCCACCAACAGTGGACTAGGGTTCCCTTTTCTCCACAGCCTCGCCAGCACCTGTTGTTTGTGGATCTGTTTATGATGGCCATTCTGACCGGTGTGAGGTGGTACCTCATGGTGGTTTTGATCTGCATTTCTCTGATGGCTAGTGATGCTGAGCATCCTTTCAAATGCCTATGGGCCTTCTGTATCTCCTCCTTGGAAAAGTGTCTGCCCAGGTCCTTTGCCCATTTTTTTATTGGATCGTTTGTCTTCTTGGAGTGGAGTCGAGTGAGTTCTTTGTATATCTTGGAGATCAGACCTCTATCTGATGTATCATTAGCGAATATATTTTCCCATATGGTTGGCTCCCTTTTCATTTTGCTGATGTTTTCTTTAGCCATGCAGAAGCTTCTTATTTTTATTGCATTTTTATTCTATTACATTTTATCCCCCCATACCCTCTTCCACCTCCGCTCACCCCCCTACAATCACCACACTGTTGTCCTTCTTCTTACTATGTAAAGACTTAAGTGAAATATGTCTAGTGATTGAAATAATTGTACTTAAATCTAATCTGCCCTGTTCAAAAATTACAAATATCTATCATCGGAAGTGCGTAACTCCAAATATACTTATTCTTTATTTAATATGTATGTGTATAATAATCACTTACCTTTTCCATTTTGCTAATACTATTTTTTGTTCTAAAATTTTATGACAAATAAAACTTTGAGGCAAATATCTTTAGATATAACCCATTTAGAATCCAGCCTTGAAATCTCATAAAACTGCTTTGAATCATAGAACCCCCCAAAATATATGCTGAGTAACTTCAAGTTAACCTGTAGTTAACTTATGGCTAGAAGGTTCACTTAAGTTACAATGCTTCCTGTCTCTCAGCATCTGCAAATCACTCTTTTATCATGGTTTTGTCAGAGCAGTGTTAGGATTCAAAGTTTAAAATCCTTGGAAGGGTTGGAGATGGAGGAGCTTCTAATGAGAAATTCCTATTCTAATGGGGCAGTTGCTGAGTGTTAAAGAAAATTTAACCAAAAAAGAGGAGTAAAATGGCGTGTGTGGCAAACAGACAACCTGTGAATGATAGGAAGGTCTAATTAGAGAAACGGAGTGTTTGCCGGGGAGGCTGCTCACAGATGGAGCAAATCCACATTTAGAGATCTAGCCCTTGTCCCAGTAGATATTGTGGGAAGTTTGTTATCCGATAACAAGTTCCTTTTCCAGAGCAGCAATCGTATATTTAGCATTTATATCAATAGGTCTCAGTTTTTAGAATTATTCCCTGAAAGAGCTAAAAGCTTATATGGTTTCCAGTAGAGACAAGGTGGAGGAGAGGGGGGTGGGAGGGGGGAGAGAGAGAGAGAGAGCGCGCGAGAGAGAGAGACAGAGAGAGAACACATATGTAGAAGAGAAGAAGAGTAAATTAAAAACTGAAAGCTACTCTACCTACTGACAATAAAGTAAAACATGGAGAATTTTTTTTTTAGATACTTTAAGTCAGCCTTGTAAGATTGTGATTTGCCTGAAATGACATCAATCTGAGTCTTTTGGCTCTTCAATCTATTTTGAAGACCTACTAGGTATTATTAGTCATGGGGAACAGCCTGTAAGGTGTGAAGGGAAGAGGTGCCTTTGGAAGTGTAACTTTAAAGGCAGGGGGACAGGACGACATGACTCTCAGAAGAGGAGAAAGGGGCGCGCACTGAGAAGCAGAATAGCAGCCCACGCTCTACTGTGGCCCTCACTGAGCACTGAAATAGAAGTGATGGTGGAGTCGCAATAGTCTTGGAGAAACTGTTAAATATGGTAGGGAATTAAGCCAAATGATGTTTGGAGGCTCAAAAGAGCATTTATTTGCAGAGGTAATAATGTATGTTTACTGTGATAGGCAGGCAGTTGGACCCTTTCTAGATAGAGATTATTTCCTTTTGATAGAAAGATTAAGATGCAGTTACTCTCGAATCTGACAGTTTGGGCTTTTCTAGAGCAGTACACTGAGAATTTCTTGCCTGAAGCTCTTTGCTTGGGTGTGGAAAAGGCATTAAAGATGCAATAGGTGGTTGTAACAAATATATGCAAATTACATTATGATGGAAATTGGGTGTCTAAGATTTTCTCATTAAGGGAATGGCCAACAATCAGTACCTATAAAACACTTCATGTCTATAGTTTGATATATTCATCGTTTCAGGGCCACTTATGATATTCTGTGAACCAGTGATAACATTTTCTTGGTCCATGTGATCAGCTGTCTCTAATTGCGGTATAAAATCAATGGAAAGGATTTGCATAGTCTTCTTAATATTTAATTGGATTTTTAAAATTAGCGTTCTCTGATGGTAATGTACACATATTACAGCTGTGAGAGCTAATTTAGAGGCCCCTGAGGGGTCTACAGGTATGCTTGACATTAGTCAAGATGGTGTGTTTGGATGTTTTGTCAGTAATATCTTGTTTTAGAGTATTGTTGAGTAGATTTGACAGTGCTTTTGACAGGCATGGCCCTCCATTACCACAGACTTTTCATCAGCCTTCACTGAGGAGGTATTTGGGAATATGAGAAGTACTAATGAGCAGGGTTCCCCCCCAAACTGGCAACATATTTTTCTGCTCATCCAGCAGTTTCGCTGCAGAATTTATCATTTAAGTGATGTGGTATAATTTCATTTTCCACAAGAGTTGAAATTTATTTGATATTAATTTCAAAGAGCAAGAGCTTTCAGATATAAAGATAACAGAAGCCAAGCACCTAAGACAGAGCTGTATTTGCAGTGCTGTTTATTCTGAATTTCCTGAAATGAGTGCTTCAGTAAATGGGATAAAGGGGGAGATTATAGATGTCTTGGTTATTCCCATAAATTTTGCAAAGCCTCCAAATATCTGAAATAGAACACAGTGATTGCTCTACCGGGAAGAGAAATATCATTCCTGCTGTAAATCTTCACTGCCCATGCCTTTGCAGCCCATTTGTCAGTCTGTGCTTTTCCATAACAATTTTAACTCTGAAAAAATATCCCCAGGGCTGAAAACTTATTAAAACTCTCTGTGTGGAGTAAGTAGGCTGCCTTGAGTGCTCTGTAGAGCTACAAAGAAAGAGAAGGCTGGCCCTACACCTATGGGCAATAAATCTAATGAGAGCCACAGACAAATTAAAAGGACTATGTGTATAAGACAGGTGACCAAATATTAATAAAGACACAGACATTCATAAAATAGGCTGAATGAACAGTGTGCCATCAGGTTAGTGAGCTGTATTACACCAGGAGCAGAGCAGTTCACTAGCCCTACTGCTACTAATGATAACTACCACTGAAATCCTCTGTATACTGGGCAATGTACTTACCTTATATTGAATCTTTACCATAGCCCCATATGATAGTATAAGCATAAATTGACAGAGGAGAAGGTAAGTCTTTTTAATTAAGACTTTATATTTAAAGAGCAGAGCAAAATTGAAGGGAAGCTACAGAGATTCTATATACTCCCTACCACCACACATGCATGGCCTCCCCCAATATGAACACCCCCCACCAGAGTGTTTATAGTTGTTATAATTGATAAACCTATATTGACACATCATCACCAAAATTCCATAGTTTACGTTAGGGTTCACTCTTGGGGTTGTACATTCTGTGGGTTTGGACAAAGGCATAATGACGCCTATCCATTGTTATATATATCCCATTATATATATTTATTGGCTTCTTTTACTTAACAATATTAATTTAAGCTTTCTCCATATTGTTTCATGGTTAATTTCTTTTTTTAAAGATTTTATTTATTTATTGTTAGAGAAAGGAGAAGGGAGGGAGAAAGAGAGGGAAAGAAACATCAATGTGTGGTTGCCTGTTGCACGCCCTCAACCAGGCAATTGGCCTACAACCCAAGCATGTTCCCTAGACTGGGAATGAAACTGGTGACCCTCTGGTTTGCAGACCAGCACTCCATCCACTGAGCCACACCAACAAGGGTGGTTCATTTCTTTTTAGCATTAAATAATAGTCCATTGTCTGGATTGACCACAGTTTATCCATTTACCTACTGAAGGATGTCTTGATTTCTTCCAGGTTTTGGTGAGTATGCATAAAGCTCCTATAAAAATATGTGTACAAGCTTTTGTTTGGAAATAAGTATAGAGATCCTTTGAGTAAATACCAAGGAGCACAGTTGCTGACTTGTATAGTAAGAGTATGCTTGGTTTTGTAAGAAACCAGAAGCTGTCTTCCAAAGTGGCCGTATCATTTTGTGTTCTTGTGAGCAACAAGTGAGAATTCCTGTCGCTCCACATCCTTGCCAGCATTTGGTGTCATCAAATTTTGGCCATTGTACTAGGTGGTATTGGCATCTCATGGAGTTCGTATTCTAGTCAGAGTAGAAAAGCAGTAAAAATTAGTATAAAAGACTTAATATAATCTTCACCAAGGCAACAGATAAAAACAAACCGAGGCGGGGGGAAGATAAAGATGTTAGGGGAAGAGGGTCAGTGGAGGTTTCACTGAGCAAAGAAAGATGACATGAGGGAGCGAGCTATGCCAATAGCAGGAAACAGACTTCAAGGCTGGAGAAAGGTCATGACTAGTAGCATGCTTGAAAAATGTGTAGCGTGTTTGAAAAATAGCATAGCCTGAATTACTACAAAACCCACCTTGCTGCTATTTAGTAAGAAAGGGAAAACTGGGAGAAGCACATATGTGTTTGGGGGTAGGATTAAATTCAGAGCCTGTTGTTGCCTATGTTATGTGTGACCTATTTATGAGACATCCCAATGGAGATGGCAAGAATTCAGTAATAAATATGAACCTGTAGGTCAGGAGTGAAGACCAGAATATAAGTATTTGGCAGTCATCCACGTTTAGAAAGAGGACATGTTGCAGGTGCACTGTGATTGTTGGGTTCACTTGATATAAGTTATCTTAACTTAAATGGAGACCAATTAATATGGTTGTCTACTTTTCAGGTTGGCAAGAACTGAGTATACATTGGATGGAATTTTTGCCAATAATGGAATTTTTCCAGGCACAAAACGTTGTAAGAATGCAAGGAATGTAACAGTGGGTAGAAGAAAGTGATTATAATCATGGGCTATGGAATGTAAGTTTGGCAGTGGTAGAGGTGAGCATATAAATTAGGCAAAGGAGAGAAAAGGATGGTGGCTTTGTGGAGATTGGCCATGGTAGAATGAAGGAGATGAGATCATGCAGTTAGAGGTTATTGTGTTGTCATGGTTATCTATGTGGATATTGAAATTGGTAAGAATTTTTTTAGAAATAGTGGAGAGAGCAAGCAGTGAGATAAGAACTCAATTGTTTATGAAATGAAGGGGAGTAAACCAATGGTGAATTGGCTGTGATTGAATTAATATGGATGGTATGGTTTGGTAACATGCACTTGAAAACTGAGGACTTTCAGTGCGGAGGGCAGGAGAATTTTCTTGTAACCACTACGAGGAGCATGGATGACTCATTGTTCCCGATGCTATGGCACAAGGGCTGCGGGGTTGAGTCGTCATTGCACATGTAAGATAGTAATTTCCCCTTTTGTTCAATTCTTTGTGTTTTCAGGCACTTGAGAAAATTAACATTTTTTCTTTTTGGATCAGGAAAGTGCCTGGATCAGTGATAGGTATCAGGAAGACTGATATGTCATCTGTGGTTAAAACGGATTAGAGGCAGAGGAAAAGAAAGGAGAGAGATGAAGAATAAGGCTGTTGTAGGCATCCAGGTGAGATGTTATAAAAATCCAAGATAAAGGGGCGCCATAGCAGGACAGTTGGAGGAAAACCAAGAGAAACTCTGTGTAAGGAGGGAATTCCAGGAAGGAAATGGGTGTTCTTAGATTCTCAGAAATACCTGAAAACAATACGGATGGAATGCCTTATACTGACCATTTGCAGAACAGAAAACTGAAGCACAAAGATATAAAATGGTTCATTCAAACTGCATAACTAAGTCCAGCATGGTGGCGGGGGCCAGAGGTGAGCTGTTCTGATATCCACACGGTGCTAGAGAACAAACAAAGCAACTGAAGCCCAGCCGGATCCTGTGGTTTCTGTTCCTGGTTTCACTATTATTATATCATCACTATTATTGTGGTGATAATTAATTGCATGCTAATAAACCCTAACTTGAATAGAGCAGGACATTATTCTTAATTTTTTTCAGCACAATATGTATTATAACTTCAGTAGAAAGCAAGAGTATAGTAAAAAATATGAGAGTGTAATCAGAGGGAACTGTTTGCACACTACATTTTATGCCTGGTTTTAGAAAATCATTTTTATTTCACTAAACAATGATTTCAAAGTATCCGTCAGTGATACTCACACTGAGCCACTTTGCTGGAAACTTGTATTTCCCATTTTCAGTTGCGCATGTGTTTATTTTTGGGTGGCCAGGGTTGTGCCCGCTGCATGACTGAGCAGTGATGGCAAACGGGTCAAGGCTTAGTCCTGGGGGAGGGGAGGACATCGCCTGTGCATTACCTTCATCAAATTGATAACTCAGGCCCTTACTGAGTGTACCTGCTGGCAAGGTATGCAATTAAAGCTTCTACTTATAAACCAGTAAACTCAAAATAAAAATGAAAAATGAGCTACCCATTTCTGGCTGGGTATCTTAGTTGGTTAGAGCATCATCCTGATATACCAAGTTTGCAGGTTTGATCTCCGGTCAGGACACACACAAGAATTGACCAAAGAGTGCTTAAGTAAGTGAAACACTCCTTATGCAACCTGATCAGAATAGAAGATCACTTCCTTCCATAGCATTAAACAAGATACCTCCCTAATTTTGTAGAACAGCAGACTTAGAAATGGAAACTCTCAAATATATCACCTATCCTTTCTACCTCCACCTACACTATGCACCTTTGACACTGGGAGTTCAGTGGCTAACCACAGGCACAATGAACTGTGGGGGAGTGTGCTCAGCCTCACTTTTGGTTTGGGGGGCAAGTGCTATGTTGAGGTTGAAACAGTTGCCTTTCCATAGCGAACATGGTGCTTATCACTGACCAGGCATCATCCTCTGAGCCAGTTCATCAAGCACGCAAGAAGTGTAGCTATCTCAGGAAAGCAGCTTGTCCTAAAATGATTTATTCCTAGTTGGAGGAGGATTTAATTGGTGTTTTGAAAGAGGTAAAGGTTGTAAGGGCAATAATGAATCTAAACAATTCTAAGTAACTGTTATCCTAATTACATAAGTAGACATCGTAATCATTTAAACTGCTGAAAACTTTGGTGCCTTTGGTGCTGCAAATATTCTAACCATTGCAAATACATTGTTATACCTGCTTGTTTGTAGGCGGAAATGCATATGTAAGCGCATAAGTGAATGTGTGTACTTCTTATTTTTCAGCAAGATGATATCAAAGTAACTTTAATTTCTACCTATCTCCATTCTTACAGAGATGGCAAAGAGATTTATCTCTTCATTAACTGATCATACATTTTTTTTTACTGTGCATGTACCAGTTATAAATCTATAGCTTTGTACTGAATATGTTGGGTGTGTAGTCAACATTATGGTTCAAATATTGTTTTAATTTTTTAAACATATATTTGTGGAGATTTAGACAAGTAAATAGACATCTTTATGTTTAGACAACATATAGTGTCAAATGTTACAAGCTGGGTACTATAATAACATAGAGGAAAATTGCCAAACCAATCCAGCTTTAGAGAGAAGCTTCCTCTCTGTTAGCTGTCCTGATGGATGACAGATGTTATCCCACTGTCTCTAGTAAGAAATAATATTGCTTTGTACCTGAGATTTCAGTGGCCTTGTAATTTTGAACCACTGTCTCGCACTTTTTTTTTCCTGGGATTATGCAAGAAAAATGAGGAAATGGGTGAAACAATTTAATTGAAGTGTCAGAAGTTGGCATTAATCAAAGTTACTGAGGAGCATCATGAGTGTGCCTGTGCTGTTTGACCAGTGATCAGATTCCGAGCAGGTAATCAGTTTCTTTAATGGCTGAGTCATTCCCGCTGCCTGTGAGTGCCCCTTTCATGGTGTTGGCTCCCGGCCGCCTGACTTGGTGGTTCTCTGGTTCTCTCTTACCTGCTGTAATGAGGCTTCAGTGAGTGTTTCAGGGAAGTTGCTAGATGTCCCTTCATTTCGAGTAAAAAGAAAAATAATTGCTATTAATTTATACATTTATTAAAATGACAAAGCTTCAACTATGTGTCAAAGGCTTGGTACAATTCCTTAATGTTTTCTCATATGAGTTTTAGAAATAGTATTTAGATATTCAAAAAGATGGAGGGAATATTATGTAAATTTTTGATAATTACTTACCCAGGTTCCTTTCAATATGTAGGCTTAATGTGTTCTAAGACAGTTCTCTATGGGTGTCTAGCGTTTCCATACATCCCGAGAACAGAGGCACTCTGTTTTGAACTATCTTTGAAGATGTTTGTATAGCAAACAGCCTTAGGAGGTAGAAATGGTGTCTCCATCCAGAGCAAAGGCAGGTTTGTTTACTTTCAGGGCGAAGATCTGGCAGACCAACTACCCTTTGTAAAAGACCTGGGTTTCCTAAAATCAGGGTTCCTCTCCTAGAATGCAGCTCACTGTCTGTGCAGATGTCACCAAACCTTCTTTGCATTAGAAATTTGGGTTCAAGGAACTGGCACAAATGTTAATCCCCTGGCTATTTCTCTTGTGTGAGTAATAAAGTCATTTGCATATGACTCTGGAATCTCATCTGGTTGGATTGTGAGCAAGCTTGAAGTGTCTGCTTGCATTTCAAACATTGCAGTTTCACTCATATATTCTATGTATTACATGTCTGTTTAAGGTTTTAGGGAATGAATGAATGAACGAATGAATCAATATGCAGTAAGGAAATAGTTTAAATAACTGCTCTTGATTATGCATTTAAAAGGTTTCTGTTCTGGAAGAGAACTGGTTAGGATGTAGTATTCATGCTTTTTCCCCATTTTTCCTTTTTTAACTTAACCTTGAAACTCAGTGAGTAGATGAGGCCATTTGACATTTTTATTTATTATTTTCTGCATCTTTAAAATTAAATTGTGAAAATGCCAATAAGCTGAACATATTTTTGTTGGTTCATCTTTTTGTTTTTTAACCTGTGGAGACCATTTACAATTTCATTGAAACGGGACGGGTTAATACTGGATAGTATCATTTGATTGGGAAATACAAAGCAGGACACAGCCTTGTACCAAAATCATCTGCTAATTAAAGAAAAAACCATCACGTATGTTATTAATCATCTCTAGGAGGGTGATTATTAAGTAATTTATATTAGAGGAGAAAAAAACAAAAGCGCGGGGCAACTTGTTGTTGTGCTTTCTGTGGTTAACCTGCTTCGGCTGTATTGTGATTAGCCCTTGGGTGACAAAGAAGTCAGTGCTCCACTAATTCACAGTGTGTGCAAGTCAGGGGGAAAAAGATCCAGGTCCTTAGGGAACAGTGTAGTATCTTATGCAAATGCATTGTGAAGCCCCTGCTTCTCGTATGCAATGATGGCAGTCTTTTCTGCCTTTTGTTTTCTTTCATTTTTATGAGATGAGAGAGTTCATAAATTTTCATAGGCAGAAGTGCTCCTTTGTGAAACATATTTTGAAATAAATGCTATGGCTCTACAGGCATACCTTGTTTTATTGGGCTTCACAGATGTTGTGTGTTTTTACAAATTGGAGATAACCCTGCTACGAGCAAGTCTATCAGCACCATTTCCCCAGTGTCATTTGCTCACTTTGTGTCTCTGTGCCACAGTTTGGTAATTCTTAGAGTACTTCAGACTTTTTCATTATTATTATATTTGCTATGGTGATCTGTGATCAGGCATCTCAGGTGTTACTATTGTAATTGCTTTGGGGGACAACAAACCGTACCCATATAACACAACAAGCAAGTGTCATATGTGTTCTGATTGCTTTACTGACCAGCCATCCACTGTCCCTCTTCCTCTCCTTGGGCTTCCCTATTCCCTGAGACACAACATTGAAATTAGGCCAGTTAATAACCCTACAATGACCTCCAAGTGTTCAAGTGAAAGGAAGAGTCACATGTCCCTCACTTTAAATCAAAAGCTAATAATCATGAAGTTTAGTGAGATTGGCAGGTTGAAAGCCTAGAAAGGCCGAAAGCTGGGCAAGCCATGAATGCAAAGGAAATGTTTTTAAAGGAAATTAAATGTAATGTGCTACTGCAGTGAACACACAAATGACATGAAAGGAAACAGCCTATTATTGTTATGGAGAAAGTTTCAGTGGTCTGAGATCAAACTAGCCACATTTCCTTAAACCAAAGCCTAATTCATAGCAGGGTCCTAAGTCTCATTAGTTCTATGAAGGCTGAGAGAAGTGATAAAGCTGCAGAAGAAAAGTTTGCAGCTAGCAGAGATTGGTTCGTGAGGTTTAAGAAACCTCCTCCATAACGTAAAGGGGCAAGATGACACAGCAAGTGCTGACATAGAAGCTGCGCAAGTCATCTAGTGGATCTAGCTAAGGGAACTAATGAAGGTGGCTACACTAAACAACAGATTTTCAATGTTGGTAAAACAGCCTTTTCTTTCTTTTTTTTTTTTAGAAGCCATCTAGGGCTTTCATAGCTGGGGAAAAGTCATTGCTTGGCTTCTAAACTTCAAAGGATAGGCTGGCTTGCTTATTAGGGACAAATACAGCTGGTGACTTAACTGAAGCCAATTCTCATTTACTGTTCGAAAAACCTTGGGCCCTGGCCGGTGTGGCTTAGTGGGTTGGGTGCCATCCCACAAAGTAAAGGGTCTCCAGTTCATTTCCTGGTCAGGGCGCATGCCTAGGCTGCAGGTTTGGTTTCCTCAGGACACGTGTGAGAGGCAACCTGTCAATGTTTCTCTCTCACATTGATGTTTTTCTCCCTCCTTTCCCCTCTCTCTAAAAATAAATAAATAAAATCTTAAGAAAATACTTGGGTCCCCACAGGCTTCAACTAAATCTGTTCTGCCGGTGTTCTAGGAATAATATGGGAAAACCTGGATGACAGCACATCTGTCTACAACATGGTTAACTGACTATTTAAAGCCCACTGTTGACACTTCCTGCTCAAAAAAAAAAAAAAAAAAGAGAGAGAGAGATTCTTTTCAAATATTACTACTCATTTATAATGTACCTGGTCACCCAAGAGCTCTGATGGGCAGATGTGCAATGAGATGAATGTTTTTAGGCCTGCTAACACAACATCCATGCAGCCCATGGATCAAGGAGTAACTTCAACTTTCAAGTCTTGTAATTTAAGAAATGAGTTTTGTAAGGCTATAGCTGCCATAGTGATTCTTCTGATGGATCTGGGTATAAAGTAAATTAAAAACCGTCTATAAAGAATTAACCATTCTAGATGCCATTAAGAACATTCATGATTCATGGAAAGAGATTAAAAAAATCAACATTAACAGGAGTTCAGAATAAGTTGATTTCAGTCCTCATGGATCACTTTAAGGTGTTCAAGACTTCAGTGGAGGGAGTAAATGCAGACCTGGGGGAAGTAGAAGACAACTAGAATTGGGTAGTGTATATCCACTGGCAATTTATTTTAATCTTTCAAAATAAGAAAACAAAACACAAAATAGGAACAATGTGCAAAAAAATAAAAGCCTCAGTGTTGTGTTCTTTGGTTAAAACCTTTTACTGTAGTTTTGTCTCTTACAGATTCAGATGTTAAAATCATTCAGCATATGAGCTACTAAAGCCGTTTATCTCCATGGGACCTAAGTACAGAATCAGGAAGATAATCACTAACCTTCTAAGGGTAAAAATTTAATTACTGTTTTATGCTACCAAGATCAAGCATGGAAATAATTATTACTAAATCATATACAACAGAACTCTCCAAACTGAGACCTGACAAGATTATAGTGACTTTTCCTGTCTTCACATGGTGTCCCCTGGGCTTTGAAGCTTACTTGAGTCTCTTGTGTTTGAAGTATAGGTTGATTATACTAATAGCATAAAGTCAGAAAAATAAAAGAAATATAGGCAGTGGTCCCATATTTCACATTTTCCTGACACAATCCGAATATTTACACATTTATTAGACACTAATCTGTTCCTGATATTGTACTAGACAGAAAAAAATGGTCAGTTTTGAGGTCAGGCAGAAATTTTCCTAGTAATGAAAGATAGTTGGCTTATTCCAGGTTAATGAGATTTCCAGAATTTAAATAGTATAAATTGAGAAATGCACAATTATTATTTTTTAAAAAGCCTATTATAGCACATAACATATTGACCCTAAGTGCAGTGAAAAATAAAAAACAATTAAATAATGAGTAATACATATATAAATAAAAATATGTATCTGCGTAATTAGGAAAATAGAGAGTGCTATGAGTATTTAAACAGGGGAGTGTAATACAAGGAGGCAGTTCTACAGGTAACAGCATTGGTGATAAGTCATCCTCATTTCCCTATATATTATGAAATATAATTCCTGATTCCTTTCAAATAACTGGACTTCCATCTTTCCTAAAAAACACTAGCATCGAAACTTATTCCATCAACATATGCTACCTAATACCTCTCTTTATTACCATCATCTGCATAGGCCATTGATCAATTGTCTTTTTTCCTCAAAAACATTAGTTCCTGGAGAGTGATCTTCAAAGTTTTCCCCTTTTCTCATTCAAAATGGATATCTCTCTTAAATATTGTTCCTATAATAATTGATCCTTCCAGTTATCTTCTAAATCATTTCTTTGTCCTTCTCATCTTCTATATTCTTGCTTCCATCGTAACTTAAGTGACCTCTTTCTATGGCCATACATAGACTAGCTCTGCTCAACAGAACTTTCTGCAGTGATAAAAATGTTCTGTACTTATGCTGTCCAGTATAGTAGTTCTGTAGACTGAATGTTTGTGTCTTCCAGAATTCATATGTTGAAACCCAATTTGCAAGATTATGGTATTTAAAGCAGACATCTTTGGGAGGTGATTTGGTCTTGAGGATGGAACCTCCAGGAACGGGATTAGTGCCCTTATAAAAGAGACCTCCCTCATCTCTTCTGCAATGTGAGGATACAGTGAAGAGATGGCCAACCAGGAAACAAGTAGTCATCAGACTCTGAATCTACTTTGACTTTTATCATGGACTTCCTAGCCTTCAGAAATGTGAGAAAGAAATTTCTCGTGTTTATAAGCCACCAGCCTGTACTATAGTATTGCCTGAATGTAGTAAGACAAATAGCCAGTAGTCACAGTGGCTATTGAGCATTGAAATGTACCTAGTGTGACTAATGAAGTGAATTCTAACTTTATTAAACTTTAATTAATATAAATAGCCATGTGTGGCTACCATATTATATAGTGCAGCATAGGCCTTGCCATTAACAACAACTGTACTGACTCCTTAATTTCATTTTCATGTATACCCCGCCCTGACCACGCTGCCTATATTTCTAGCTCACATTCTCTAGGACCCATCTCCAACAGTTTTTGGATATCCTCCCCCTAGAACTTGAATCCATTGATCTTAATCACTTTTCTTTGATTTTGGCCAAAGAGCTTTTCTTTATCCTCCTCACTCGACTTAGATTTTATTAATATTGTAATCATACCCTTTGTATAGACTATTCATCTCAGTTGCTCCTCTTTTCCTTCCAGGTAATTGGTTGAAAAACCTCCAAGTCTAGTGAAATCTAATCCATTGAGTCCTCTGGACACTTTCCTGTGCCCTGAATATGGCTGGAGAAAGATATGCAAGACTCCCACATCTTTCTATAACTTTCCGGCTACTTACCACAAACAGACCCATAAAGCTACTAAGCAATTCCTGTTTCTCTAGTTTATTCACTGTCTCACTAACCTGATCAGCCATTTCATACTATGACCTCTTTACTGAGACCCTTAAGGCTACCTCTCTTATTTTCCCTCTCAACTGTTATCCTTATTTGTATTTACTAGAATAGAAGCAATTAGAAGAGAACTGCCAGAATCTCTCCTGCTCTCCTCTATCCATTGATCTGTGCTCATATACTGGACACATCTCTCCTTTTGCTGAAGATTGAGTGTTCATGATCTTAGCTAAAGCAATGCCTCAACTTGTACATTAGGTACAATTCCCTCCATCTTAATCAAAATCACCAGAGAAATTCTTTCAGAAATCATCAATTTTTCCCTTGCACTCTATCATTCCCATATGCAAGCATGTTGTCACTACACCTGTCTTAAACAATGATGACAAATCTCATAACCAAACATATTCCAGCTGAACTCTATTTCTCTATTACCATTTATAGAAAAAAACCCTAAAGATCGTTCATATCTCCTACTTTTAATTAGTGCTCTCCCTTTCTCCATTGTGTCTACTCAAACAAATTTCTTCCTTCTTCATCAAACTACACTGTCATGGTTACCAATGGCCTTTGCCTTCCTAATTTAATGGACAAGTCTCAAATTATAATTTGACAGAGCCACCTATATGGTTACTTCTTCCTTCTTGTAACATCCCCATAAGTTAACTTCCAGGACACTCCACATTGTCATGGTTTTCTCTTATTCACTTCATTAGCCCCTTCCCCCACCCCCTCACATTTATTTACTGGTTCTGTAAGTCTTCTTATTTATAAACTTTAGACTACTCTGGAGCTAAATAGTTAAACCTCTGTTCTTTATTCTCCCTCACTCTGCAAGTGAGTTCATCCATCTCTTGGCTTTCAAATCTGCATTCTTATTACTCCCAAATTTATATCTGCACCCCAGATCTCTCCTCTAAAATCTGTACTCATGTAGCTAACTCTCTACTTGACACTCCACTTGGAGTCTAACAAACATTGAAAAGTTAACATACCTGAAACCAAATTTCTACAGTCCCCTTCTCAAAAACCTAACATTTTATATATAATGCCTCCATTGCATTAAATGACCTAACTCATCTGTTTGAAAATATCAGGGCCATACTTTATTCATCTCTCACCTCACTTCCTACACCCTTCCCCGAGTCACATCCAAACCATTAAAACATAAATCTAGAATCTGGCTACTTCTCTTAACTGATGATCACCCTACCCCAAGCCTTCATAATCTTTCTGTGAGATTACCGCAGGTGCCATTTCACTGGTCTTACTGAATTTGCTCTTGCCAACCTGTAGTCTCATCACAACAAAGCAAGTAGAGCAATCCTTTTAAAAACAAGGTAGATTTATATTCCTTGGCTCATCCTCCACTACCACTGAAGCTGTATCATGTCCCATGCTCAGATTCACCCTCTGCTCCAGCCACACTGGTTTTCTTGCTTTTCCCAGAACATTATCAGATATGTACTCCATGGTGTTTGCTCTTCCTTTGTGTACAGGGATATCTGTTGCTCCTGCTGCTTCTTTACAGCGCCCTTCTAAGGACTCCTTAGCATCAAATTTCTTAAAATGTCTTGCCCTTGATGGCTCTCAGCTAGAGTCTACCAATAGAGCTTCTGGAGGTACTTGAGATTCACAATGGTTTAAATTAAGGACTTCAATTTGTAAAAAGCTATTCATTATTGATGGCCAATATCTTTGGCAACAGATTTCCTGACCTTCTCTCCCCAGCCCTTCCAAAGCTTATGTGTTTCTGACGTCCTCTATTAAAACACTTCATACTTGAAATACAAAGAACGGCTTCTGTTTTCATACAATTAAATGGTCAGATATCTACGAAGCACTCCATGTCTCATATATGATATTCTGTAAATGTTAGTTATTTCAATACAATATATAAGGTCATTGTAAATTACTTGTGTCCCTAGAACATGACATTTTATTTCAGATCTGTCTGTTTTCTCTACTCTTTTCCTTCTCCCTGTTGTTTTGAAAAAAAAAAAAAACCCTACAGTCCTCCTCCTGTGTTTTTTCTTTATTCTCACACTGCCATCACACTCGCCACATTTCCGACACCAGACCTGCGGGAGTTTTTTCCCCACACAAGCAATTCTCTGCAACACCAGCTGGGTGTCCTATAATTTTAACTCAATTCTAACAGTTACCTGCTTAGAGATAGTGTAAGATCCTACACGTTAAAGGGCTCGGTCCCGCAAGACTGCTCTCCCCCTGACACTTCAGATGCCACTAGTAAATAATAGGTCTCCAGGTTACTTACAAATTTCTGTCCAACTTAGCTACAAATTAGAGGTTCCCATGGCCCCCTTTTTGGTTTTGATTAGGTTGCTGGAGTAGCTCACAGAACTCAGAGATACTTATTTACATTGGTCAGTTTATTGAAGGGTATAATAGAGAATAGAGATGAATGGCCAAAGGAACAGATACACAGGACAAGGTCTGGGAAGGTCCTGAGTTCAGGAGCTCCTGTACCTGTGAATTTGGGGTGTGTTACCCTCCCAATCTGGAAGCTGTCAGAAGTCCATACTATTAGGATATTTATGGAGGCTTCCTCGCGTAGCCATGATCAATTATTAACTCCATTTCCAGCACCTGTCCTCTCCCTGAAAATAGGGGGTCTGGCTGAAAATTCCAAGCTTCTGATCATGACTTGGCATTTCTGATTAGCATCCCCCATCCAAGGGCCATCCGGGAACCTGCCCTGAATCACTTTATTAAGAACAAATGATGCTCCTAGTGCTCTTATCACTTAGGAAATTACAACAGTTATAGGAACTCTGTGCCAGGAACCACAGACAGAAACCAATATATAAATTTTCTATTATCTCACATATGTCACCGTCTGATTCCTCATTTAACTCCAGCTTATTATTGAAACTCAGCTCAGGCATCAACCCCAGAGCTCAATAGCATTTATACCACACTAGAATAATTGATATAATTTACTGTGCACATTGATTTACTTAGATACATGCTTCCAGTTCACAGGGACCATATTTAATAATTTTGTATCCTCAGTATTTTGAACAGCGTCTGGCATGTAGTGCAGAAATTAAACAGCAACAACAAAAGAGTGCTTGCTGCACACAAAACAGTGAGGGTGTAAGAGAGATGTTATGTTCTCCAAGAAGAGGGCCTTAGGCTGCCTCCCCCCCACTGCAATAAACAAAACAAAACAAAACAAAAAAACCACAAAAAACTTCAGAGAGCTTGTGTCTCGATGAACTTCCAACTTTTTGCCTTAAGAGCTTAAAAAATGATTTGGTCTGCATACCAATACTTGATTCATTCCTCAGGAGTGGACTCTGACCTAATTAAAGAGATATATGAAACCACACTGCAGTTTATCAATTAGCAATGAGAAGTGCCTCTCATGCAGACAAGAATATTCAAGATGTAAGTGATCAGTGTGTTCTCTTGCTAAAGACAGATGTATGGAAGGAATTCAATAAATTCATGTTGAATTAATAATGAATCAAGGTTGAAACACGCAGATGACAGTTGGGAACAGTGTTGTATTTGACAATGTGGAAATGGAAAAGTCTTGTAGGCATGAAAATTTGGGTTGGAGGAGGAAAGGATTCAGGGCAAAAGTTTGGGTAACCCTTGAGCAGGATTCCTTGCACCTGAGCCTGATGTTGTTCTGAGCTTTGAACTTACTAGCATCAAAGATCTTTCAGATGTCTCCTGCTAAAAACTCCTTCTTTCTTTTAAACCCTCACCAAGGAAAATACAATACATCTTTCATTTTGGAAGTGATACATCCTGTGCCGTTTCCCTCCAATCACAAAAGTTCTTTCTGCCTTCAGTTATACTCATTTTTTCCCCATTTTTTCGCTATGTGAAGAATCTCCAACCCCATCCTGTTTTCTGTTTACTATATTGAACTTAGCTAATCAAAGGTTTTAGATGAATTTTGGTAATTTCTCCGGGCATCTATTTTCCTTACAAACTTCTTCAAAATAGTTTAAACCAAGGGTATTCAAAATTTTTTATTGAGGCACTTTATTATTTTAAGATGTTATTTCCCCAATATATTTTATTTTGACATATTTATTATAAAATATACATTATTATAAAAACACAAAATTGGTAACAGTGATGGTAGCACAATATTGTGAAGATAATTAATGTAAAACACTACACTTAAAAATGATTAAAATGGCCAATTTTATGTATATTTTACTATAATTAAAAATTACCAAAAAATAAAATAAATTTAAAAAATATTCACAAGATATTTTGTTGTTTATTAATAAGCTATATATAATAGGCTATATAGTGAATCATTATATTGTGTAGACTATAAAGCACACACACAAAAAAGAAAAAGAAATAACAAATGTTGGTGAGAATGTGAGAAAAAGGGAGCTCGCCCGCGCTGTTTGACGAAATTTTAATTGGTTCAAACAGTATGGAAAACAGTATGAAGATTCCTCAAAAAACTAAAACTAGAATTGCTGTATAATCCAGCAATTCCACTTTTGGGTATTTGAAGAAAACAAAAACAATAATTCAGGAAGATATATGCATTCTATGTTCATTGTGGCATTGTTTTTGGTAATGAAGATATGAAAACAACCGAAGTGTCTATTGATGGATGATTGGATGAAGAAATTGTGGTGTGTATATATAGTAGAATAGTACGTAGCCATAAAAAAGAATGAAACCTTACCACTTGTGACAACATGGACAGACCTCAGGGGATTGTGCTAAGTAAAATGTCAGAGAAAGAGAAATACTGTATGATCTCTCTTATGTTTAGAATCTAAAAAAGCAAGCTCGTAGGTAGAGAACAGATTTGTGGTTGCAAGAGATGGGGGCTTGAAGGGTGGGCGGTATGGGTGAACTTTTTTTGTTTCGTTTAAATAAATAAAAATGTTTGAAAGCTATGTGCAATAAGCTATGACTGGATCGATACGCATAAAAGTAGAAATTGAAAAAAATGAAATAGAGCTAAAGTTATATATTTAATTTATTTATTTTTTATATTTTTAAATGTTATCTGCTGTGATGGATTCATACAATCATTGACTAACATTGCAAAGCCCAAAGCGCAAAGATAGCAGGGTATACCACAGAGGGGCCATGAAGTATCTTTTGAATAGTAATCTTACAACTTTTAGTTATTTGGGACTCCATTTAAGATTTGATTAAATCATCACCATTTTGTATTTGTAATGCATCTGATGAAGAGCTTGCTATACCATTTTACAATTATTTCTTGTTTATTTTTAATCATCAGCCTGTGTTTTTTTAAGATACTTATCAGCCTCTTGTTAAATGAAGGTGAATTTACTAAATGAGATTAAATAATCTTAAAATTCACTTAGCAGGATATGACTAAACTGAGAGAGGTTTAAATGTGCTGAAAATAAGTGATTGGGTGAGGTGGCCACTGTGTGTTCCTCCTCATGAAGTACACACATTTTCCCCTCAGGGAACCTTGCAGGTGTGTAAAACACTGAGTGAGAATGCTTGTTCCAGTCATTGCAACTTAAAGCTTTTAGTTTTCTTTATATGTCTATGTATGTAAATACATATTTTTTTCTTCCTACGGCCTGCATACTGGCTGACTTACCTATTCTACTTTGGACTCCCACTGAGTGAAATGGAGGACTTTTCCAAATTTATCCCCAAATGTCACCAATTGTGAAGAAAAGTAACTCATATTCCTGGAGATTGGGGCATTAGCTTTAAAGTGGCATTTACTAATTTTTTTTGAAGTTTACTTGTTATATCTTTTAAAATCTTTAAAAGTGAAAAATAGCTTGAATATTCAGCCATATTGATTTTAGGTAAGTACTTTATTCAGTTGCTTTTTCCTGAAATGAATGTCGTGTCTGTCCCCTGCTTTGGCTATGTCCTAGTGTAGATAGCTGTGTTTTATATAAGTTTGAGAAGCAAGTTTGAGGGTTGCAATCTTGAATCAAAGATAAAAGAGATCTCACTAAATATGTTGAAGGCAATTTTACATTAATCGTCTCTATATATGGTTATGTTTCAAAGCCATGGTGAACCCAGCAACACCTGTGAGCTCCCCGGGAACCGAGGGGTCCTGGAACTAGAGACTGACAGAAAACATGAGAGGCAAGGGGAATGGAACGGAGGTGCCGGTACCTGCGTTACCTCCTTACCTTTGTTCCCATGACCTCTCAGAGGGAGGAGGGGCTAGGATCGTGCCATTGAAAATGTTTATTTATGTACAATATTAAGAAAAATGTAAGAATGCTCAAATATGATTATAAAATATAGTACATTTTAAGAGGAAAAGGGAAACAGTTTATTTCTGCAATAAACACAGGGGATACGTTTATTTTATAATTATTAAGTTTATTTAATGTCAGGCTCTCTTCCCCTTTCTGTCTGGAAATACATTAAATAGGGATTTGGCCCCAGGTCTAAGGGGGTGAGTTACCCCTAAATAGATCCCTTAGGAAATCGTTTAAGCTGGACCATTTTACAAAGTTAGTTCAAAGTTACTAGGCTACTTCACTAAAGGACCTGGGCACATCTGAAAATCAGCCATCCAATACTATTGGCAATTCTGTTTTGGCAATAATAATGCCAAAGGAAATACCTTTATTCACCAAGGATGATGAACATCAATTTTGTTGTAGGCTTATTCATGTTCCTAGGTTTGATACAGACTTCTTGGGCAGGCCCAGAGCTCAGTATGACAGTATATAGGCTGCATGTTTACCAGCAGTGCTCTGTAAATAGGGTTGCTAGGGTTAGCAAATAAAAATAGAGTTAGATGTAAATATGAGATAAAACAAGTAATTTTTAGTACAGTATGTTCCATGCAAAATGTAGGGCATGCTTACACTGAAAAATGTTTATTATCTAAAACTCAAATTTAACCAGGTATCCTGTTTATTATCTGGTAACCCTGTTTGCAAGCCTCAGGGAAAATATACCCCAACCATAATATCATTCTCCAATCTCTAGTATTGGCACTCAATACTTTGTTACCACATAGTACAATATCTGATCATTTTTTCATAGCACATCTTAAGACTCCTTAATTAAAAATTGGATCACTTACTTGAACTTTTCAGCAAGTTAGAAGACAATAAATAATGTGGTTAAGAACCTTTAATGACTGGGTAATTATGAGTCTTTTTTTCATATGTAAAATGGAAAAAAATACCTCTCTGTGTAATTTTCAGCTTTTAAATAAGGATCAGTAATAAATTAAGTGGAATTTATTTATAAGTATACTGGAACACCCTTTTTCATGCCCAATGATGGAATATGGAAGGAAAAGGATAGTAACATCTGCTCCCCTTTTCCAGTCTCGGTTCAAAAACAAGCCTTAACATTTATACAGTGAAATACTTAACTGACTTTCCTACCTTTGTTCATATTACATGTGATATGGCCATCACCCATTTCCAGCTAGATAATAGAGGATAAAGCAGACCTACCAAAAAAGTGAGTTAACAGTCATCTTCAGTGGGCTATGTGGAAGTCCTAAGAGGCGTAAGTGAACATATAAAGACAATAATTTAGACAGCTTTCATATAATGATGAAACTTAAATAGAGGGAAATTTGCTCATACATTCATAATCCTTTTAATAATATTGCAGCTGCTTAGCAGATTAAAGTGGCACATTTCTGCCTAAAGGCAAGAGCCTGATGAAATAGCTCCTAAGGTTCTGTCTTCCCTGGGACCGGGGAGCTTTCAAGCTGTCTGGGAATATATGATAACCTCCATAGTGTAGGTTAGCCTCACTGTGCCATCTTGGCTTTGGCAAAAAGAGGTTAAATGAATTCACTGGCTCAGTTACAACCACAGTCCCAGAGACACAGTCCTATGTGTATTTCAGTGAGAAAAATCTTCCCATAATCGTGGGCTCTTAAAAGGAGTTTCAGAACCAGACATCCCAAAAGAAGAGAAAAGAGATGTCCTCTTTCATCTCTGTTCTGTGATGTACTATATTTCTGCAAATAAAATGAGAAGCAGGTCTCTATCCCTGTGGAAAACAAAAACAAATCAGTAAATAGCAAGTGATACTGCAGACAGTACCCACAGATCACTATTTATATATGTCTCCTCATGAAGCGACAAAGAAATTATTATGTTATTTATAGTTGTTTTCACTGGGATAGACTCATAAGCAAGATATTTCATTTTCATGACACTCCCTTGAGGAGATGACAGTTAAGAAGCATTAGACTACCATGTTTCCTCATGTACAAGAGGTAGAGTTCAGGCTGCTGTCAGATTTAATAAATAATGCCCATCCACACGCCTTTGACTGTCGTTATTATTGGTGTTATGGGTCCAAGCAAAGTTCGTAGATGTGTTTCTGTTCTTAAATCTTTCTGTTGGTTCCTGTATAGTGTTTTCTATATTTCATATATTCCTATCTCTTCTCCCACCTGATTCCAACCAGATTGACTCGGTTTGTTTTATTACCTCCCTTCCCTGTCCTTTATCATATAATTCAGTTATTTTGTAGATGAGACAGCTCGAAGGCAGGAAACATGTTGCATTTATTCTCCCCCAGAGCTCAGCAAAGGTCACAGAGTGGATGCCAAGTGTTATGTTTTTTGGATGGTTTTATTGCTCATTCTTCTCAGAGTGAATTGGAAACATTCTGAGTTTCACTGTGCACTTGCATGGGATGAGATCATAAGGGTGTAAGGCTGCAGTGATTTCCAGCTCCCCGGTGTCTGTTCTACTCTGTTGCCCATGATGATGTCAGTGTGCCAGGCTCCTCACTCCTTTATCTCTATTTATTTCTAATCCCTTATGTAGTAAACTTCTCTCTTCCTGAACGGATTTGTCATTGTGGACTGAAGTTGGCTCACTCACATGGGTATGGACAGGACACTTGGAGCAAGAGTTTTTAACAGTTTTAAATCAAGCTACTGCATTTTAAATAAATATGCTCTGTTTATCCACACTGAAAAATATAACTTCATGCAAGAAATTGCTTTTAGAAAGCATAAAACTATATTGTTATAGAACTACAAATTTAAATTCATAGATATATTAATGTAGTTAATGTTGCTCATGTTTATGTGTCTCGTTAACAAACCAACAATCTTTGGTGGAATGATGCAATAAAACCTTCCTGATTCATATATTATTGTATATTTATTCAAGAAAAGTTATTTTCGCCCTTTTAATTCAACACAATAATTAAGTTGTTATAATCAATATTTTTATGTAACTTGGGTTTCCAACAAAAGTATTAAATCAAAGAATAAAAAGAGTAAAATGTAACTGTATTCAAAATATAGGAAATTCAAATATGTTATAATAACGTCATTGTATAAAATATCAAAATAATTTTTATATTACTTATTAAGGATTATGTTTCTAAATATTCAGTTATATAATATAATTAAAATGTGAATTATAAATTATATTTAATAAACATTAATATTTTAAAGAAAAATATTTTTTAAAGATTTTATTTATTTATTTTTAGAAATAGAGGAAGGGAGAGAGAAAGAGAGTGAGAGAAACATCGATGTGTGAGAAACATCGATTGTTTGCCTCTCATGCCCCCAACTGGGACCTGGGCTGCAACTGGAACCAAACCCCCTGACCTTTCATTTTGTGGGATGACACAACCCAGTGAGCTGTGCTTGTCAGGGCGAAGGCAAAATATTTTAATGGTGAAAAATATTAATCAAATTCATTTTCTGAAGTTTCTTACATTTTATTAAATAATTTTATAAAAATAAAAAATATTTTCAGTTCTATGTCCACTTAGTTTTTAATGTATTGGCCAGCATCAGGTTTTGTATATAACTCGATTCCTGTATGAAATATTTATATATTTATTGATTGATTTATGTATTAATACTTATACTGTAATAATGTTTATATATAATATTTAAGAATATCATAAAATGTTTACTATTTCAAAAATGCCCTTCCCACCATGGGCAACTGCTGCAAATGCCTTGTTCATCGGTCAGTACCTCAAGCACCACAAACTAGGACCTTAAGACAAGCAGAGTTTCCAAACAGCCTCTATACTACATTCCCTGTCTTTCAAACTCAACGTTTGGTTGTTAAACACTCCATACACTCAGCACACACACATCCACACACCCTTACAACACTTTTCTCTAATAAGTTATTTTTGAATTACCAAAATTATTATATGTTTGTTCATTGTAAAATTTAAACAATATAGAGCATATAAAATAAAACATGAAGGTCCCTTGAGTTACTCTACCACTTTTCATAGTCTTTTCCAGTAACTGTTGGTAATAGTTTGATGTAAAATTTTCTAGATCTTTGCATGTGTATGCAGCACACACACGTGCACACACGTATGCCTGCATGCACATGTACTGTTTTTAAACGTTTTTATACTTTAAACAATGCATCGTGGACATCAGCATCCTTTTTTGTTTATAATATAAAATTGATTAAATTGTATCCCGTGAAGGATGTTTTAGATTGTTTCCACTTTTTAATAATTGTAAATAATGGTGCCATTAAAGATAATCATGTAACTGTACTGCAAATTTAGCTGGGATATATCAGTACAGTCATGCTACTTGACAACCATGCAGGTGTCTTGAGCACACTTTGCCCCCATATCAAGGGACCCTGTCACATTGCCTCAATTGCCACAATCCGAACCCCAGGAGCCTGACACTTCCCCCTAATAGAGAAACTACATAGGAAGTTAATGCGAGGCCCACAGGCAGTCTCTAGGACTCTTTGTTCCCCAACGAAGTGGCTGGGAGAGAAGAGTAAGAAACACGGTGAAGAATATCTTCAGAAAGCTTGGAAAACTTCCTGCGAATCCACATCTGAAAGTGCATCCTCATCTGCTGTACTCCCTGCCCTCCACCCTCATGCCTCTGCTTATATGCCCCCACACGTGCATGCATGTGTGCATGCATGTATAGGAAGGCCATGGGAAGAGATTTGGCTTTGCTAAGTGTAACCAAATCATTGGAAGCTTTTACACAGACATTATCCAATTTACATTTTTTAAGGGTTCACTCTGACTGCTAGGTGAAGACTATGCTGTAGGTAGACCAGAATATCAGCAGGGAGATCAAGGGTGGTAGGAATGTAAGTACAATTTCATATTTTTTATATATTTTGCATGTAAGATGGTGAATAATAGTTGGGAAGAGTCAAACTTGTGAGAGAAGTGGTTGAGACATTATTTCTGGGCATGTTAAGTTGAGATGTTACGTAGGGATTTGGATATATTAACCTATAGGTGAAGAAAGTAAGAGGTTGAGGTGATGATAAAATTTTAAAGTGTATAGACTATTTTCTGAGTAGAAAAGAGTGTTAATCAGTGAGTCTCAAACTTGTGTGTTCTTTAGAAAACAGTAACAGTGCCTACAAACTAACTGAATAAAAATATCTGGGATGGGACTGAGGTGATGGTAATTTTTTAAAAAACTTTCCAGTTGATGTACAGTGAGGGTCGAAAACATTGTTCAGGAGCAGGAAGAGGAAGGGCTACGCCCTGGACGTGTACAAAGGAAAAGATAAATGGTGGACATTTTGAGATTAAATCACTGATGCCTCTGTCACTTAGACATCTAATCAAGAGCATTTCTGTAGCAATGAAAATAACTGATCTTGAGATCACAAGTGATGACAGATAAAACGAACTTATAATGTAAGTCTGTCATTATCATTTATACAGTATCGTTCTTAATACAGTCTCCATGTAGTTAAGCATGGGTAATAGCTATTATTCAGAAACCTGTGGAGTTTTAAAAATATATTTTTGGATTACTGTCTGCTTCCTAAAACTTCAAAAAATTCATATTCATTAAGGAATAGTTTTACACAAATTTATCATTGAATTCATAAAGTTATTTTATTGTGACTGATTAATCATCAAACACTATTAGGGTAGCATTTTGTTTCACATAGCCTTATCAACTATTAATATTTCTTCTTGTAATTATTTTGAGAGTCTAGCTAGTTAATTTTCTGACAACCAATGAGCTAATGAAAAGATATTCCACATCGGCATGCAAGATTGTAAAAAATAATCAGCAGTGTACTGTAAAAAAAGCAAAATACATTACTTTGTATTTTTATCTTCACCACTTCTTTGTTTTTATCTTCCCTTTTTTTGGTGGTGGTTGGGGGGGTAATTCCATGATTTTTAATAATATGTTGATACCAATTATACCAATAACTACCAAATCTACAACCCTAATCCAAATCTCAACCCTGTTTCACAAAGAATACTTCAAATTGCCAGCAGAGAGCTTTGTGTGGAGGCCCTACTGATGTTTCACACGCCACGTGCTGAGTAGGGAGAACAGTTAGGAAGCTGTTTTAATAATCCAAATGAGAGTTGAAGAACCTGAATTAAGTTAGTAGTAGCGAGAGATGGAACAAAGAAATTGGATTTGAGAGACATTCTGAAATCAATCTTTATAATTCGGTGCCTGACTAGAAGTATGGGAAGAATGATACCACAGATACCATTCACATCTCTAGGTAAGAGACCCGCAGGGATGGAAAGTCTTAACAAAAACAAAAGTTTTGGTGATAGAACAATTTTTAAAAAGAAGATAATTCCATTTTAGATAGCAATTCTACCACTTCTATGCGACATTGAGGCGGATAGATTTGCAATTGGCTGTTGAGTCTGGATTTTGGAAAACAGGTTAGGGTTACATTTTTAAATTTGATACTCAGGTGTCAGATTTGGCTGTCTAGAGTTTGTCAAGACATAGTTTCTCTGGAGTTTTCTTCATCTTTAAAATGAAGAGATTGTGTTTGCTAATCGATTAAGGGTTTTTTAAAGTTCCAATTTAATATTTTACTTTTCTTTATCTATTCTATACATATGTCTTTATAATTCTGTGTTCTCTAATTCTCTCCTCCTGAAATCAACTTTCTTCTCTTTTCCAAATATGAATTTATTACTCAGTTGTCAAAGGTGTGCTAAATTGCCTCTTTCTGCCCCTGGTCAGAATCAGGTAATTATTCCTCTGTATCCCAAAAAACATCCCTCAAACAACCTATTGAACAAGTGAAATTAACTTGACCACGTAGTATTGTTTGCATGAGTTTTAATAATTTACAAAATCCCAATTATGCCGTTTATATCTGTAGGATTGTGTAGCTTGGCTTGAACATGGAAAAACTGAGTTCAGTTTGCATGCATTAATACCTGCAAGAAAAGGGGGGCAAATAAAGCTTTCAACATTTTTTTAATTAAAAGAGAAGGTCTGTGAGCCCAATTTCCATTCTGTCATTGAGCCAGCCAGGTCGTGCTGTGGAATTTGTGAGTAGTTCTCATTGCATGCTGTGATGGGGAACGTAATTGAAGGACTGAATTTTCTTTCACATTGTGATTTTAATCATCATCAATTTAAGGTCATTTTGGAAGAAATTGTGACAGATTATTGAGATTTAGTATATTTTATTGCTGAGTCTTGCTGAGTTGCTTTTTCACATCAACGACTTTGGAATTGAAGAGTTTTAAGAATCTCAATATTGCGGACTGCCCAGTAAATCACCTGTGTGGATCACAAAGCAATCTGATCACATTTAACTGAAAACTAACTGAAGAAAAAATTTTCAAATAGAATGTAACTGGAATGTTAAAAATATGTACAGGTACTTATAATCAAATTCAACCTGTGTATTAAGGTAAAGCAAATAAACCTGAGCTCACTCCACTGTAATGAGTTGTCCTGCGCTGACTGAAAGTAATAGAAAGAGGAGAGTTATGGAGGTATTATATGGACATGCAGTCAGAATTTCTGAAGTGATTCGTACATTTTGCTGTTTATAAAAAGTATTTCATATTTCTGTTGAAATGCAAACCTCAGGGTATGTGTGAGATGCAGGCTTTTTTTCCTATACATTTGGATCCATTTCAGGAAAAACAGGTAGAAAACTTCCCTTAAAACAAAACAAAATATCAAAGCTGAGCATATAATGTGCTGAAGTTTCTAAGAATTTCAATTATCTAATGCTTCTATTTGTCTGAAAATCTATCTTCTATGAACTTGGAGACTGAAGTGCCACCTCAGTGATGTAAATAATTTGCACAAAGATTTTAGGTAAGCCCTAAATGAACATCATCTCCAGTGGTTACTTATTAAACACCACATTTCTCACTAAATATTTTCTCAACGTCAGTCCATATCTAGTATATGCCTGTAGCCACACAATTCTATATTTATAGTGTTGATTTAATTTTTTTAAACCAGATTTTCTGTTGCCACAAAAAGCACACTTTAATAGCTAGCAGATTATGCTTCATCAAAAAATCAAACATGAGCAGGTTCCACAACACAACATTTTGATTTTGTGGCCCACTCATGAAAAATCTCAGTCACTTGGATAAACCTTTGTGCATGCCTCTTTGGGACTCACAGCATTTGGTGTGAAACTGATGCTTCACACCAGGACTACCATACCAGCTATTAAAATGGTACAGCACTTCTCCAGTTAGTAAATGATGCAGATCTTCACTCTTGCCATCTGGCTGCCCCAACACCTCTAGTAATCCAACAACCAAGTGGGTTTCAATCTGTTTCAATGGGTAGTGCCCATGCCATATTGGTTATTAAATATTTTGAATGTCACTCAGTTGGATACTATTGCTCTAATGCCTACATCTATCTCTTCTTCTAGACTGAAAACTCAGCCTGGACTATGTTCATGTTCATATCCTTCTAATGTCTGGAATATAGAAGAGAATACTGTTAAGTTGAATTTAATCATTTTAAATTCTTTATAACTAAGATCTGAGCTAATATTCAGGTTCCAACTACTGTCTTGGCCCAGGCAGTCTGGAGAAGGAGCCGAGGTGAGGCTTCCCTGTTGGTGTATTACTAAGGGTACAGTTCCTGAGCAGCACAGACGAGGGAGACACATAGAAGATACTGCCTAATTGTTCTTCCCATAGTTTTACAGCAAGGCTTGAGCAGTTGTGTTGTACAAAGAGCATGTGTCTGGAAAGAACACGTGGAACCACTATGCCCCAGCACAGTCCATAAGCAAAGAGGAAAAGCAAGGCATTTTTTTCCTTTTTTTTTTTTTTTTGTCATTCTATGTCTCTCACTGATCTTAGTTTTCCGCATTGAGAGCGTTAACTCCCACACATTTCTGGATTGTGTTACCAGGCCCAGAAAGGCCAGTGCTGGGGAAGCCTGGGCTCCGGTGGGTTCATCATCAGATGACAAGGCTGTGAGAGCAACTGCAGCTCCCGCCGTGGGGAGCCTGATGGATGCCATGGCACAGCCCAGCCCTGACAACAGCCTGGCTCTTGAGAGGAGTCTGGGGTGACCAGAGGTACTAGGAAATGGAGCAGTAGCCACAGAGGCCAGGGGGCTCTGAGGTGAGCAAATGGCCAAGTTCCAGGGGCTAACAGAGTCTGGACTGGCTTATCAATAAAAACCAGTACAGTTCTAAGAGGATTTCATTTTCAACACTTAAACTTGACCCCTTTCTTCACACACTAACCTGCACTACCACTATGCTAAATTGTGAACTTGCTAGAACGGAAGCAGAAAGGGGAACTTTACTTAGGCTTCTGTTGTGTCAGTCTGAGAAAAGGAGAGGTGTTGTCCATTAGCTAGAGAAGAACCTTAAGAAGTTGAGTTTGGTTAGTCAGTTTGATCTCCACATATGTTTTATTATTTTTAAATAAATGCTGAGAAATATCACAACATCTGACTATATATGCGTGCATTTTCTGATATTCTGATGCAGAATATCTTATAAGGATTTTTTTAACCAATTTTTGTCTTTTGCATGTTTTTCCAGCTTTATTGTGGTACAATTGACAAAACTGTATATATTTAAAGTGTACAATATGATGATTTAATATATGTAGGCATTGTGAAATGATTACCACAATCAAGTTAATTAACACATTTATCACATCAAATGGTTACTTGTGTGTATGTGTGTGTATATATTGAAAAGGCTGAAGATTACTCTTAGCAAATTTCAAGTATGTGACAGTGTTGCTAACCAAAGTTACCATGCTGTATATTAGATTCTCATAACTTATTCATTTTATAACTGAAAATGTGTACCCTTTGACCAATAGCTCCACATTTTCCCTATCCTCCAAGCCTTGGCAACCACCTTTCTACCCTGTTTCTATAAGTTTGACTTTTTTCCTCTTAAAAGTGTCTTCAAAGTAAGACATGGGTTGTTTTGGCATAAACACTTCTTGAATATGAGTAACTATAGTTGACCATATTTATCTTTTACTTAAATATATAGCATTATATAATCTCTTCTGATGTAGAAACAAAGAATGTTACCTACCTCATTACCTGGCTATTGAAGAAAAGGCTAGAATGATTTTCAAGTAGTTGTTACATCAGATAATTCTTTACTAAGAGCTTTTAACTTCAATCCAGTCTTCAAGAAGTCTGCTGTTATCTTCTATTATGGGTACAGATTAACTGTTTTTCAAAGATCTACTTGTGTAGGTTTAAATGAAAAAGTAAGTGTTCTTTGGCATTTCATTCTAATCAAGTACAGTCTTTGTCTTCCATTTGGAGAGGCAATCAACTTAGTTTTACTTCAAGATGGTATATTTACTCAGAGCTCCAAAAACCATTCACTTTATATTGTCCAGAAAAATGCAGGATACCTAGGTTATCTTATATTAAAAATCAAAATGTAACTTACGCAGACATATTTAGACTTTAGTTCCCCTGTATCTAGTAGGACATTTAACTGCATCTAATGACTGATATTATTATATTACTACTTCTCTTAAAGTTTTTCTTTTAAGCATCGTCATTTCAAATCCTTTAAACTGCTTCTTAACTAAATTAATTAATAACAAACTCCAATATCATATATCCTTCAATGGCTAATAAAGCTCAATTATTTTGAACATTACAGGTGATGAAATTAGTTATTTTAATAAACTATCTAAAACAAACTTTTCCTGGCATTTGATTTTGGACTTCCTAGGAGTCCTTGGACTCAAATATTAACAAATGAAGATGTATTATACAGGAATAACTATATAGTAAAGGAATTATCATGAATTTTTCACATGAAGTCAATGAAAATGTCAAATGCACATCCTGTGACCATTATGTTCTATGTCTGTTTTTATAGAGTCACATCCGTAATAAACAAAATGCGATATATTTATTTTAAAATGTTTATCTTTTTGTCCATTCACTCTTCTGATCCGCCTTTCACTTTTCTCTTTCTTTTACTGTGAAGTCCTCTAGGAGGCAAAGACTTGTATTTGAAGTTCCCTGAATGTCCTTGAAGTACCCTGTCCATGGTACAAATAAGGTATCTGGCCAGTTCAACATTTTCATCTGGCCAATGAGTGAGAGGTTGATTGCATGGAAAGAAACTCTTAATAGACATCTTCCCTGTGCCAGCTCTTTAGTTCATGTCCAAAAAGACTCCATGAAAATACATTTCTCTGTTCTGAGCCTTTGTTTTCAAAAATAAAATTCTCTAAAGGAACCCCACACTGCATGGTGAGCAAGAAGGTACCTAGTAAGTGCAGTTTTGATTTTTGCCTCGGTAGTATTTGGCATAACACCAGGTAGATGGTGCTCCCACTATTATGCTCTGCCCAAACAATTTGGGATTTCCCCCTCACTTAGATCTTTCACTTAACACCTTTACTTCTGCCCGACCTTATAAGAAACGATGCTGTTTTTTTTTTTTACTGACTCTTCAAATATGATTGCGAATGAGAGTCTAACATAACACAGAAAAAGTTACTTTCTCACATATGAAAACCCATATAAATTGTGAGTTTTCATAAATAATTTCATTGATTGTTTTGTTTCATTTCAAACCATTTAATCTTCATCTTAGCTTTGATAGGAAAGGTGATATCTCTAGACTGACAGTTTTCTAATTTATCCCATTTTGCTTCAGTGTAGTGTCGGGTAAATGTGAACAGGAATCAGGGAGGAAATACGCACTTCAGATTTTTGTGATGTAAGTTACATAATTTAAATAATATTTCCCTTCTGCAATATATAAAATACTATAATATGCAAACAAACAAAAGCAAACAAAAGAAAAAAATTGGGTACTAGGCAGAAATGTAGCATCTGTGCTCTATTTTGTCCATATCCTCAGTATATTTGAACAATGCAAGAAGACTACAAAATGGGACTTGTTTGAATGATAAAACTTCTCAAATGGAAACTGTTTATGATACGTCTTAATGACAAGTCATTTGAAGCAACTAGACACTGGGTATAATACAGAATCTAGAGAAATTTTATATAGAAAATTGAAAAGTAATTCTGTTTTGAATCATTATTTTTTTCTCTGCTATTATTGTACTTAAACCACATGGAAATCCTGGTTAGCCAGAAAATTTACTGTTAAACATTATGAAATGTTGCGTATTGAACCTTTGACTCAGTAACTAAAGTGACTCCCAAATTTCTAGAATAAGACCAAATTTAAATATATAAATTTCTTAGGTTTTGCATTTCTCTCACATTCAAAGAGAGCCTTAGGAGACTTCACTATTTTGTAATGATACCAATTTCTGACACTCTTTCCACCCGTCTGCTTACATGTAGACTAAGATACCAGACTGCGATTTTGATGTACACTGGGGCATACACAATATATATTAATGACAAGAGAATCTTGATTTTTAACAGCAAAAAATTTGGACAAAGTATTATATAAACTTACCTAAATCATTAAGTAAATCGTAAAAATAGCTACTTAATTTTGTGTAATATAAAAATCAGTTTAATATTACTTAATAACCTTAGTGTTTTTTTACCTTAAAAGAGATTTTTACAATGTCCTTTAAAAGATAAACTACTCAAAAAAGCTCTCTTATTTCAGAATTTTTCTATCTTGCTTGGATTGTTGGATGACAACTATATAGAGAGAATTTTCAGTGGTAGCAACAGATAATATGCAATTTGTGTTTTTATTTGATAGATAATTCTGGGATCAGAGGTTTTACACTAGTTTTGGAATTGCAGTCTCTCAGGTCAGGACTTTATTTCTGCAACCTACTGGATGCGCAAAATTGAGTCTGTTGCTCATTGAGTAAATCGGCTGGGTTGCTCTTGTTACTGGGATTTACCGTCGCCAAAGGCCATGAAGCATCTTTGTAACAAATTCCCTAAAGAATAGCTTGCTACTTGTACCTGGCTCCTCAGAAGCCCAGTTTAAGATTGCATTAATCTTCAAGCTATCACAGACCCAGACTATGGTTGGGGAAATAAAGCATGATACTTCAGTGTTACTGAACTCCCTCACGTAATCCCTGAACTCTACCTCTTCTTCCTGCTTTCATCCTGCTTCTCTAGAAGGTTTTTCTTTGGCTGCAGTAAACTTGATCCTTCTAGGCTATTGTTTAAAGCTTTGCACGTTTTTGTGCATTATGAATTAAATTTTAGGAAGCTGAACAACATATTGTAAAGGATTTGTTAAATGTTATTGAAAAATGTGTAGTCAGGACTATGGTAGTGGGGCCAAGTGTCGTATCAGAGCTTTCTATCTGTTTCCTAAGACTTTGTTTTTCTGGAAAAAAAATATCCTCTGAAGTTGAATACAACTTTCTTGTCATCACACAGGCCATCTCTGGAGGGATATACAGTCCAACAAAGTCACTTTTTAAATTTTGTTGTGTCAAAATACAAATCTTCCTTTTCTTCTGTCATTACACCTTTTTTCTTCACAATGAAACAGTGCTTTTTAAATGTCAAACTTATCTTCACATGATCTTCACAGATGCTGTTTTAAAAGTTACTATTCACATTTCCAAATTTAGCTCTCATGGAATCAGTTCCAAATTGAACATTTGTTTATGTATATATGTATATTAATTTCTCTTTTGTGGTGGAATCAGTAACATTAGAACTCTGCAAAAGCTCATAATTTTTGATGCACTCAAATTAACTTTTTTTTTCCTCCCTCTTTTAGCATCAACTGTTGACTAGTTTCTCACATTGTATCTTATATTTATTGGTCTGGTACAGCATTCAATTTGTCATTAAAGTAGTTTACTTTTTTTTATCATAGCCTCACAAACTGTCCCTCTTTCTCTGTGATTTTAATTTTAACTTACATTGTATAGCATGTTTATACATTTTGTATATAAACATTTTTTAAATGATACGTGGAATTTTTTTTTGTTTTTGAACACTGCATTTCTTCTTCCTAGTTTAATATTTATTGAACATTATTGAGTACCTGCTAGGTACTATGACTTGGTTTTGGTCTGGAAATATGAAAGACTCATTTGAAAACACACTCCTTCCCCTCTCTTAGAGAACTCTGAGTGAATGGGGAGGCAGGCAGGGAGCAAATAATAATAATGCGACGCAAAAGCCACTCTAATGGTGACGTAAGTAAACTACCAAGGTCACATAGACAGAGAAGCAGATAAGTAACCAGGCAAGATATTACAGGGTTATTGATGCAGTTGTCCAGTGTAGACATCCTGACAAAATTATGGGAACGAGGAAGAGACATCACAGGGAGATGAATATGAAAGAGGAGACGACGTACCAGAGGATCAGCTTCTCAGAGCAACGATTTTTAGAGTATTTGTTAAAAATTAATATACCTCTTATCACTTTGAATTTTGGACACTGGTTTATAATCAATTAAATTGTGATATTGAAACCTGGATATTTATGTGAATATTTTTGGAATTTGGACAGAGTAAGTTCTGTAGTAGAAATTTCAGCTGATAATATAGGAAAGGGAAGAAGTAGAGATCTCCAGTCCCTTAGCATGAGAAAGACAGAGGGAAAGTTATATACGAAATTTTTTTTTAATCTTAAGGAAAGAAAACTTACAGAAAGAAACTACCTTCACATAAATGATAAAAGTCCCTCCCCTAAAACCCTAGAAATTCAGGCAAGTCTGCATTTACATTTACATATGTTTTTCATACCTTAGCTATCAGAATTTCACATCTGTATTGAATAATGAAATAACCCAGCTATTATAGTTTTAAGTGGGACAAAGAAAAGTGTTTAAAATATTTGATATGAAATGTTCAGTCATGTCTATCGGTTACAAAGTCCTGTGCCAATCAGAAACTTGCCCTGAGTAATGAGTGACACCGTCATCTTGAAATCAGCTCAAAGAGCAAGAGAGTTCGACAGGAAACCAGCCTTCCTGGAAGCCACATTTTCAGGCTCTGTGTGGATGGTAAAAACTATGTATGTGAAAGTTTTAAGCAAAATATTGAGATGTCTTAATGACTTTCAACATGTGAACATAAATCCCAAGATGAATTACAAAGTTATTACAATCATAACTTAAATCCACACTGCATGCATTTTATCAATAAAGTTATATTTAAAATAAATTTACTATTAAGCGTAGAGCTTGCAAAACTTTTTATGGTAAAGAATGTTTTAACGCTGGAAAAAGCTGGAAACCCATATTATATTTAAATGCTTTTAAGTGTAGTCACAAAACAACTCAAGAAACTCTAGCTTCTTTTTTTATTTCCTTCTTATGCACACTTTCATACCCTTGGAAAAGAGAATCCTTGAGGGCATGTCTGGTGCATGTAGCAAAATATTTTCTTCAAAGGCATTGCTTTAATTTCTATGAATTTCACTTTTTCATAAAATGTTCTCATTTCTAAGACAGATGGGGTAGTAGTAGCCTGTTTTTAGCCCAGTGGTCATAATTTTGTTTTGAACTTTGAGTAAAATCTATTTGGTCACTGTTGAATCCCAAACAAGTAATACACATTCTTCTGCCAGTCTCTTGTCATTATTTATTTCTCCTAAGAAGGTAAAAATGACTCCAGTCAAAATTTCTAACTTCATCTACAGTCTTTCTTTGTAATAAGTGCTGGAACCAGATAATTTAGAACAATTTGTTAGAGGAATTAAATCATTAACTTTAGGATATATGCGCTTTTCAACTGGTTATTGATTAGAACTATATGTTGAAATAAAGTACAGTTTTCACAGACCTGAAAAATAGAATCACATTTTATTTTTTTTAATAATAAGCCTTTATTTTATAATGGTTTTAGATTTACAGGAAAATTGAGAACATAATACTCAGAGTTCCCATACACTCTGTACCCATTTCCACCTGTTATTAACATCTTACATTAGTATGGTACATATGTTAAAATTAATGAACCAATATTAATGCATTAAAATTAACTAAAGTCTATACTTTGTTCAGATTTCCTTCATTTTCACCCAACGTGGCTTTTTCCAACACCACACTCAGGATGTATCACATTTCATCGTCATGTCTTCTTTGGCTCCTCCTGCTGTTACCGTTTCTCAGACTTGCCTTTTTTGATGACTTTGATAGTTTTTATCACTATTGGTCAGGTCTTATGTAGAATGTTCCTCTATAGAGATTTTTCTGACAATTCTTCTCATTGTTAAACTGGGGTTATGGGTTTTGGAGAGGAAGACCCCAGAGATAACATAGCATTTTCATCACATCGTAAAAGGGTACATACTATCAACATGACTTATCACTGTTGGTGTCAGCCTTAACAACCCAGCTAAGGTGGGGCTTGTCAGGTTTTTCCACTATAAAGTTACTCTTCTTTTTTTATATTTCCATATTGTACTCTTTGGAACCAAGTTACTACATATAGTCAGCAATGGAGGGGAGGGTAATGCTCCTCAGCATTTTAGGGTAGACCACATAAATTATTTAGAATTCTGAGTGAGAGATTCGTTTATTTTTCTCCATCTGTTTCTTTATTCTATCATTTTGTTGTATAAGTATAAACTCATGAACATTTACCTTATGCTTTGGGTTATAATTTGACACTACTTTATTTTACTGCTCGAACTATTCCAGCTTTGGCCATTGGTAGCTAATTTGTTTGGCCCCTGTGTCCCATTGACAGATACCCATAATTACGTTGTTTTATTTTGTTTCTTAACTTTTTTTTTTTTTTTTTTTACTTTCTGGCACTACAATTTGCTCCAGGCTCATCCTGTCGCTATTTCCTATCCCAGTCCTGGAATAAGCCCTTTCTCCGAGCGTCTCTGGTTCCTTTTGTTGGAAAATGATATTAGAAACCAACTCCTACACACTTCTGGACTGTGTTGTCTGAGCACTAGGTATATTCATTGGAGTTCATATAGCCTCCAACTCTAATCATACTGAGATCTCCATCTCTAATACCATGTCATGTGCCCTTTCCTCTTCTTTTAACCCTCTCACTTCAACACTGAGAAACTGGCCCCTGCTATCTGCCAACCGCTTACTTAATTATTCAAGTCCAGCTTCAGTGTATAGCCATATCGGAGTTGTTAACATGTACGTTCACGGGAAACAATTTTATGAGTTAGAAAACAGTGCCTATGTTCAACATTTTTTGGTCCTTTTTTTGGGTTTGCTTTTTTTTTTTTGCTTTCATCTTACAGGTTCCACTCATTTCTAAAGTTATTTAGGTCAGCACATTTCCCCTCACACTCTTCAGTGAGGTTGTAGTGTCAATATATTTAGACTGTATAATTCGCATTCCCTCTTGAGATTCCCCAACATCTTAAATGACATGTTTGAATTTGCATACATATCAAAGTTTATGCGTTGCGCTGTGAAGTTCTATTGATTTTTAAAAATGTATAATCGAACATACCCACTATCCCAGTGACTTACAGCTTCACAGCCCTGTCACTGATCATTTTGTTGTCGCTATAGTTTTGCCTTTTCCAGAATATCATATAATTGGAACAGTATAGAAAGTAGCCCTTTTGAGGGACTTTATCATAGGTTCTTTAACATAGCAATATGCCCTTAAGATTCATTCTTTTTTTTTGTATGGCTTAAAAACTCTTTTTGTTTTATTTCTGAATGATATGTCATTATAGGGAGGTACCACAATTTGTTTATCCATTCAGCTATTGAAGGATATATACTGCTTGCTCCCGGTTCATAGCAATTCCCAATAAAGCTAGAAAGGGCGGTTATGTATAGGTTTTTGTGGAAACTGTTCTCAGATTAGTTGGGTAAATAGTTACAAGTACAATTACTGAATAGTATAGTGTGACTATGTTTACTTTTGCGATTAAGTACCAAATCATCTTCCAAAGTGGTGTACTAGTTTGCATTCTTATCAGCAATGTATGCAAGCTCCTGTTGCTTCACATTCTTATGAGCATCCGGTATTATCAGTTTGCTGTTTGAGCCACTCCAATAGATGTGTAGTAGTATCTCATTGTCTTAATTTGCAATTCCCTAATGCCATATGATGGTATCCTTTATATGCTTATTTACCATCTGTATATCCTCGTGGTGAGATGTTTGTTTAGATCCATCTGCCCATTTTTTATTGGCCTTTTTCTTATTTTTCAGGTTTGAGAGTTCTTGGTATATTTTAGATATAGTCCTTTGTCTGATATGTTTCTTTCAAATATTTTCTCCTAGGCTTTAGCATGAATCACTCTTCTGTTATATCTTTTACAGAGCAGAAATTTATTAGACAACAGTGTGGTGATTGCTGGGGGGAGAGAGGTATAAGGTGACTAAATGGTAATGGAAAAAATACAGTAAAGATTAAAAAAGAATTAAAGAATTTAATAAATTGTAACTCATCAATTTTTTTTCCATGATGAAGTGGGATTTGTTTCTGGGATGCAAGGTAGGTACAATGTCCACAAATCAATGTGACATACCACATAAACAAAATAAAAAATAACAATTACATGCTCATATCAACAGATGCAGAAAAGCATTTAATAAAATCCAGTACCCATTACATTAAAAACTCTCAGTGAAATAGGAATAGAGGTGACATACCTCAACATAATAAAGGCCATATATGACAAACCAACAGCCATCATCAAACCCAATGAGCAAAAGCTAAAATTGTTTCCCTTAAGATCAGGAACAAGGCAGGGATGCCTGCTTTCACCATTCTTATTCAACATACTACTGTAAGTCCTAGCCACAGCAATCAAATAAGAAATAAAAGGTATCCAAATTAGGAAGAAGTAAAACTGTCATTATTTGCAGATGACATGATACCTGTAGGTAAAGAATCTTAAAGTTCCCATGAAAAAACTCCTAAAACTGATCAATGAATTCAGTTAAGTAGCAGGATACAAAATAAATATCCAGAAATCAGTTGCATTTACATACAGCAATAATGAACGATCAGAAATGAAAACATAGAAAACAACCTCATATATAAGTTCATCAAAAAATAAAATAAAATACCTAGGAATAAATTTAACGAAAGATGTGAAAGACCTGTACTTGGAAAATTATAAGACACTGAAGAAAGAAATAGAAGAAATACAAATAAGTGAAAGCATATACCATATTCATGGATTAGAAGAATTAACATCATTAAAATGTCACTACTACCCTAAGCAATCTATAGATTCATTGTAATTTCTATCAAGACACCAGTGGTGTATTTCACTGAACTAGAACAAATATTCCAAAAATTTATATGGAACCACAAAAGACCCTAAACTGCCACGGCAATCTTGAGAAAGAACAAATTTGGAGGAAACATGCTACCTGATATCAAACTACACTACAAGGGCCCTAGCCAGTGTGGCTCAGTTGGTTGGACCATTGCCCTATAACTGAAGAGATGTGGGTTCGATTCCTGGTCAGTGCACATGCCTGGGTTGTGGGTTTAATCCTTGGTCCGAGCACAGAAGGAGGCAGCCGATCGATGCCTCTTTCTTGCATCGATGTTTCTCTCTCTCCCTTCCTTCTTTCTGGAAGCCTTGAATCCTTGCTAAATATTCCAGCTGCTTTGAAGGTTGTACTGCAGGACAAGGGGGAGTAGGAGAACTTCCTTTTAACCCTAAGGCTTCTGCTGCAGGAGATGTTCCATTCATAAGGAGTTCCCTAGCAATTGTGGCTGAACTATTCGAGGTGGGAGATATGCTGAAGAAAGAGCCGGAGGGTTGGTTCATATCTTTGAGTGACAAGTAGCCTAGGGTAGTGCTAGAGATAACTTTGTGGTGGTTGGCTTCCATCTCTTGATAAACATCAGGAGACAAATGAAGAATTCCTTTAGGAGTGTTATTTGTTGGTTCAGGAAAACCAGCCTTTGGACCACTCCATCCTTTGTTTTCCCCTGTCTCGTCAAGTTGATCTTGAAGACTAGTGGATGCTTTATAACCAAGCTGTAACAGCATTGCATCCGCAGCATTTATTTTTTATTTTTTTGGCTATCTTTTTATTAAGTCCTATTCCAGTAGCAACTTCATTGCCTACCTTGACCTGCATCACAAATTCCTCACGTCAATGCATTTCTCTCTCTGAAAGCAAAACATAGTCTGGCTCCTTCTCCTTTTTCGCCTGTTGAATTTGAGCCAGGTGGCTATTGAGGTTCATTCCTTGACCATATTCTGGTCCAGCTTTGACTATTGTTTTAGGGTGTTTTTAAAAAAATAGTTTTGGTTTTTCAACCACAGGGAGAGGTGGAAATTTCTTAAGCTCCTGTAAGACAGTGGTTGCAGTGCACTTCTTGGAAAGTTTTTTGTTATTTCCCTCTCCTTCTGCAGAGAACTCTCCTACTGACACCCGAAAAACAAAGCTCTTCATATGTGGTTGTCCACTTCCTTTAATAACCTCAAAACCGATGGGCATATTTCACTTTAGAGCAATTTCAAACACCAAGCTGATCTCAGACTTATGTGCATCTTTGTCATCATCCATTTCTTTTCCAGATACACCATACTGAGGAGATTTTTCTGGAAGGGGCTCATTCTGCAGTGCTTGAAGGACTTTCATGGCGGCATTGTGTCTAGCAGCTTGTTGAGTCTTCCCTTCCCCCCAAAATTCATTATTTCCTACAGTCAGCTGAACGTAAAAGATCTTAGGCATTGGGCAATGATACCCTGGTCTCTGGCAAAGGTGCGGGCAGAGTGGACTAGGGACACATGGCGAGACTGGGGAAGGAGGCTTTGGGGAGAGAACTGAGAGAGTAGCTGGTGGGATCTCAGTGCTGACTCATCCCCCCTGCAGCACCCATTTTGCTCAGGAAGAGACCACTCTCATCAATTTTTTTAATGGATTGTAATTTTACTGTAATATTTAATACTTCATTGCTGAGCCTAAAGTCATCCACATTTTCTCATTTTTTTTCTTCTAGAAGTTTTGTAGTTTTGCATTTAAATTAGGTCTATAATGCCTTTTGAATTAATTTTTGTGAATGTGTCAGATTTTGTGTATAGATTTGAGTTTTTACATGTGGATGTCCACTACTTCCAGAATCATTTCTTGAAAAGAATATCTTTTGCCATTGAATTGCCTTTGCTCCTTTTCAATGATGAGTTGATTATAGTTGTGAGTATTTTTGGACTCTCTATTCTGTTCCATTGTTTCATATGTTTATTCTTTTGACAATACCATATCGACTTGATAATTGTAACTTTATAGTAAGTTTTGAAACTAGGTTGTGAGTCCTTCATCTTTATACTTCCTTACTATTGTGTTGGCTATTCTAGGTATTTTGCCCTTCTATATAAACTTTAGAATAATTATGTCAGTATCAGCAAAATGGCTTGCTGGTATTTTGATTGATGTTGTGCTGAATCTATGAATCTATAGCTCAAGTTAAGAAGAGTTGTTGTTCTCACAATATTGAGTCGTCCCACTCATGGACACAGAATATGTCTGCATTTATTTAGATTTTCTCTGATTTGTAAAATCAAAATATTGCAGTTTTCCATATAGATACTCTATCTTTCTTGTGAGAGTTATACTTAAATATTTCTCTTTTTCCTATTGAAAATGTTATTGCTTTTTCTAATTTCAGATTTCAATTTTTCTTTGACAATATATAGGAAATCGATTGACTTTTGCATATTAACCTTGTATCCTGCAAATATTCATTCTGCTTTGTTATTTCTTTTTTTCTTCCAGGTATTAGTATGTTACATCTTTTGAAATAATGCCACATTTTCGGGGTATTCTGCTCTTGTTTTATGCTTTGTTCTCTTTTCATTTCAATTGAGAAGTTTCACTTGTTCTATCTTCAAGCTCATGGATCCTTTTAGGGGGCATGTAAATAGTTTACTGATGAATCCATCAATAGCATTCTTTATTTCTATTCCAGTGTTTTGATGTCTAGCATTTCCCTTTGTTTCTTTCTCAGAGTTCCTATCTCTATGCTTACTTTATGTATCAGTTCTTGAATGTTGTCTAGTTTTTCCATTAAATTCCTTAATATATTAATTATAGATATCTTAAACTGCTTATCTGATAGTTCCAATATCTACGTCCTATCTAAACCTGGTTCTGATTCTTTTTTATGTCTCTTTGGACTGTTTTTTTTTTTTACATTGCTTTTTAACATTCTTTCTAATTGTTTTGTGGAAAGACACATATATCATTTTCTATGTTATTCTGGCTGGCAATTGGACTGTTTTTAATGTTTGCTAGCTATAGCTACCAGATGCTTCAAAATCTTGTAGTGTTCTTATGTTTGTCCTATTGATTTTGAGCTTCCCTACACATTCTTCCTCAAAGAGAGTTGTATCTGCAGTTCTTTCAGCTATAACCTGTTATCTTATCATCCTGAAGCCTTGTTGGTATGGTGGAAAGGTACAGCACAGGGAAAGTAGTTTATAGTTTTATGATTTAATCTAAGTCTTCCGATGGGCCTGTGTTCCCAGGCTGCGGCCTGCGCAAGTGTTTCTTCACTTCTCTAGCCACCTTAGGTGAGGCAGGAAGGCTAGAAAGGCCTGGAGTAGGAGAAGTGCCTTTCATCCAGGTAGCTTAATATGAGATATTTTCCCTGGAGAATAGGTGTGTTATTTTTCATAATGGTTCCTCTTCCTTTCTTCCTGCTAATGCCACAGTGGTTTCCTTCTCCGCTATTCACATTAAAATCTAGGTAAGTTTCCTGGTGGTAAAACTCTCACTAAGAATGCAGCCTTCAAGAAGTTCTCATTCTTTAACTAGTCCACATTGTCCCTACAATAATACATAAAAATTACTACAGTTTCCCTCCATGTATTCTGAAATTAACCATGTATTCTGTTTTTACCTGTCTCTGTGTATTTTTGAGTGGTGGTTTGTTCTACGACCTCACTCTCTGATGATTCTGAGCAAAATCATTGATTTTCAATTTCTTTAGCTTTATCTTTTTTGTGAGGATGAGAATGATGACTTCCAAACTCTTTACGTGTCAAAGTTTAAACTGAAGTCCCTCACATTTCATTGTTATGTCTGAAAGATTGTTCATCATATGTGCTGAGGGTTGAGCTAGCACAATCAATGTCGTGAAGGATCTTTGTAGTCATCACTAAAGAACAACTCCCCCATCTGTGGCGTGGGTATGACTTTCTCTTCATCTGTGGAGACACTTCCCTTAGCATATTAAAACTGGAGGAGTCACAGGTCTTACAGTTTTCCCAAAGTTGCCTGTGTGGAAGCTGCCCCTTCCTCCTGTTTCTAACAGTCTTTAGTGCAATGGCTCCTGTTGCTGCCAAAACTCTCTCTTCAAAAATGTCCTCTGTACTTTCTCAACAAACGAGAGAATGAGACCTCCACTGCCTTTCATTGTGTCATTTCTTTATTCCTCATCAGGCCTCCTCACAAGGCCAGAGTAACTTATAAGACTTCACAGAAAGACTGGTGCTTCTAGAAAGAATTGCAAGGTAGAAGGGAAATTTTTAAAAAGAAAACTATGTACTGAATACATCTCTTCTATAGCCTAAGCAAACACTTAAGAATGTAAACCTTCACTATGTGTCACCTTATGCTTCTCCCCATTTCCTGACTAAACACAAAGAGGAGCTCTTCTTTATCTTATCATTTGTTTTATTATCAACAGTTATTTATTGGGCTCTATGTTAGTTAGTGTGCCACATTGTAGAATAAAAGTATGAACTCTTTTTCCATTTGAGAAAACTTACATCCTACTCATAGAAATCAGAAGGCCCCCAGGACATGTTTCCATATCATAACAGTAAATTTAACAAATATAGTTATCTTGTCTAAAGACTACCTGGTCTAAAGGCTTTTAAACTTTATCTCTAGTAGGCTGTCCTTGGTGGTTTTTAATATGCCAAGGCTTCAAGAACAGGGTTCCAGAGTAGCCTTTGGTGTTATGGTTTTCTGAACACCTAAAGAGAACTCTTGGAACTCACACATACATGCACACACACCTCCCCCCGTCCAAGGAACAAACATTAATTCTCAGAAAGATGCAGCTCTATGAGCCAGGGAAGCATATTTCTAATTGTTCCTTCCTTCTCTTATTTGCAAGTTGTTTCTTTCATAATGGAGATTGAACTTCATTGTTATTTTGAGGGAAGAAAATGTTCAATAGTTGAGATACAACATTTCTCATGACACTAAGCTAAAAAATATATACAACCAAATCTCTCAAATTTTCAAGTGAAAAATCCTTTCACATTTTTAGACAAGGACTATTCTGAAGACTCAGATTTGAGGATGACTATCTGTATGAGTGGAGGTGGTGGTGGACTTTCTCAGGTACGTGCGTGTGGTAAAGAGCACTTATCTCTACTGGATATGGTATAGAGTGGGAAAATTTTAGGAAGGAAATATGTGAGGAGGTGGAAAGGCAAGGTTGAGGCAGGCAACTGCATTTTTTTTTTCTGTGGGGAAAAAAGTTCTTATTTTAAGATTAAATTACATGAGACTTGGGTACAATAAGTGTAATAAGCTTCACTTGGAAAAATCAGTTAGGCTTTCTTCCCTCCCCATTGCACAACCCCAGGCACACCATTCACATAGTGTTTTACCTGAAGAGCCTGCCTTGGAGCCCAGTGCTATTTACATGGATTACAATGTGAATGATGTCCCCTGAAGTTGTGTACACAGCTGGTAGTGGCAGGCGCCTTTGGAAAAGCAATGATTGTAATTCTCATGTAAATTATTTGTAATTTCATTTTCTTTGGAGAGTCGTCCAAAATCAACCTTCTCCTTCAGCTGATGCTAAATCAGAAGTCTTTTCTCAAAGTTTTCATGGTGCTCATCACACTATCAAAAGTTGGTTGGTCTACTTGTCATATTATGTCTGAACTCTGAATCTCTGATGCCTGTGCCTATAGTTTCAAGCACAGTGTCTGGTACAAAGGAAGTGTTCAGAAAATGGCTCTGAATTCAAAGTAAATTATTCTCCATGAGATATAACCAATTGCCTTGCAATTTTTTCTTTCTAATTTTAATTTGTTGTCATTTTAGTTCACAGAGAATGCACTGTGCTCCTATTTATTAAATTAAATATCTGCTTGAAGTAGCATATTAAAAATTAAGCTTAGTTAAATCTCAATTTCCTGTGATCATTAAATAAGTTGCTCATTGCTGCATCTCATATTAGCTTGGTTCAACGGTTAGATAGCAATTAACATGAATGCTTAATGACCACTTTCCTATTCTGATATAATACTAATGATACTTGCAGTTTAAAGTGCTTCAGGGTTAATTATAAATGCTCATAATTTGCCTACCCTTCTGACTGACAGTACATTCTTACGCCTAGGAATATGATGAGTACTTTAGGCCTGGGTAGGAAGGATGCAGAGGCTCTGCAATCAATGCCATTAACTCTTCAGTGATCTCAAATCATCTAAACTATTTCAAGACTCTCTGTTATCAACAGTGCAAAGGAAGATTTCTTTGAAGTGTGACCTCAACTCTTAGTGTTTTGTGATAACAGAAAAAAAGACATTGTCTTGAGCAAGCAACTATCACAGTCTCACCCTCAAGAATTTATGGGATGATGTAGTGGATTTCACATTTTTTTCCCCCACCTCTCTCCCTTTCAATTTTCCTACACCAATGCTAATTCTTTTGAGGCCATTTAAACATTGGTTTCTTCCTGATAATTCTTTGATTCTAAAGTAGCTGGTAAATTCAGTGGGTGAATATTATACAGAGTAAGTCATTAGACAAAATTTATCTCTTACAATATGATGTGAATGTCCAAGTGTAGTGTTGTAACTAACCATCATAGGCCGTTTCTATATTCTCATATATTCTTCATTCATATAACGAAAAGCTGAAGTGAAGCTTGTAGTTAGATTCCTCTTGTCATTTCACACTTTCTTTGTAAATATTCCCATGAATATGTCCAAGTTCAATTGTAAGCTTTCCAAACTGCCAGGCCATAGCCTTGTATCATGTTTCTTTTCTGTTTTCCTACAACAGAGAATAGTATTACAGTATCCATGGTAAACATTCTGTGATTTTTATGAACACATTGTTTAGGTTAGAAAAAAGGTTTATATTTATCTTATTGAATTATTTAGCCTACCTAATCATTCTAGAATTAAGGTAATAACTATTACATGCAAAATAAACCTAGAATGCTGTTGACATTTTATTATACTACTTCAGCAATTATAATCAAGAGTTTAATAGTTCTGTCATGATGACATGTTGATAGCAATTCATCAAAATAGTTCAAAAGGATGATCTGCACAAGCCAACTTTAGAGATGACATCTAAGATCAAGACGAGCTGGAAGTCACTGTGGAGTTTAACAAATACGTTTACAAATCTAAAATTTAGAGAGTCAGAAAAATTTTAGTTATTCTTGAATTTGGAAATTGTCTAGAATAGTGCAATGAATTTAATTCAAATTAAAAATGAAAGTAATCCTCCCCTTATGACTCTTCCATGCCTCCTTCAGTACCTACAATAAACTAGGGGCTCAATAAACACTTATGGATTAACATGGACTGAACTAGGAGGAACATGGCTATGACCGCCACCGTCATCACAAAACCATGCTGCAAGTGAAATGAAATTGTTTTATTTAATCTCCAAAACTGATGGGGAATAAGAAGTTGGCAGGCTTCAAAAACATATCTAAGAATGGGTACTGATGGTATCATTTTGTGGGCCACTTTATTATGCTTTTTATTCATGCACGAATTCAACAATTTATTATAAGTATGGAAGTGATATTTAATTATAAAGTTAAAATTTTCAAAGATTAAATGGCAAATGACTTACAAGTATAATATTTGTTAATACTTGATTACACTGTTTTGGTCATTATGTATCATATCATCACCCTCCTTGCCTTTGAAGAAAGGTACTAATTTTCATCTACTCTTAAGAAATGTAATTTAAAACTGATGAGTAACCAAGATACTGTGTCAGGGAATGCAGAAAATATTTACTTTCTGTGGAGGGCTAGTTAGTTGGATATGCAGATTTTGTATAACATAGATAAGAATTTTCAATAAAATCTCAAGCAATGTGTTTGAAAGGACAAGCATTAATAATCTGTTGCTCATTCAAACCATTGTTTTTAAGCTCCTTCGCCCGTACCTCAAATGAATGATTTACTCAGATCACCAGTCTTATTAAGAAATCCATTCCATTGAATATTTAGACTTAATTTTTATTAAAGTTTTTTATAACTTCCCTATTTACATTGTTCAGATCCATTTAACTTGAGTATTTTGTCATTTAGAGTAATAACTCATCAATCTGTTAGTGCAACCTTTCTTTATGTTACTTTTCTTAGTGCTATGAAATGTGCTATTATGAATCCCTGAAATGTTATAAACCACCAGATTGCTAATTGCTTTCGATGCTGTGAAAAATAATTACTCCACATTATTTTTGATATTTAATTGACAGTGTAATGCATTTAACTAAAGACCTGCAATAAACTATTTCTAATTACTGAGGTTGGTGGAGTGGAAAAATAGGCTGTAAAACTTTACAAGGGAAAGAATGTTTTCTCCATTATGCTAAGAGTCATTGTTGATATACGTTTTCAAAGACAAAAAAAAATTTTCCCAAATGGGAAGTTTTGGAAAGCTAGAAAAGGTTGTGGAATATTTGTACTCATGAGATAGTACTGAGATTTTTAAAACTATTATTTTTTGAAAGATTATGCTAGTGATTGATGTCATATACTAAGTTTACCATGTTTGTAACTAAAGTTTATTTTCTTTAGTTGGAAGAACTTTTCAGGTAGATAATTGTGCCATTGCTAGAATGAGTAATCTTTGTCATTGGCCTGTGTTCAATTTATTGTGCATTTGTAGGTCATTCAGCTAAAAATCTGTGCCAAATCTTAAATGTCATTGAAATAGGGAGCTATCGCAGGAACTTGGTCTGTTCTTGGCTCCCAAGTTAAGAACTTCATGTTATAAACTGATTCCTGAAGATAGCACTTAGAACCTGATGCAAGGAATTTCCACAGTCTAGAAGGGTCATAAATTGGGATAATCGCATTAAGCTCTTTGAATAGATGTGTACTGTTTTCATTCCCCTGTGGCTCTGGGATATTATTAATAATTGGCATATTCTTTTCTTCCCCATAACCTCTGGTTAAAATAAAATGTCTCCACTGATATTTCATTAAATTGCTTATTTAATTTAAATTATGTACATTTTCCAAAAATAGACAACTAAAATAAGTGACCTGTTTCAGGGAATGTAAATTATTTTCAGAATTTCAGAAATTGAAAAGGGATAAGAGGAAGGAGAAAATGCTGGGCTGGTGTGAAGCGATAGCCCGTAACCCTCACAGAATTCCAAACAACACCCGAACACCTGAGATCTCAGGGGATTTGGCTGATGCCTCACAAACCTCCACATTGGTGAGTGAAAAGATATTTTTACCTCAAAATAGCTCTTATGTAAATGGATACTAAGGTAATGGGGAGAGGGGTGACTTTCTAAGTACACTGTTATTCTTGTTTATAAGAGTACTTGCATTTGTATTATATTGCTCATATAGATTTTTTATTTAATGAATATTAACAGAAATATCAATGCCATATAATAATTACATTTAATTCAGATTAAATATTTTCTTTTTCTTTCTATTTTTTTACCCTTCCGTTATATTATAGATGTTTAAGAGATATTTAGTACATATCTTGTATTCTATACTTGTGTAATGGAATCAATGGAGCAAAACAAGTAGAGTTACCCAAAAACAATGAAAAATCAGAATCACATATTTTAATATATATTACAAGATGTCTGAAAAAGGCATTCAAAATTATAACTTCTTTATAAAATTATGAATCAAATAATTGCATAAATGATATGAAAACAATTTAGTATTATACTCCTTTATGTTTAGTTTTCTTCTTTAAGTTCAAATGCTAAGCCTCAGCTAGTCATTATTCTGCAGCAATTAGGAAAAGAAAACTCATTAGCCAAAGGAGTTTTACATGTTCTTTGTTTAGATTTTTGCTGCAAAATTCTTCATTTTGATTTAAAGAAGGATTTAGTCTAAGTTTTATTTCAACATATTATAAAAGTTTTAGTTATTGTTTTACCCTGTTGTAAAAATAAGTGTTTTCATTAGCCTAATTTATTAGCCGATGAATATATAATTAAATATGAGCAAAGATTTTAGGTTTGTTTTTAACTTTTGAGTCATTTGATAATTTCTGCTATTTTACATAGAAATAATGATCTTGTGCAAACATTGAGTGGATATAAGAGAAACCATCTCAAGGAATAGGCTTCAGTTGACAAAATATAGGTGTAAGAGTGTAGCTCAAATTTCATCACCTTAGATTGTGGGGAAGGAGCTGAGGGTGTGGAGAAATGTGGGCAAAGCAATTGAATGGTCGAAGTTCTAGGGAGTGGATTCTTTGAAATTGTCATCTGCACTGTTTCATCTCATTCTTTTTGTAAATTATTACTTTCAGTAAAACTGCTTGGATTATGTTAACACCATTGAAACACATTACACATTATTTCATAAAGCTGGACTTTGTCAGGTATCATGCAGTAGCTAGAAATTAAAAAAAAAAGACTTCTGTGTTTTCATTAAAGTGGCTTTAGTGCTTAATTCCTATTTCATGGCATCAGAGACCAAAACCATAAAAAACCTTGAGCAAACATTTGGCCTGGCTTTCTCTTGTAATTGAGTAACCTAATATTAGCTTCATTTTACAGATGTGTAAAAACTGTAGCCCAAAGAAATTAATTGACTTCACAAGTGTCACTTAGCAAGTAAATGATAAAAGGATTACTCAAGGCTAGGTCGGCTTCTCAAGCCAAGGCTTTTTCTACCACACTGCACTCACTTTCTTGATGACATTTTCTTCCCATTCAAACACTTTTAGTAGAAAAAAAAAAAGACATCATGGTCCCAAATTAATTAAATCTAGTAATGAATCTTAAAATCTAATGCTTTATTGGGGGATAAACTTCAGCCACTGTAACATAACCTCAAAAACTCAGTTTCTTAACATAGAAAAATCAAGTATTTCTTTCTTATGTCATAGCCCATGTGCTCTCCTTGATGTTTCACAGTCAAATGATGACTCAAAAATACAGAATCTTTTCATCTTTTGATGCTGTTTTCTTATGCACATGGCCTCTTGCCTCACTGAGGACAAGCTAGGGACTACATGGGCCATTGTACATGGGCTGGTATGGAGCAGCCTTGGACGTGTGGACATCCTTCCATTGGACAGATACCATTACCTTTGGTAATCAGTAATGGTATGGCCATATCCATGTCCAATTTCCATTATCATTACCATCCTTCCATCTGAACAGTAAGAGAGGCTGGTTAATGTTAGGCAACTATATGACCAGGGAAAGCAGATGGAATTAGTGAGCAATTAGTCCATTTCCTGCACAGCCCACCTTCCTAGATGCCAAATATTCTTGTCATGTTTCTACTCTCTCATGATAAAGGATTATTACATTCCAATAGAGATCACTAAACATTCTTTCGGCCACTGGATTCAACTCAAGTCTATGATGGTGAATCACCTAATAAACTACCTGTATTTTGAAATTGGCTCCCATCACACATTTATACCCAATATACTACTGATAGGGAGTAGGAAGAGGGAAACCACAATAAACACTCATGCCTGGGAAGAGAAAGAATCAGATACATGTGGAATCAGAGGTGAAATCCTACTAGACAGGAATTATAAAGTCTCCCTGAACGAGAGGTCAAGGAGGATCCCTGCACAGGCTTGGTGCATCTCCCTTGTACATGGGTCTCCCTAGCCTCTGGTTATGGCCCCTGGGACGCTTTTCCTTTTCCATTATTCTGCTTCGCATGTGAAGTGAGTAGTGAAGATTGTATAGCCTTTAATATTCTTTCCTGTTTGGGTGAAATTATGGGACCAAGTGTTGTCTTAAGTCTTAAATATTTCAAGAGTCATATTTCTGAGATCGTAGCATTTTACTACTACAGACCTCTGAAATATTCATAGCGTTATGATCTATGTGCCTCCTGATAGTCATATGCCCGGATGAATTCTTTCTTGGATGCCCTGACTTTCTCTTCTCCCATGTTTCCCTCTCAAGATGAACATTATCTTGAATAATAGGGCAGGAGGACCACATACTTTTTTAAAAAAAATTTAACCTTTATTGTCTTTTTTCCATTACAATTCAGACCTCTTATGCCCCCCTCCCCCCAGCAATCACCACACTGGTGTCCATGTCCATGAGTCCTTTTTCCTTTTTGCACAATCCCTCCACCCCCTACTTAACCTGTTTACCAGAGATACATTGTTCAAATCAGAAGTTTTACTTCAGATCTAATTATCACATTTGTCTTGAGTCCCTTCATTCAAATATAAATTTTTGTTGGATCTTTGTTACTCAATACTTATATCAATGTCATGCACCACCATTTGGGGTTTAGAAAAAGCCAGATATTTTGTCCAATAAGCTCTGAAATGTTTGAATCCTGTCTATTCCCAGTTAGATCTATTGTACTTTCACTAGCTGATTCATTTCTGAGCTCATGTTTCTTTTATAACACCTTGCTCAGTGTAGCCAGCAATAGTCAACATGCATTATTAAGTTTTGTTTTTGATCTATTTTGACTTTTGCCAGCCCAGCAGTCCCACTGTCTGCTACTCAAGCTCACTGAAACAGCAGCTTTACTACGAGTTTTGCCGAAACATCAAGCAGATAGGGTTTTCTCCCAATGAAACTGGTTTCCTTGCCACCCACTGCCCAACCATTAAGTGAATGCCACATAGCTTAGATTTCGTTATGATAGTACCAGCCTTCCCCCCCCCCCCCACTACCAATATCTGAATTTGAATAGTTACAAAAGTTAAGTTACCATCAGGAAAACAGAAATCTGTAATTTTAACAGAGAATATAATTCGGAAAATTATTTAACTTGCTGTTGGAAGACTGAAAAAGTCAAGAAGGTATACACAAGTTTGGTAACAGAAAGATGTAACAACCACCATACAGAGGAGTAGCACAGAGAGGAGGCTGGAGTTACTGGAACCTAAAAGGCTGAGGAGGGGCCCCTCAGAACTGCACTTCAGACTCGGGAGGGATGCTTCCCGGCTGCTGCAGGAAACACTGTGGTTCAGAAGAGGGACTCTGAGGATTGAGGACCCAGACTCTCGAAGGGGACGCACTTCTCAATCTTTATATATTCTTGTGGGAGTTGCAATAGAGATAGTTCAAGGAGCGTGAAAAACAGACTTAGGAACTGGACCCAGCTTTCACTGCTGACTTAGAGAAACCTCACTGGGATGGCACTAAGAGAAACTGAGGGCGAACATGAAGCAAGTCCTTTCTCTCATCTCCTGTGTTCTGGTTCCTTTAGCACTAGCATTGGCACAACCTGCCCAAGAGGAAAATGGCAAAGGAGAAATTTGGTTGGAAGTTTCCAGCTCTAGCATCTTAAAACAGAATTTGGAAGAATGGATTCATACATTTCAACAGCTTAATATGATAAAGGTTTGCTTTTGCTCATGACTGTCCAGCTATGAATTCAGGGATCCTTGTTTCTCCCATCTCGTGGGGCCACTATCTTGAACACAGGGCCCCTAAGTTTATCAGATAATGTTAAAAACCAAAAGAAAGCAACTTATACTGACCTTACTGTTAAGCAATTTCCTGAATCAATTCAGAGTTTTGATATTAAACTTAAAATGAAAGCAGGGGAGATCGTAAGAATCAGAATTAGGAAGGTGAAAGATTTTCTGAGGAAAAAAAGTTATGGAAGTCAAAATAGGAAGATCAAAAAATGTCGTAGAAGGTAGTCAGCAACAACTCCAGAGAAAAGTACTTTCTAATAATCAATAGCAATTCTTTGAGGCCATAAATAGAGTCCAGTTGTGCCCCTAAGTGTTTGATCAGGTGATTTGCCACTTCAAAACATGTGTTTACATTTTCCATCCTTCTGTACATGGTCTGGGTTGAGCTGCTTACTGCTTTACAAAAGACTAGAGAGAAGAGACTAGATAAAAAAAGCTTTCAAGGAAAAGTATGTAATACATATGAATAAAACTCAGATGAAAAATGATTTGTAGTAAGATATAGGTGTATAAAGTTTTATAATTTTCAAAGCAATCTTTATGTTCATTGTTTTGTTATAGCTCTCAACCATGCTGAGATGTATACAATACAAATTTAACTATTCAAATGATAATGAAAAGAGTTGTTAAGAATTTAGGTAATTCACTCCAAAGTATAAGGACCCAGGTCTCCTAATTTCTACGTTTACACCCATATGAGAAGTGATACTTCCCATGTTGTTTGCATCTACAACTGAAGATACTGTGTCAAAAGTTAAATAACTCTCCTGAGTAACAAGTAAATTGGTGAATTGGTGAGCCTGATTTCTGTCTGATTTTAAATTCTAAGGCTTTTCCAACTTGCTGTAAACTCTCTCTAGTAAAAAGAAATAGCTTATGGATAATACATACTTAAAATATCAAATTTGAAGTGACTGGACAAAATACCTCTTTACACAACCTGGCAAGTATTAATAAGTGAAACAAGCAGCTAAAATAATTCATGTTTAATTATGTCATAATCTTTTATTTTCAAAATAAAAGTTGTGTTGAAGGTTAAAGTTTCATATTTATTAAGCTTATGAAGAATCAAAACAATGTGCTTTATTTTGACTTCTTTTAGAAGCATGTAGATGGATAGTATGTTTTAATTGAAGAGTCATAACATTATCAGCTTTTTTGTTCTCATTGTTCACATGCTGTATTATTATTTTTTTGATTTTCATTAAACCAGCACACTTGGACATTTCTGTTATATAAAAATAAGTCCCTAAACTTGAGACTTTCTAGAATTCCATTCCTTATGATTTAATGAACACTGGCATACTCTGGATATTATACATAAAATAAATGACTAAATGTATAGAATTCACCTAACTTTCATTAATTATAAGAGATATTAACATTTTAAAAAACAATAATATCACAAAAGAACAAAATTTGATGAAAACCTCAAGGAAAGTAAGTCAGGTGGATATTTTGCTATAGACAGATGAGTCTATAGCCAAGTTATTGCCAAGTTATTGACAAAACTTGTAAAAGTGAGGTGGAGTATCATTTGCTTTTGGAAATAGTCATATCCGAGTCTAGTAGGTTGAAGTGTTTTGTTAAAAATCAACAAAATGTTTTAAATTATTTGCCTTCATAACATTCAGCAATGGAATTTACTGAATTGAATGGAATTTGGTACATTGAATTTAATATATAATTTTTAATCACCAAATGGGAGTGGAAAATTACATCATTTTGATAAATGACTATAAAATTTAATCCAATGCAACTATCTTTATGCACCGATGTTAACACATAAAACTGATGGAGAAAGTAATCTGCTTCATAAATTAGTAATGTGGAGACAATATTTATTACATAAATTAAGGACATGGGTATGATGACCATATGTGTATTGTTAATGGATCTAGATTATGTGCCTAAAAGTTTCTTTCCCTACATCTTTTCATAGCCAGTGTCTTTATTGAGGACTTGGCATGTCTACCATAACAACCTTGAACTGAGTTGATCCTAATTTTTTACTCATTCACTCCTTACCAATTATGGTTTTCTTTTTTCATAAACTCATCTTTATCTGAAAATATTTATAGAGGTATAATGGTTAATTTTCTATATTTTTACACTAGATTATAAGATGAAAAAATGGAAGGTCTGTCCTATTTACCTCTGTATCTCTGTTGTGTGGAACATAAGAAGAACTTAACACAATTTGTGGGATGGATAAACAGTTTGAGCAAAGAGCATTTACTGAACAAAAATGAGATTGCTCTTTGTTCATAAAGCCTATTAAGTACAATATTTCATATATTAAATACCTTCTTCTTATTAGAAATGCCAGATGCCTTAAAAGATGGAAGAACTAATTTTAAAAATCAAAGAATTCTGAGATGATTTCTATGACATACAGAGTTAAAGTTTTAGAAGATTATGATTATAAAAAGTACATTCTGTTGTAAAAAAATTCTGCCTTTGATAAAAATTTAGAATATTGCAGATACTTTTCTTAATGTATAAAAGAGTAAAATATAACGTTGTTCTTAATAAGAAATTATGTTTACCAATTTATATTTACCAGTGTCATCTTCCTCACCCTCCAATAATTTTGATTGTCTACTTTTAGTCTTACCAGGCTAAAGGAAATCCCATATATGCCTACAGCAAATGGGCTGGTATTGCCCCACAAACATCACCTCTCTATAAGGTAAATACAAAGAGGAGTTTGAGTATATTAAGTTTCTCATTAAACCTATTGACTTATTTTCAACTGGCTTGGCCTTACTTCATTTAGTCGCTGAGCAAGAGAGCCAGTTGTTTATTGTGCAAAGGAATTTATACATTCTGAAAATAAATTATATCAGGGCAAATAGAGTTTTCAGGAGTTTTAAAAACTCATTTTCTTTCTCCTTTTAATTCTTTCTTATTTGATCATTTATCAGTTATTGTTTGTAATAGCTATTATAAAGCCTTTACTAAGTACTGCCAAAGGCAATAGTGAATAAAATCCAAATTTTTACTAGAATAACTATAAAAAACAAATAAGGGAAATTAAATAAAAGACGTTATGCCTTCAAGAGCTTTGATTTTTGTAAAAAAAAAAGCAAAATCATTAAAAATATATTCCATTGGTTGCTATGGAAACAGATCGAAGAGTGCAAAGGAGGAGACTGACGCTTCAAACATCACACCATGAAGAAAAATTACATTCTCTGTGCTGCTGAAAGTCGCATATTAACTTTAATTGTATAGTTACAGAACAATGTCAAAACATGAATATTCGCAATAGTAATAATTGAGCTAAAAATGCCCCTCATAAGAAGAGATCTTTTCCTCTGGGGAGTAAATCATGAGTTCATGTTCACAGCCGCTCTATATCAAAGTGTGTCATGTCTGTCTGATTAATTTAGATATAAATTAATTGTGAACTCCTCAGAAAAATGCCAAATTCTCAATAGTTATTTAATTCTACTCTCTGTGTAGTGTTTAGAACACATGAGATTTTAAAAATCCTAATTTCATTATCTGAGGACCAATGGGCAAAGTTGTGTACACCCAAACAGGAGAGACCTGGTGAGTACAGGCAGAATTGAGGAAAACTATTTCTCTCCACTCAAAAATGACACAGATGGTAAGCATTTTTTTGTCCTTGCTTTGGTGGGAGTGTTGTTATGCTTTATGGAAGGAGATTGGGCAGCAACAATTAGGTTGAAATTTGTTAGCTTGTTTTGCCCTCAGAATAAAAAATGTAACCTGGAAATAAGTAGAACATTCATTCAGAGTGAAACTGAAGGACTCCAGAGCTGTTTCTGCACAACGGTCTTCTTATTCAAAAGACAAAGCAGCGCAGAATTACCAGATAAATTTATATCTCAAAACTCAATAAATATACAACAATAGTATTCTTAATGCTTATTTTATGCCAAAATGTTTAGACAAGTATCGTGAAACTTCATGATGACTCTGAAAGTAGGTATTACTGTTCTTGTTACACAGATTTAAAAAATAAGGTTCAGAAAGATTAGGTCAGTGGCAGAGCGGGAGTTCAGAGTCCTAAATATATCCAGTCTTCTATGCTACTTCACAGGGAATGCTTTGTTCATATAAATATTTGACAGATGGTTCCATGATATAACATGACACGACTATTTACCTATAACACGTACTCTCATAATTCACCATTCCAGTGATTGTACTGCCTAATGAGTGGATTGTTTGGTATTCAAGGTTGTTTGTTGTTGAGTTATAATTTGGGACTCCAGAGCTGTCTGTTATCAAGGAATAAATCAGGGAAATAAATTACAGAGATAATGAAGGATTCAGAATTATTTGAATCATAGTAACTACCCACTTTAGAAAGTATCTTCATTTATTATTTAACTACTCTTGATTTAGAGTCAACTATGTACCAAGCACTATGCAATCAATAAATAATATTGGGGGGGGGGAAGGGACACAGTCCTTATCCTCAAGACCCAAATAAATGAAGTATTTAAAGAAAACAAATAAATGAATGGATCTAGAGGAGGATGGGGAGTAAACAAAAGGGCCTTGGAAGGGCCTGTAATGGGGTACCTAACCCAGTTGTAGGGAGTCAAGTGTTTCCCAAGCAACACTAAGAGCTGGTAATAGAAGGGAAATGATGGTAAAGAGAGAAGAGAGAGGGGCATTCTATTACGCTGGCTAAACCATTTATCATGTAAATTGTGTTCTGCTTACTTTGAAAACATTTTATGTACTTGTTGTGGTAAGTAAATAGAACCATCTTAGGATGAGTTAGAGAAATACACTTAACCTAATACAATATTGTACTTTCTATTGTTAGTGGAATTAACTAAATACTTTGGTAAAATGTATTCAGCTTTAATATCCAACATGTAGCATTTCCATTGGCTCACTTGACAAAACACACGGTGGGAAAATTATACAATAAAAGCCAACATCTGTTGAATACATACTATGTACCAGGCACTGTTCTGAGCACCTGATGTGTTACCAACTCATTTAATCCTTACTACAGCACTATGTGAAATGAATAAAATCCCTATTCTGCAGAGTAAAGGCTGAAAAGATAAAAACACAGACTTTATTAAAGGAATAAATTTTAATTTTAATCTGAATAAACTTAATTCTGATTCAAATTCAAATCTGATTTTGTTGCATACTTTTTTCTACAAACAAAATGATTATTTAAATAAGTAAATATCTTAGCATATATATTCTTTGGCTTGCACACTTTTTTTGATTAGAGTGCAGTGTGTTGAATCTAATGATATAAAATAAAATGTATATATATATTATACATTTATATGTAAAATGCATTATACATTTTTATGTGTTTATATATTATACATTTATATATTTACATATATAAATGTTTATTTATATATAAATACAATATAGTCTCCATTTCACAGGTAGAAAAACTAAGGTTTTGGCTAAATATCTTGCCCAAGAGGATTCATTAGGATTTGAAGTATCTCAGTTTAGTATATTTATATATCAGTGGTATTTTCTTCTTATACCTTTATTTGGACCTACTAAATGTTAAAGTGCAAACTAAATGCAGCTGTAAATAGTGTTTAAAATGAATTATGAGATTAAAAAAATCCCTGTTGAAAAATACCTCTAAAAAAATGTTTCCTGTTGAGTCTATATTGAAATAATTGGTTGATTATCCTCATGGATACTAAAAACTATCAACTATATTTCTAGAATAATAAACAAGGTTATTTAATAGATTCTCTTGCACATGCTTAATTTGTTTTAACTATTTATCACAATATCAATCAGTAAAATGTCTGGTCAACATACAAAGCCAATTCGTTAGGTTAAAAGCCAAAAGCAACCTGTTAGTTGATGGCCCATTAAATAATTTTTATATCACCGTAGTAATTGTCAACTGTAATTATTAGGTGGAATAATCCATGAGTACAGCTTTGTGATTTTACATTAAGAAACCAGCAACTCAAATGCAGAAATCAGAACTTAGTCACCTGCTTTTTATGTGTTTGATGCAGCCCACAGGAATAAAATTTAATTTAACGATCCAGTAATTCTTTAAAGATAAAAAATGAAATAGCTTTTACTCTGAAGTTACCAACTTGTCAGCTTTCAACAGACACATTGTCACATCAACCAAATTTTATTATATATATTGTGACGAGACTACAAACAGAAATTGGTTGTCTTGTTTTCATGGGTTGAATAATTTCATCTATGGAAATTAGACAAACCAACAGTAGGCATAATGTTGCTGATGTTGTTATTGCCTCTTACTATGTAAGAATAAACTTAAAAATTAGTGCAGTTATATGAATAGGGTTTTATCACATCCTGGAACTATACTGTTCACTATATTTTCTGAAATGTCTTATGATTAGCTCCACTGCCAATAGCTGGTATTAATTTTTTTTAGAGTCATACACTAAGTGAAAGACATTAAAAAAAAAGATGCATTCTTTTACCTAGTCTTCATGTGATGTGTTTGCTAACCTTTACATAACTATTAATACATTGATTTTGCTACGCACAAGTAGATAGCAGAGCAGAGATTAAAAATAAGTCTGCTTCTCCATAAATAAAATTGATTTTATTCTTCCTTCTTATTTAAAAGGGATCAAGTGATGTTTCCTTATTGGATTAAAAGTGTCTCTCTCAAATCTTTGACTTTTCTTTCAACACTTGCCTTTCTACTCAAATATCTACTTCCCATTCAACATAGTGATTTGTACTCTCCTTCCTGAGACCCCAGCAGACTCTGTAAAAATACAAAAAGAAATAAATTCACAACAGTAAAAAAGGATTTTAACAAATTTCAGAAGTATAGAAAGCAGAATTATTTCATTTCTCTATCAGTTTTAGTAATCATTGTTTTCTAGAAATGTGGCCATTTCATCCAAATGATATTAGATTCTTAAACTTATTAGTGTAAATTTGGTCATATTATTCTTTAAATGACTACACAATCTATAATGATGTTATCCTTTACTTTCCAATATTGGTATGTTTTTACTAGTTTCTTTTCTTAGTGCTATTTCATGCTAATTCTGACCAATATTTTCTAAAGGACAAATTTTATACTTTGCCAATTTTCTATTTTGTTTGTTTTTATCTTAACCACTCTATTGAGATATATTTTAAACAATATTTAAGTCCACCCATTTAAAGTATACCTTTTAATAATTTTTAGTGGTATATTTAGTATATAATTTTTAATAATTTTTAGTTATATCTGTATTATATTTACAGAGCAACACCAGTGTAATCTGATTTTAGAGCATATTCAGCATCCCCAAAAAAGAAATTTGTATCCATTAGCAGTCACTCAACAATTCTCCTTCAAACCCCCCAGGTACAGGCAACTACTTAATCTACTCTGCTTCAATAGGTTTGTATATTCTAGGTATCTCACACAAACAATTTTTTTGAGCTTCATTCATGTTGTAGCATTATCAGTACTTCATTCCTTTTATTGCCAAAATATTACATTGTATGAATACACCACATTTTCCTACTCTTTAATCACTTGTTTTGGGTTGTTTCCACTTCTTGGTTATTGTGAATAATACTGGTGTTAACATTTATTACAAGTATTTATAAACAAATATTTTCATTTTCTTGGTTAGATATTCACAGGTAGAATCTTTTGATCAAGTAGTAACTATAATTAACAATTTGAGGAACTGCCAACATGTTTTTCATTTTAAATTCCCAACAGGAACTAGAAGAGTTTCAATTTCTCTTCATTCTCTCCAGCATTTGTTATTGTCTGTTTTTTTGACTGCAGCTGTCTTTGTGGGTGTGATGTTTCATTGTGATATTGATTTTTAATTTGTCTAATGACTAGTGTTGTGAGTCTCTTTTCCTATGTTTGTTAGCCACCATATATTTTCTTTGGAGAAATGTCTATTCAGTTATTTTTTTATGGAAGAATTGTTAAGAGTTCTTCATAGGTTCTGGACACAAATCCCCTATATATGATTCTGTATATGAAAATATTTGTGAATATTTTCTCCCAGTTTATAAAATACCTTTTCAGTTTCTTGATGACATTCTTTGAAGCACAACAGCTTTTCATGTGGATGAAATCTAATTTATCACTTTTTCTCTTTTATTGCTTCTCTTTTAATAAACAATCACTGCCTAGCCAAAGATCACAAAGATTTATCCCTGTGCTTTCTTCTTAAAGTTTTATAGTTTTAACTCTTACACTTAGGTCTGTAAGCCACTTTGAGTTCATCTTTGCACATGGTAAAAAGTAGGGATCCACATTCATTAATTTGAATATAGTTATTCCCGCAATCCAGTTGTTCTAGCACCATCTGTTGCTACCTAGAAAGACGATTCTTTCCCTATTCAATTGTCTTGGTCCTTATATATTTGTTTTTAATTATTTTGTTCTTTTGATTAATGTTTTCTGTATTCTATTTTTTAAGTTGATTTTAGAGAGGGGGGGTGAGGTAGGGGGAAGAGACAGGGAAACAGAAACATTGATTTGTTGTTCCACTCATTTATGCATTTATTGGTTGCTTTTTGTTATGTTCATTGACTGGAGATTGAACCTGTAACATTGGCATATCGAGACAACACCCTAAACTAATTCACTTTGGGTTCAATCTGTTGCTCATCTTCTAATTTCATCTGAGACAGATACTGAGATCATTGAATACCAACTTTCTTCTTTTTTACTAAGGCATTTTCAGGCTATAGATTTCTTTCTAAGTGTAACTTTTCCTTTATTGCTATGTGATATAAGAAATATGTTTATTTTTTAAATTATCATTTGATTCAAAATAGTTTCATGCTTCCAGTGAGTTTTTTTTTTAAGCCATAGCATATTAGAAGTATATTTCTAAGCTTTCAAACTTTTGGGGAATTTTTTAGTTATTATTTTATTATTGATTTTAATCCTTTGAAATTTACTCAGATTGCTTTATTTCCCACCAAATTGTAATATTGGCAAATGTACTATGTGTACTTAAAAAGTACATGTATTTTGTAGTTGTCAAGTGTAGTGTTTTATCATTATCAATTAGTTCCAGTCTCTCATATAGCAGAGAGACCAAAGTTCATATTTTTCAAGTATACTATATCCCCACTGATTTTTATTTTGGTTGGCTTATTCTAACGGTTTGTTCCACAGAGGTGTATTAATATCTTCCACTATAATTATAAGTTTATCTTTTTAATTTTATTGATTTTGCTTTGTTTTGAAGCTATAATATTGGTTGCATAAAATTTTATTTATATTTTTCTCATATAGTGAGCATTTTATAATTATAAAATGTTCTTTACTCCAAATAATGATCCTTTACTTAGAGTCTACTTTGAAATTAGTTTAGCTATACTAACTTTATTTTTGTTAGTTTTTATATAATATATATTTTTACATTCTTAACACTTTCATTTTTCTCTATTATTAAATTTAAGTTGCCTCACATATATCTAATATTGTACTTTTTTAATCCACATAGAAAATACTTACTTTTCAGTTGAGTTTAACATAATGGCTTTTAATTTTGGTGTTTAAATCTACTATTTTACTATTTTTGCATCTGTGCCAATCTTTGCTCCTTTTATCTTTATTTGAACCATAGCTCTGCCACTTCCTACTAGTGTAGTCATAAACAAATTAAGATTCAGAATGTTTAAATGATTTCACCAAGTCTAACAGCACTGGATCAGGAATTCAGTACTTCCAGATCCCAATACTGCCTCTAATTTTGAGTCATTGTATTTTCAATTCTGATTCTGCCACCAACTAGTATTGAGTAGTTAACTTCCCTGTGATGGTTAACTGTATGGTGTTTTTAAATATTCCTCCCCAAACAATGAATTCTTATCTTTCTAAAACAATCCTATGGTCTATTTCGAGAAATTATTAAAATCCATATTAAAATAGTTTGTTTCAACTTGCTCATGTAAAATTCAGCCTCCTCAGGTGGTTCTTCCGTAACTCTGAGTTTTCCAGGGGGCCAATTCTCATGAGCTCAGAAGTCCTCCTTCCCTTCCTTCCCTCCTTCTTTTTTCTGTTATAGCCCTATGATGAACGAACCTTTGCGCCTTTTCCTGCCAAGGGTCCATTCGGAATCACTGATTTTGGAGAGGGCACTTTCCTCTGCTAACGATTACTATTTCTACCACCTTAGGCCAGAAAGACTCTTCTCATTCTTTGTCTCCCACTACCTATCTCAGGGGTGGAACTTTATTCCTCATAGCAGAGAGACCAAGGTTAATCTTTAAACAGCCTGAAAGTTCAGGGCCAAGAGTGAGTGTGCATCACAACATAAATTACAGCTATCATGGAGGTATTGATCTGAAGATGGGTCCCTATAAAGCCAGATCCTTCCAGTTACATGGAAATATTGACACAGAACTCAAAGGGATTTGCCGCTTAGGATGTTCTGTCCAAGAACAAGACATGGTGGCATGGTGGTCATCACAAGGTACTTTTATTTACTTGCAACAAGTAAAGGAGACAGGGGATTCATATCCAAAGTGTGCACTCTCTCTCTCTCTCTCTTTTTCTCTCTCTCTCTTTCTCTCTCTGTTCAGCCATTGCTTATACACACTATTTGGTCAATTACATATTGATTTATTCTTTGCAGTTGACCATTTGACTAGACTTAATTCCCTTAATCCCAATTCCCACCCCCTTGAGTTTCTTTCAAACTCATCCTGTTTATAGCTGCATCTGCAAAACATTGTGCTACATTTTAACATTTAGCAAGAAGAACATTTAGTAATACCATTTAGAATTGCCAAGACTTTGAGGCCCTTGTCCTATCTAACTTCATCAGTGGAAACATTCTAGAGAACTAATTCCATGCTAATTCCTGACACTAGAAAAAGAAAGAAATTTTCATCCAATCTTGCCTAAGACCATCATTTGTTGCCCATCACCAGCTTCTTCCAATGGGAATGGTGCCAAGCTAAGCACAGTTCATTTTTACTTTTCTTCCAAGAGATACTTTATTACATTGTTTTTCCCATTTTACAGATGAGGAAGCTTGGATGAAGACATTTCAAGAAAATTTTCCCTTGTCATTAAGCCAGATAATTACAGGAAAAAAATTTTAAAAGTATGTTAAATTAAATCTTTGTATAAACTAATTCTACATGCTTTTGTAAATTACATGTAGAATCATTGACTTTGAGATACAGAGCCAAAATCCATAGATGAGCTGCACTATTCATCTGCCTGCCTGTCTAGTAAGATTTTTGTCTCTGGGATTTTAAGAACCCTGGATGTGGTCTTACCAATATCTATACATTTATTATAAATTACAATAAAAATGTTATCTAACTATTATAATTTATTTTCTATAAATATTTCTATGCATTAACAATAATAACATAGGTTATTATAACTATGCAGGAGGCTGTACTGATCTGAGCATACAAGGTAAAACTATGAAGAGATTGATTTACGATCCAATACGTGAAAAAGTTTGACTTTTTCATAATACTTTATAGAAGTTGAGCAAACACAATAAATCATGTGTGTCCTATGTTAGTTATATATATCACAAAGATTATTTGGAAGGACATAAATCAGTCTTATAATTTCTCAATTAATATGGTTATTTGGCAGGGCTTTATCAGGGGACCAATTCCTGCTACTATTCTGCTAAAGTTACAACTTTGGTGTACATAAAACAAGGCTGTTTTTCACATGCTTTTATTTCTGTGTCAAGTATGAAATTAACTCAGGTGCTGATTTACAAGTACAATTTTTTGTTTTGTTTTGTTCTTGGTAAAGAACATACTGTCTCTCTCTTCCAAAACAAAGTGAAGTACACAATACATATTGCAACTGTTTTTTTCTTTTTAATGTAACCAGACAACACAGCATATGTTGGCAGATGTTCATTGTTTTTCGCTTGTCGGAAGGGGTTAAAAATGAAATCAGGATTCCTAATTGTCCCTATTGTGGAACAATTGGACTTGATGATGAAATTGCAGTTCACTGTGTTGTACTTCTAATTGCCTTAGGAAAGCTTTGATTAATGTTATACAAGGGTGTGCACAATAAACTGAAATGCATTATTCCACAATAATTGTCCCCATTTCCATTGAAATCTCTGAATTATGTCCACTTTATTAAGTTGTCTTTCTAAATAAAACAACATGTTCCACAGCATGCTATTCTTTTCACACAAGAGTAACCCAGATCACTTAATCTAAGGTAAAAACAATAAGTAATATTTCTGATCAAACTTTAAACTGAGGTAGATGAAGGAAATTAAAACAAATTTTTCCAGTTCAGAGAGTTTTTTTTGTTTTGTTTGGGGTTTATTATGAATTTGCTGATATAAAGGATGTGTAGCACATTATTCACAATTAGTAATATAACAATTACACTTTAAAATATGCAATCCTTTTTATTGTAATTTCCCTATAACCAACAGATATAACTGATGCTCTCAGATTCATTAAAAGCATGTTGTATCTGTAGTCAGTATATTATGAATAGCAAAAAAATTGAGGAAATATTCTTCTAGTATTTGATAACTGTTAACTGATACAGAAAAGAAGTTGCCCACATTGCTGGTGAAGGAGTAAACTCTGATATACATCTTCATTATTTCACTTACTCAATAATGTAAAAGTAAATATCAACCAGTATTTATGTTTGGAACTATATTCATTCATCAACTATAACCATAGGTTGGCTGCAATACAAAAAGCATGGTATAAATCAGTTTGAGGAGTTTTTACTAGGTCTTTCTTGTTTTCTCAAATGAGCTATAATAATAAGAAAAACAACTTAATTTTTCATGTTACTGTCACAGTAGCTTGTTTTATTCTCATATCAATTACATGTATTATGGAGGACAGATATTATTACCTCCATTATACAAACAAGAGAGGCTTGAAGATTAAGAAATTTATTCAGGGTCACATAACTCAAGAAGGACAAGATCAGCCTTGGGATCATATCACCCTGAATCTCCATCTTGTTGAGTCCTTACTTGTTCTTTATTCCTATGAATTCTATGTCTGTATGAAAGGCATCACAATTTATTCACTTGCCCACATTAGAAAGTGCATCGCTTCCTGACATGTACCTCCCACCTCTATGCACTGTCTTATCAAATTTACCACAGGTGCATCTTTCCCATTTGTCCTCAGTTCAGTTCATGTCTCTCTCATATCTGCCCTGTCATATTTCAGTAGCTTCACAATTTGTCTTTCTGCTTCCAGGTCTTACTGGAACTTTTGAACTTTGCTTGAAACTTGTCTTTTCAAATCAAATATTAGAACCCAGTGCTTTAAAAACAGCAATGGATCAGAACTGCCTATGGCATGAATTCTGAGCTTGTTAGTATAACGTATGAAGAAGGAACTTCACACTCAAGTTCTGTATTTACTATCATGAATCCCTTATAGTTCAAGTTCTGCCACACCAAAGAATTGCCACATATGATGAAACAAACAAACAAACAAACAAACAAACAAAAACCACCCAGAAATTCTCCATACTACCTGACAAATGCCTCTGGACCATTTTCTGTTGCCTTCCATTGTCTTTATGGATTAACTTTTCTGCTTCCATTTTCTCTGAAATCTAATTGACAGTTTGGCTTTTTATTTTCTTTGACTTCTGTTTGGATTTGGATTTGGTAAATAGACTGGCTTTGGACTTTAGACTTGGTACTAACCTGGCAACTCTGGAGTGTTTTGCCCGGAAAATTCCCTTGGTTCTCACAATGGGAAATTTGGTTGAGAGGCATCAACTCCTCACTTTTTTTATCAGTGAGGGTTCAGTGCAGGGAACAGAAACTACTCAAGGGAGTTAGTTAAGATGGGAATTAAGTTGTTGGAGGGCTGAAGAAATTTTCAGCTGAGCTTCTTGGAAATAATCCCAGAACTACATTCGCTGGCCCACTAGACAGAGTGCTAAGTCTGAGATCACTTTTTGTGCTTGACCACGCAGGAGCAAGAGCCCCCACCTGCACTATCACAACTGCCTCTCAGAATCTATAACACTCGTAACAGAGATTTCACTGCTTCTGCTCGGGAACCTTAACAGGTTCACAACCTTGACTGAAAGCAGCAACTACCATGCAAGCACTAAAAAGAAGAGCTCATTTCAATTTACCTAAATCTCAGCACAGCATGTGGTTGATGTACCTAATCTGCACAGAGAACCCTAGTTGCAAGGGAATCTGGAAAAAGCAGTTTTTAGGTTTCTGAATCAGGAAGGAAGGAAGGCAGGAGGGAAGGAGAAAAGGAGGGAGGGGGAAGGGAAGGAGGGAGGAAGGAGGCTGAGCGAGCCAGTCCGGGGTCCTCAGCATCCTTCCAACTTGACCTCCTGTGCCACTTCTCTGACAGCCCCAACATGCCTTTTCTCTGCCCTCTGTACTTTCTTTCGGGTATAGTTTCCTCCTTTGCATGACCCATCCATATACTATGATTGTGCCAACAAATACATACATATATTTAAAGAAAGGTAGGAAAAAAGAAACACTTTTGAGTTTATTAGGCATTGTTAGATCTTGTCTGCATTTATTTTCCAAATAGAAAAGCAAGTAAGAAACTGAAATTAAATATAAAATTAATCCCATTTGTGGAATGCTCAAACATTTTGAATCACACTTTTGGAGGCTTTAATTAAAGTGTTCACAATTCAAACTTACCCACAAAATCCTGGCATTTCAACATTGCTCCAGGCTATAAACAATATGTTTCAGAAACTAAACCAAGAACTGGACTATTTAGATAAAATCTATCTGCTATTTGAAAAATTAGCTTCAGAAAATTAGGAAGTCAGGTGAGGCTAAGTTATTAACCTTTCTCCTGGAAAAGGTGAGAGGGTATTTCCTGTGCATAGGGGCCTCAGATCCAATTGTTTGTCTAATTAATTTATCCACAAACATAGCCGTTCACATTCAACTCAGTACAGAACTATGAGAAAAATTTAAATCCGTAATGTGCGCGTGCATTTCTGAAAGTACCATTCACAGATGGAGGTTTGTGTTTTCTTGTTGGTGTATGCACGGTCACCATCCAGCCCAGGGAGGTGCGGCCTCCATTCTGTCTTCCCTTTCGTCCGGGCCTACGTGCACTTTCTAGAAACCGAGGGTAGGGCCACTGTGTAGTGTGAGAAGAGCAGTTAGGACCCTTGGAATCTTCTGAATATTGAAGTTTCTTGATGTGTGGCCTAAACTGGCATGTATGAAAATGTGTAAGTCAGAAAGGAGAGTCATAAATATGCTAGTGATACAAAATGTCTGTAGTAGGTTTTATGAGATGATATTCAAGAAGCCAGAAGTTTTGGTTTTTACATTTAATAAAATAAGACCTCTGGCTTTTCTCTGCCTCTATAATGAAGGGTAAGGATAGAAAAATTCTTAATCACCCATTTTCAAGATATGGTGGTATCAACTGAATGAAAAAAAGTTTAGGCTGGAGTGAATAAAAATCATGTGTTTAAGGACAGGATTGCAAGCCAGGAGGCACAGATGCAGGCAACAACTCAAATTGTGCTCCAGGAAAGATGAGGAAAACCAGAGCTTTTACCACAAGTTGTAAAAAAGGAACTTCTCTTACTGACTCTCGCACATGGTGTGATGGCTAATTCAGAAAAGACTGGTCGGTTGGTGGAAAGAATCTGAGGTAAGCAAATTTTAGAATGCGATAAGGCAGTTAAGGCATTCCAAGAGTTCCAACCTCATGTAGGTCCTCAGTACAAGTGAAGGGTGCTGGCTGTTGAAATGGTTTGGCTCCTTTCGAGGTGAAGGGGGAGCATGGTCTGGTTGCCATGGTAAGGAGAAATTAAAGTTCATGATGCGGTTTCTCCACTGGTTCAAAAGTTCTAAAGTTCACAAGTGGGATGAGTACAAGGCAATCTGTTTCCATGGCTTTCCAACTCCATTTTTGTTCTTTTGACATAATGACTCTGTCATGATAATTTTTACAGTGGCGTTGAACAAACCAAGCTCCTCTGAAAAAAGTAAGTTCTTAGAAAATCCAGAGCAAATAGGCACATGTACAAGGAGCTCTGCGATCCTTGTTAGGGGCCTGCAAAGGCTGTCTTCTGCTTTGAACAGAAGATTCAAGATGTGAAAGTTATCATTATTTCGGATGAATTTGTCTTCCAAAAAAAAAAATCCAGAACACCCAGCATTTGTTTTTTAATCTGTTTTCTCCTCATGCATAACACACATTCACATCGCCAGAATATCTAGTGTTCAGAGTGGAGGGAGGAACTAAAATAGTGTTTTATTTTCTACTGTGCATTGCTTTACCAACCATTTTTTCCTTACAAGTTGTTTTTGAAGCCCTGTTTGTATGTGTGCATAACACTGAATGTATATTTTTTGTTTTGAACTCAAATACCCCCTTATGTCTCTTTTGATATCAACTTTAATTCTTTACCAAAAAAGTAATTTCTTTTACAAATAGAACTTCAAATACATCAGTGAATATCTTTTTAATTTAGTATTTTTAAAATATTCATTTTAATCCCAAAACGTGCCTCCGTTCAGCTTCATTATTTAGAAGTTATGTTTATATAAGAAAAATAACCACAGAATGTAATTTCATAATAACTAAAATATTAGGTTTTATTTTTTAAATGAGAAAGTAAGAATTATATGAAATTTCATATGAAATATGAAAGTATGAAAACCAGACGAATGTCAAGACAGTTATTTCTCATGCCTCTTTGTACTCTATTGGTATCTGTCATGATGCTTTCATAGAGTTAAGAGCAAGTATTAACAAAACACGGGACATTTAAAAGGTAAACCAAAAGCAAAATGTTTTCAATCCGATGGACATCAGCATCACCTGAGAAATCCGTACAGGGGTTTGCTGATGTGTGTGTGTGTGTTTGCTGGGGGTAGAATACCTATAGTTGTGCTTCATCTCAGTACATGAATTGGCATCCCTGGCATGTATTCTAGAAAGACACTTATACCAGACCCTGATTTTACTTTAGGTTTGTGCTTCTTTAGCTATATTGGTTTAAAAGTCTCCATACAAGATATACTGGCAGTATGTCTAAATTCATAATCATTCAATTTCAATTTTGCAAATCAGGTTCAGTTTTGCAAAATAAAGTTCAGTTTGTGCATAGTGTACAAAGGATTAGCAGAAACATCTATAACTTACAAAGCATCTCTGGAGTACAGCCAGGATAAACTTCATTGGCTGTAATAGAAAAAGTTTCTATTTCTGTCAGCTTTGTCTTATTAAATGCTAACCGTGTGACAAGCACTGGGCTGAGGGTCACTCTTTGCTTTTAAGAACACTCTTGCCTCAAAGGAACTTACAGGCACAAAAGGAGGAACATTTAATTCAGTGTCAGAAATAATTCAGTTATCATTATTCTAACCAATTTATCTACTGAACAAATATATGTATCCTGTCCATTAAAGTAGAAATGTAATCCAGCTATTACAAAGCCATTATCTGACCTCGGTTTTTATTTTTATAATGTCATTAATTTGGGTAATCCCCTACAAAAAGTATCAGGTGTTATAACTTTCAGCTAGTTTTTGATCACTAAAATGGCTAGTTTTCTCTCCCCAAGGCTCTCCTAATCCAATGAAGAAAATGTCAGTATGTTGGTCAGAAATCTGGTTACTGAAAGACAAGTTGCATACAGCATCAATCTGCTTAGAAGAGGTTCCTAGGTAAAGAGCTCTGTGCCACTACTTATCTTATTTTCAGCCTACAATAAAAGGAGACATTCATGACCACCTCCCTCTCAGAACTGAAATGAGAATGAGTATAATATGGATACTTTTAGTTTCACTTGGTAATAGCAGCCAAAAAAAAAAAAAGTAGATGTTTTCATTAATGATTCCCTTTTTCATTCTAGAAAATTAAAATGTTCATTTCTTCTACATGCAAAAGGAACATAAGTTTACATCAATTTTCCCAGTTTTTCTTTGTGGGAATTGTAAAATAATTCCTCAATACTATTATTTATAAATTAGATTTTTAACTATTATTTCTCTGTTGTGCCTCCTTTGACTGTGTTGTTACTCTGCTGGGAACAACCCTATAGACTTCCTGGCCACGCCCTGAATTACCCGTGGACAGACAGAATTAAGCATAAATATTATGCTGTCACAGCAGGCTTTCTACCCTTTCAAAGCAGGGTCCTCCTGTTATTCGGTACCACGCCTATTGTTTCCCCATAGCGCTTGGTATGTTTTCTAATTATTTAATATATATGTTTATTTACTTGTATTTGTTTCTGCTTCTCATGAACTCGATGAAGCGAGGTGTATGTTGGTTTTGCTAAATATTATAACCTAGTGCCAAATACAACACATTTGGAATCTTAGTAAATATTTATTATATAAATAAATACTACTTGAATATTCTTTAATTTAATGAAATCTATGTTTATGGACAACTCTAGGGTACTCAATTTGATAGCGGTACGAATTTGAGAATCACTGTATAAAATACTGCAAAGCTTTCCATCAAGAAGGGGAATCAGAGCATAAAATTTCAAAAGTGAAAACTCAAAGTAATTAATTGTGATAGGTTTTATCATTTTACCAATTTCCTTCCATGTCTGCTGCCAGTAGCAGCATGAGGATGTGAAGTTGGCGGAGGAAACTTGCTCTGTGCTTCCTTTTGCCAAAGGAGCCTCTGTTTCCTGACATGGGAGCCACAGACTCTGCTTTCCCACAGTGGGGTTGTAACTGAGTGGTTCTCTTTTCTGAGCCAGTGAAAAGAAAAACTATTTCTCCAGGGCCTTGGCAATAAGTAAAGATTTCTTTACTTATTTACGAATTTGAAGCTGCAATTTTCCACCTTCATGGTCTTTTGTTCTACAATGTATGCCTTTTCTTTGATTTGCAGAATTAGTCATTTCTCAATGAAATTGAGAAAGAAATGATAAATTAGAACCTAAAAGCTAATTAAGGTGGTCACTTTTTAATCCTTGTAATAAAATTTTCATGTTTAATTTTTACTTTATATTCTTTGAACTTACAAATTTTTATCCCATAGTATTTTGAAATTTACCTCACAGTGTCCATGACTTAATTTCCATAAATTTACTAGCCTTATGATTGAAATTATATTTTCCAGGATTCTACAAATATTTATAAAACACCTACTTTTGCCAGCCCTGTACTAGGCATTGGCTGTACATAATTTTTACCTCATGGTCTAATTGGAGAAACATCCATTAGTTCAATAACCAAACACAGATAAAGTATAAATGTGAAATTGTGGTAGATATTAGAGAGGAGTGGCAATTCTGATAAAAATACATAGAATCAGAAAATAAGACTGTCTTTGAGGAGCAACTTGTGTTGAGATCAGAAAGGTAAGACTTAATTGGAACAAAGAAGGAAGGGAAGTATGCCCCAGAATCAGGAAACCATGTGCAAACCATGGTAAACAAAGATTACAATGTGTGTGAGACCTAGTGGGCCAGCAAGATTGGAACAAAAAGAGCCAGCCAGTGCACTGTGAGCTGATGCTAGAGATGTAGGGCAGGGCCAGCCTGAACAGCATAGGCTAGGATGATGAGCTTACCTTTTATTCCAAGAACAATAACAGATATTAAACAGGTAGGTGGCATGATTACATTAATATTTGCGCATTTTTTTTAAAAAAAAAGGTCATCCTGCAGTACAGAAAATAAAGCAGGATAAGAACTGATTATGGGAAGAATACTTAGGAAGTTATTCCGCTATCCCAGGGAGGAGATGAAATCATTGTTGTATATGAGGGATTGGAGGAGATAGGGTGTTATCAGAAATTTGATGAGAATTTCATTTTAAATGGTTGTGGTGAATTGAAAAGAAAGTTTTCAGAGAGACAGTTGGGTTTACAGAAGGTATTTTAGGGCATTTTTTGTTTGGTAATCCGTAATTTATGATGGAATTAATATGTCCTGTTGTGAAACTCTCTCAAGCAGTGCTTTGCTGCTCTGGGGATGTCACAGCTGTGCAGTGGTTTTGTCCAGGCCGGTGGTTCTACCATCCCAGTGCAATGAAAGACAGAGAGCCATCAGAGAGTATGTTATTAAAATAAAAACTATAGACTATCACCTTGATAGGAGGGGAAGTGAAGAAAGTAGAGAGGATAAAAGACTGGGATACCGAAGTGTATTTTAAAAATAGTTGTAGTGGGTATTGTTGAATAATAAATGTGGATTTGGAAATGCATTCATTGGAGATGATGGCAAATCCACATTAACACTCCAGTATGGATGGCTGGCAAGAGAGAGAAGAGCATTGGGGATAAGGAGGCCATGGTGATGATGAATCATTGGGATAAATATTATCATTAGACAGATAAGTAGCAGGATCTGAGCCAGAAGAGACCCCGGTGAGCCTGGGGCCAGAGTCTTTGACGACAGAGAAATGAACAGGATGTCTGCAGACCTTAACTATGAAGAGGTAGTAAACATGATGGCACGTGCTTCAAAAAGAGAGGGAACCAGATGGGAACTCTAACGGGGAGTATGAAGAATGCCAATTTCTCTTCTTGAACATGAAATTCATAGGATGGTTGAGAAAATAGCCAACATTGAACAACTGGTGTCTTCAGAGGCAAACCAAAATTCAGCAGAGACATGGAGGGGAGGGCATGCGGAGCACAGCAGGTTCTGAGTGACGGTTCAAACCTGTGGAAGGGTTTGTGGAGGGGGAGTATCAAAGGTGGAGCTGGGAACAAACAAGGCCAGAGAAATTATGGCAGTGGTGTACTTGATTTGAAATTATTAAGAGGTATCAGTATTATTAAGAGGTATCAGAAAAGTATTTTCTAACCAAAAGTAAATATTAATTCTCATTGATTTAAAATGCAAATATTATGGCATGCATTTCTTACATTTGTCAAGATTCATGAAACACGAACAAAAGAATATTGTACAAAACCCCACAGGATCAACAAGATAATCTTTTATTATCCTTCACTTTAAAAGAAACCCAATTAAAACATAATAATGAATAAAAAGAAACTACTGAAATAGCAGTAAATGAAGCAACCTAGAACAAACTGAAACTGCTCAGTAGTAATTTCATTGTAGGTACCTTTGCAAGTGGCTTCCAAACCCTTGACAGGGATGCCATCAAATCCTGATCAATATATAAATTTTATTTTAATTCAATTGAGTGTATGTACTGTTTGGGTGCTATCTTATTAAGCATGGTATTCAACAATGCTTAATGAGATAATTAAATGTAGTTTACAATTGTGAAAACTACCTCCTATGAGAGAGTAAAGAGATACAATGAGGGAAAAATTTTGTACCAAGGAAAGGATGAGCTTTCTGAAACATGTGATACTTGCAAAACAGTGTGGTCAAGAGGACAACCAGGGTGGAAGGGTTAAACAAAATGAAAAGTAGAAAATTGGGGAGACATTGTTTTATTGTAATTTTGAATGAGTTACAAATATTGAAGACATGTCAAGTATTATTTTTCATCTCATGACTATTTCCAAAATATGTTGGCATTTGAAGCCATGCAACTCATGTAAAATTGCTGAGAAAGTAATGGACAAAGCCAAAGCATACGGTAGAGTAGAGAGTGAATCAGTTTGGGATCGGAAAGATCCAAGTCACCACTTACTAGCTGTGAGTCTTGACCAGGTCAGCCAGAGCCTTTGAACCTCAGCTTCCTGGGAGCTCAGCTGGAAGGGGTAAGTGAAATGACATGCATAGTATATGACACAATGCCTGACACACAGGAGCTGCTCAGTAACCTGTCATGGAGGTCGTGTGGTATCATCACTGGTCATGGGCTTGGAAACCAGACCTCTGGTTTCAGATCCCAACTCTGCGCCTTACTCGGCTTGTAATTTTGGGCAAGTCATTTATCTTTCCTGCAATTCGGTGTTCTCTTCTGCAAATGCAGATAATAATATCACATATCTCAAAGGGTTGTTTTCAGAATGTAATGAACTTATATGCCTTTTTGAAAACAGCCTGATGCATGTTAAGTATCCAACAAATATTTACTTGTAAAAATAGTATTAAAAGTAATTAATTGTGAAATAATAGTAACTAATAAAAATTATTATTAATAGTATCATTAAGGATCATTTGTTACAGTACCCAGTCAAGAAGGAGAAAATGTATGAAGGTAAAGAGCTCCCATTGAACTACATTTTTTTTTTTAAATATCACACTAAGGTATTATTTTATTCATCCGATGTGGCCTATATATATTTGGAAGATCAATGTAATTCATAGTAATGATCTTCCAAGAGGCACGTAAAACTATATGAGAAGTAATCTCCTGCTTATTGATCAGCCTCAGGTTTTATTCCCGTTTCTCAGCCAATTTTTCAATGCCTTCCCAGCAGTTTAGATGTAATTACAAACATCTGGTCCCACTGACGTCTCCTTAGGTTTATTGCTCATGCTCCAGACATTCTTTTTAGAAGTACCATTTTACTGTTTGTTTAGTAGAAATGAGGCAACTCTGAGTGTAATATGGTTGCTGTGAAATAAGTAATTTCTAGCAACCCATTGAGACAGTGTTTACTACTTTGTTCTTGGTAAATACATGTGCATTTCCCTGAACATATTACTTAGAGATAGAATTTACTTTTTTTTCCAGCCACAAGAAGAAGAAATAGAGGGAGTTAAGATGATTGAAAAACATATATGTTATTTTTATTTTCCTTTGATTCACACCCCCACTTTTCTTCATTAGTTATTAAGCAGAATGCTCCCACAACTTTTCTGTAAGGGAAAAACTAGGTACTTCTCTGGAATGCCTCTTAGAATATTCTGGTATCTTATGTAATCTATATATTGACTAGAAAAGGCATTAAAATTACTAAAATACTTGGAAAATTTAGATGGCCTTCAATTTTTTGACATCTTTGAAGAAAATAGTCTTACTATGTGAAACAACAAAAACAGAAAGATCCACTGGGGCAGACTGGAAAGAAATTGGGTGTTGGGTCTTTGTATATGAGGATTGGAATTTCGGCCCTTCCACCGTGTAATCATCAATGAGGTATTTCCTATCTCTGAGCCTCTATAAAGTAGGGCTAATTATCATCAAGGTTTATGGTGAAGATATCATACAATTCTGTGAATCATATACCCAGTATCATACATCCCCATAATAGGTGCTCTGTTAACTTTGTTGCTTTTTTTCATCAATAAGAACCATTTTATTTATAAATATGTACATTGATTGTCAGTAGGATCTTTGGGAGTTTTTAAAGTCTTAGCTAAAAATGAAAACAAATGAGAACATGTTGTGATAAAAGCAAAATATCCAAACTTTTTTTATTATTGTTTTGATTCAAAACTGTAAAAGGTGCTTATGGAAGAAAGCTACCTTGAACTTCATCATAACAATGTTGCCATTACTACTGTACTTTCTGGAGAAACAAGCCAAAGGTATTTTCTTTATTCATGAATGCATCTACTTAGCAACTGTCGCCCTTTCATTCTATCCTCACTTTTAAAAATGATGCTGACCATTTTCTAGCATAGATATGCTTACTCTAATTTCAAAAACCAGTAGAAAAGAATCTTCAAAATTTTGGATTTGTACAAATTTATTTGTTAGCATAAATAATGAGATTCTAAAAAGAAATATTGACATTGTATGGTAATATAGAATTGCAAAGTTATTTTAACCTTGTTTACATAATTTCAACATCTCACAATCCTATAGCATTTGCTGATAGTTTTTTTTACAGAAAACTGAAATAGAAAATAAGTCATTTGCCCAAAGTCACACAATATATAAGCATTTGATCCAGAATTAGATCCTAAGTTTTCTGACTTTTAGTTCATCTTAATTTCCATTATATCACACTGCCAAGTTTCTTTCCCCTACATAATATGTAGTTATAACAAACAATTTTTAGTCATGTTAGGACTTCTTTTCTAATATGTTACTAACTTCTAGAATGTTTGGTATTTGTAATTAATTTAGTCATTTAATAGATTTATTTTTTAATAAAACTAATTAAGTAATTTCAATCTTATATATAACAAAATTAGGTGAGTGAAAGTAATTTTTCTATTTAAATACAAGCAGATGTAATGCAATTTTAGTTTTTGTTCATTAACCTCTTTTTAAAAATACAATTGACTGCAGAAAACTTTGTAGAAGTTATTTGTATATAATATTCTAGAATAACATTCAGGTTGTGTTAACAGTGATGCATGCTGTGTATTGTCCTGAGAAGATCTGAGGGCAGAATAGTCTCATGAATAAGAAAGCTTAATTACAGATGACCAATCACATACTTAAATAGTTTAGCAAAGTTGAAGCAAGATGCCAAATAACATGTAAAGAAACTGAGAGAAGAGTCTGAGAGTAGAGTCACTATTTTGGAGTCAGACAAATACAGATTTGAATTCCAACTCCCCAACTGATTATCTCTATAATGAGTGCTGTGAGGGTTACTGAACTGCTCTAGTCCTTGGATTCCTCTTTTTTGAAACCACTGAAAGTGGTAGGGTGGCAAATGTAGAAATCAACTTGACTGTTCAAGACTCAACGCCATCGATGACCAGTCGTGTAACTTCCAACACCTGATATGTCCACAATTTCTAAATCCATGAGGCTCTGAAACCCTGGTGATTTTTTTTTTTTGAAAGGTGGCTCCAGAGGGGCCACCTTGAATTCTAATAAACTCACCATCAGTACTTTCAACTCTGCAGTCTTATAAGCAGGGTGGTCAGCTTTTGTTTTTTGTTTGTTTGTTTGTTTATTGTTGTTCACATACAGTCGTCTCCATTTTCCCACCACCACTTTTCCCCACCCTAGTGATTTTTATAGCTCATTTGACTAAAATAGCACCCTCCTGAGCTGACATGAGCTAGTTATAACCTCTCCTTAGCCCACTGAGTGTAGAGTCTGTGTGTTGCTACTGGTATCCCCTATACCCTATTGTAGTTAGTATATAAATTATGGTCATTTTTCATATTACATTTTAAAATAAATAATAAAAATTCTGATTCTAATACTCATATAATTCTAAAAGCTTTTAGTCAGACAGACACTGTGGACCTATGGCTAATATCTCTAAAGCCTTAGTTTCCCCATCTATGAAGTGAGGATGAAAACTATTCCTGAGTTACTAAATTGTAGAGATTAAAGTGCATGATTCATGTGAAGTACAATGTCTGGTAAATTGTAAGCACTCAATAAATATGAATCACTGTAATTGTACTGAAGTTTTCTCAATGCTCAGATTGTCAGCTCTTTTCTAATAAAATTCTTCAGGAGGCGTATTCAGACCTATACACTGAACTTTCTCACATCTGTAACTGAATTATATTCTTTTCTCCCAATATATGCTTGCAACCAAGGCATAAGAAATTTGATTTTACTAGTTCCCCCCTTTTTCTATTTTGTTTTTCTAAAGACGGAAAATATTTAGGAAATTTTTTTTTTTTTGGTCATGGCATATTCAGAATAGCCTGTTTAGTGGCATTGAAAATCTTAAAACTTGGGCCTGCTTGAGGTGTAAATAAAAATGCAATTTCGGGAATAAAGAGAGTTGATATAATTAGACAAAACACATCTTGAGTGTTTGAAAAGCCAATAAAAGAACAGGTCCAGACTTAAGCAGATGAAAAACCTGAGGTCTTACCAACTGTGTCCTAGAGAAGAAATCCAGGCAAAAAAAACAACAACAGAGTTTTCAATAAGATAGCCAGTGAAATGTTTTTGAGCTTATACAGCTATAACCACAACAACTCAAAAATCTGAAATATTTACTACCACGCTTGGCATTGACAGCAATGCCCAAGTCATTGTTACTTAAATGTTTAATCAAGCTAATTCAATGGTTTTATATATATAACCAAGTGTTTTTAGAAGAGTGGTAGAAGAGGATGGCTTCCAAGTGCTTTCTTAACTATAAGTGAAGTTAATTTATAATTTTCAGTATGTCCTATTTATATTCTACTTAAATAGTGGAAAGTATTGAAAGATATTTCTTAAAAACATTGACATTTGAGATTTTTAGAAATAATAAAACTGGAACACTTTTACTTATTTTTAATTTTATATCCAAATAGTACTAATTCAAATGATTTGTGAATTAATTTTTTAAGGGTGATAAATTTCACTTTAATTTTACCCTAGAAAAGTCTTTTACACAAGCATGGAAATTACTGTCATATGAATTATGTGCTGAAGAGTTTCAGAGAGATTCTCACTCACAAGATAAATACAAATGAATGTATATGATGAGGTCTGTCTAGAAAATATCCAGCCATGTCATATGAAAAATAGAGACATTTCTTGAAGAAGATACAAGATACAAGAAACATTGCACATAGGACAATGACGCCTTAGTCCCCTTCGAAGTAGGCACTTTAGGATCTCATACAGTTCTTCCAATCACTGTCAGCTGCCCAGTTGTATTTTCTTGAATCTCATTGATGGTTTGAAATCTCTTTCCTTTCAAACGTGATTTTAGTTTTGGAAAAAGCCAGAAGTAGCAGGGTGCCAAATCTTGGCTGTAGGGGGACTGAGTTACCTGAGTGATTTAATGTTTTGCCGAAAAAACTCTGTGGAAGACGTGATGCATGAGCAGGTGCATTGTTGTGAAGAAGCTGCCAATCACCAGTTACCCATAGCTGTGGCCTTCTGAATCTCCTGAATAGTTTCCATGGAGGAATGTTCAAGCTTAACCCAAAACTGAATGCAGATTCGTTGCTCGACTCGCTCAGTCATTTTGAATGCAACCACCACACAGTACACTTGTTCATTCAACAGTGTCTACCGCCCCCACTGACTAGTACAATGAAGTCATAATTGTTCACACGTACGCATTCCAGTCCACTCTCCTTGGCTTCCAGGTTACATCGATGTCCTGCAAACCATCCTCATTATATTAACAGTGGCTGGACTTTTTCCAGATAGTCCTCATATATTTGCTACTTTGTAATGAACATCGAAGGCAAAAAAAAGACATTAGGGAAAAGATCAAATATTGTTGAGTATTCTTAAATGTATTATGATTAATAACTTTTTAAAATATTACTGAATCACAGTTTGTGGAAAGCACCATTTTGCTCTGGGCTAAGCATTGTTAAAGATCTTAAATCCGCCTAGAGTAGAGGCATCTTCAGAACTATACACCAAACTGTCCCCATTATCCTTCTCTTTTTCCTTCATTTTGTACAACCTGAGCAGCCTCAGTTTTCTATATCGAGGATGGAGCCTATAGTTAGGCAGGCAATCCTAGGGGTTGACTCTCAAAGGATCAGTTGATTTCCAGGCCCCTTATAACAGTTTTTTACCAATTATATCTTGATGGTCAGGTGTTCAAACAGGAGATATCTCCCAATCAGGAAGTTTTTGCTCAGACCTCAAATGGCACAGTTTTAAGGAAACTTACCAAAGAAAATCCAAACAAAACCAAAAAAAGGTGAGGCTTTGTAGAAGTTACTGAACTCAAAAATCTATAGTGTTATTTGTTTCTATCCCTTCATTCATTATACAATACAAATCAGTCCTTAATATTTTTAAATTATATTTTTATTTTAAAATATATTTTGACCAAAGGCTAATCACAGCTTGTCATATATGTCATATATGTATGTGTTTGGCTTTTATAAGTTATATGTATATGCACACATATATATGTTACATAAAAAGTAAAGAGAAAAAAGAAATCATTCTATTGCACATAATAATATCTTCAGCAGATATTATTTACCTCATGTGGTCCTGGTTTTCCGTATAAATTGTGACCTTTTCCCCTGACTTACTCTGAAATCACCGAGGACTTCATAATAGGAGAAAATGAACCAAACAGCAATTTAACATTGTTAGTTCTTGTGGAAATTTCTTTTTACCAAAAAGATGGACAGAAATAGTATTTATAACTAAAGTGCTATTTTGAAGTAAATAGAAAAAGTGTGAAATTTTATAGATGTCATTATAAAATGCAAATATCACAGCAGAGTGAATTAGACATTGAGGTGGCAGCTGGGTTTTTCTTGAAGCTATTACTTTGTAAAGATAAACAAACGCTGGTAAAAAGTTTTTCGTCTCACTCTTAGTAAGCCACTTCGCATACATGACCCATAGCTGTGTGAGTCTTACACAAATTATTACCCTCTTTTGTAAGTTTCCCAGAGGATATATATTAATTGGAACTTTAAAAATTTTGTATTTAAAATCATGTGTTAATTATCATTTACAGGATAGGATCAGATAAAGTCAGAGAGGGACGGTGGAATGAAAACTGGGAATCAATATCAAAGGTGCAAGAAAGGAAGGAAAACGGTTAAAAGAGGAGAAACAGGACTTACGGACGGTATGAGGTGGTAGAGATCATACTTAGTTTCAGAATCTCAACTCTTTGTGAAAATGGACGAGACAGTCTAATCTAACCTCCACCCAAGCAACACACCTCCTTTTCTCCTGAAATACAGAAGTGGATTTAAAATGTATTTCCTTGTGCCCTCCCCATCACGTTCCCATTTCCAGATCCCAGGCCTCACCCAAGTGACCTGAGTGCCGCCTCTGACTCTGTGAAACCCTTTTGTTAACGAACGTTAAATCTCCACACAAAGTTTGAAAAGATGTTCTAACTGATATTTCAGTTTAGAATCTTTCAGCTGTAGCATTTCAGATTCAGGCTGCGGAACTACCACTAAACCAGGTCAACCAGGCTGGGACAGGATTATCGACTGTGTGCTTGAATCGGAAGCGCTTATCTAGAAAAGCCAGGTAGTTACCATGGAGAAGGAACATTCTAGGCAGCGTGTGATTAGTGAAATGGACATTTTATTTTATGTGAGTAGGAGTTGTTATTGGTTTTGGTTAGCTGTGATTTCTGTTGCAATCATATTGCCTAGTTGGAAATAAATTAATGTCACTCAGTATGTACATACAAGTAATTTTTTTCCCCTCTCTCAAAATACCGTGTCACAAAATAGCACAACAGGAAGCAAGCAGTGCAGGAAATGTGTGTAGTGCTGGAGAGAGAGAATCCAAGGGAAAGAGCATGATTTTTACTGTGATTACCCAGGAACTCTGGGACTAATCACTTTAGAATCCACTCTATTCAAAAGCAAAAGTTTTAAAAATACTTTTAGAAAAGTGTTAAGCCTTGGCACATAACTTTATAATAAAAATAATACATACTTGTTGGAGAAAACAAGAAAAGCATTAAAAAAACAAAATCACCTGTGATTTCACTACCCAAAGTACCATTCAGTTTTGGGTATATTTATTTCCACTCTTTGTTCTACATCTATTTTTTAAACATTTTTTAAAATTTATTGTTTTTAGAGAAAGAGAGAGAGAGAAGCTGGGACTGGACATCAGGGAGCTTTCCCCGCCTCTCCTCCTCTCCGCATGCCAGTTGCATTTTTTCCCTGCAGTTGGGGAAATGGTGACCATCTATTTATGTCCTCACGGCTTTGCCACAAGAGGATAAGGAGCTCCCTGATAAAGCAATCTTGAGAAAGAATGTCAGCCATCATATTGTGGGTCACATATCTTCACCAGTGGCCCAAGAGCTTAGCTGTCCCCACTTGAGCCACATGGTTGGAGTAGGAAGGGAGCAGTGTTCCCTAAAAGGAGGATGCTGCAGTTAATAGGGAAATCAGGTGTCAGGTGGACGAAAAAAGGGTTGGGGCTCTGAGGTGGGAGTGAGACTTCCTTTTAGTGTTCTGTTTGAATTCGTTTTCCTGTTTGGAGTTTGTGGGGTTGCTAATCATGCTTTCATCCCTCCTACTCTTTCCACGCACCCAGAATGTGGAACCAACTGAGAAAAAATGAAGGAGGACATCAAACAGATGGTGATTAGGACATGAAAATATTGCTTATACAGTTGATTGAAGAAAATATGCCTATTGCCCAACAACTGAGTTTTTAACATGTAACTTCTAAAATGAACCCATTCATTCATTTTATGGGCCTGCCCTTAGTAAGGGGAGAGCCCCTCCAACCCCCACGGGTAAGCCTAGTACATGGATGAGCAAAGAACTGAAGCATCTCTCCAAGACGGGTGCTTTAAAGTTTAGAAGGGACTTTTCTTGAGAAAGTAATTAAAATGAAACTATGATGAGGAAGATCTTTGGAGAGTAACAATATTTAAGGGGTTAGTGAAAGAATCCTTAAAGGGTAACCCCTGGTCCCCAAATTGGAGTAGAGCATTTTCACAAGATAAGAGAAAAGCAGGAAGGAGAGAGGCTTGTACAGCTGAGCCTTGGCCATGTGTTACTATTGTGAGCAAGTAAATCCACCCGCTGTTCATCATCAGTCTGTCACTGCACAGCAACTAACGGGGTGGCACGGAGGTCAGTAACATTTGAATTCTTAATGGTGCCACGCACACCAATGATTTCAAACGTGTCCTCACCAACGTAAAGACAGTTTGGAGCCTAATGATTATCTTTAGAACCTGATGTCCTCACACGTTTATTTTTCAATTAGGAAAATCTAATTGCATGGAATTTTGTTAGAGTTGTAGGTGTTATCAGTGGGAGATCAAACCAGTTCTATTTCCTCACAAGAGGCAGCAAAACAGGAAAGTTTTAGTTACATCCTTTAGTTTGGTGATTTTGCTTTATTTAATAGAATATTTAATTATTGATCACTGGTTTTTCTTCTAGATGCTTTCATATTCTTTTAGTTTAGTATTTCCATTAAACAGTGGCCTTCGGACTTGGTTGTACACCCTGATCCCCTGGAGAGCTTGTTAAAAACAGACTGCTTGTCTCAGGCTGAGTGGGTCTGGAGTAGAACCTGAGAACATGCCTTCCTGTCAAGTTTCCAAGGTGATGCTGCTGGTCTGAGAACCACCCTTAGCACATACTGTAGAAAATTGATTGTGATGAAAATAGAGGTACTGGATGTGCTTACTTTTCAGATCAATTATTGGTTCTAAAGTGAGCCACGTCTGTGGTTGAAAATCTGTGGGACCTATGGTGACAGTTTTATTAGTGACTGAAGCTGTTTGCGAGCAGGATGGTTGCCACTCTGTTACAGTTCTTTAAACAGGTCATTTCTCTATGATCTCATTTTGACTCAAGAGCTTTTTCTCAAAGGTTATTTCTTCTCAATCAAGAGCCCTTTAAGCATTAATGTGTCTAGAAAAGGAAGGACATACTGGAAATAAATAAAGCATGCCTGCCATGTTGCCTGTTTTAAGAAGCTTATTGTTTCAGCTGCAGAAATCAGAAATTTGATGCTTGGTTTACAAGTGATTTCAAACAGTTCTTTTAAGATGATAGTTTTCATTTGTGTGTGTGAAAAAAGGGACCTATATGGAATATTTTGCTAAAACATACTCTTGACTTTGCAATGGGATTAAGGACTGAATATACTTTTTTTCCCTCTAGCATTTATGGCCCCCATGGAATTGAGTGGAAAGATACAAAAGAGCATTATATTGGTGGGAAAAATAAATGACGTAAACTTCAAGTAAAAATGCCTGCCACCGTTTACTATTACTGATGATTGTAACAGTATAATAATCTCAAGTGGGTTTGAGCTATATACAGAGTATTTCATGAAGGATAGTATGATTGCAAAAGGTAAAAGCTATTTAACACTCAATGGATCTAATTAAAATGCAAAGATTAAAAACACTCCTGAATTCAGGAGAGAAAGTTGGTATACTTTTCAGGTATATGTTTTCCATTAATAAAATATTATTTTAAAATATTCAGAAATTACTTTCTGATGATGTATAGCTGAGAAGGCCCCCTTGCTCCACCCAGAAATTCCAGCTGGTGTATTTAGAGAGTCAGAGGAAACACTTTAAAATGGGGCTTGATGGGGTGAGTCAGGCAGTAAATGAATGCTTCCTTTTTCACTTGAATGTGACACACAGGGCTAATCTCTGTTATGTGAAGGGAGGTTCTAACTCAGTATTAGGATAGTCAGGAAAAGGATACTGTGTTCTCTATGAGTGGAGCAAAGCACCTACATATCTTTAACTGATTCAACTTATTCTCACCAGATAAAAGAACTACATTAAAAAAATTATTTTCCTTTTACAAATAAAATAAGATTCTGGTAGTTGCACATGCAAAGTTATATAGTACAGGCCCTAGACAAACCCAGTGAAATTTTGGTTAATGGTTTCCTCTCAAAAATTGAATGTATCTAATGTATGTTCAAAATTACTTTCACTTTTCAATTTCAGATACCTTTAGATACCAATTTTAGATTTTTTCTTTCTCCAGTAGAAAAAAAAATGCTCTTCAAAATATTTATGTAAAAAAAACTCAACTGATAAACTATATCCTGAAAACTTTCCAACAATTTTTTAAAAAGAATAAACATATCCATGCAACAGCATGGATGGTTCTCATAACCTTATGTTAAATGAAGGAAGCAAAAGACAAAAAGTATACTCTGTTATTATATTTGTGTGAAACTAAAGTATAGGGCAAAATTAATGGAAGGTGATAGAAGTTTAACAAGTACTTATCTCCTAGTAAGAAGAATTGACTGGGAAGAAAAATAGTGAGTTAGGGTACTGAAAATACTGTAGATTTTGATCTGCATGCATACATGGCAACAGAGAACTGTAAAATTTCATTGTGTTCTATTCTAGAGATTAGTATACTCACTGACTTTATGATATATCTTAACAAAATGTAAATTAAGAAAAAATCTTTACTTAAGGAAATAACTTTAATTAAGTTATTTTCCTGGCACAACTTAAAATATTTAAATATAGCATCTTCTAAATAGAAGAAAAATCAGAGTTTACTTAGTGAATGTCAGGAAATTTGCAGGTAGATGTTAAGGGACAATTTTTTCAGGTACTGGTGCATAAAATATTACAGGCTGTCCTTAACATTCGTCTTTGGATGATCAAAAATTCATGGGCTCTTTATGACTAAAACAGAAAATTTAGGGTTTTTTCTTTATAAGCTCCAATTAACAGATTAGCTAAAATGTACAGGTTTTTATTATTTTTTTTAGCTTTCTTTTAAAACAACACAGTCTTTGCTCTCTCCAATTCCCAAGGGACATGGTAATGTACTACAAATTCTTTAAAAATTGCCAATGGAAAGAATGTAAGAGAGAATCTTGTGTGAGTGACAGTTACAGACAGTTTTAGAACTTGGTGTTCTTCCCCATGAATATTTCAGTTCATGTTAAAGAAACAGTCCACTGGGTTTAGGAGGAAAATAATTGATTTCAGAGACATCATGAATTTATCAGTTATTACCTATTTATACTCTAATGTGAAAGTTGGCCTTGCTCCTTGGAGTCTGAAGAGATTGACATCTTCCCCAAAGTCTTTCACCTATTGGAACATCTATGATCATATTTTCATTTAAAAGGTTTGCAATTTCCTTTGCAATGATTCTTCATTTTCTATAGAATCTGAAGACTGTCTTTGAATAATCAGTTTAAAAAGTAAAATGTCATAATAATCATCTAAAACCTCAATGCAAGATGATACTTTGTTGTTTCTTGTTTCTGTGTAGTGAAAGAAAGTCAGATATATTTTATCAGAGAAGATAGCTGGGAATTACATTAACAAAGCTGTTTATTTACACCAGAACTCTGTGTATATGACTATTGAAAGGAGATGGAAGATATGTTTTATATGACTCTTAACACATACTAATGTGTATTTAAGATATTACAATGAGAACAGACCTTTAGGAAGTATGTGTTAGGTGGTTTAATAAAATAGAGTAATAAAGTAAAATATTGCTAAGGAGAAAAGGCAGCATATATGCCAATAAAATAAGATAAAAATACTGTTTCAAAATTAATAATATCATATAATTTAAAATTTAGAATTATTTAGATTTAAAATAATGAAAATTCAGATAAGAACTATTACATTTTTAGTTGAAGTCTTCATCATTAAAGAATCCAATAATGGCTGATACCTTATTTTTAAGCTGTATTAAAGATATTACATGGTTGAAAGAAATTTCCCAGAATCTAGTTAAGAAACATGAAATAATTGTAGTTGTGCACATTTGCTTCTTATTATTAGGTTCCACTGATTTAAGCTTATCTATCTTTTTACATGACAGTTCACATTTGCCTGATTTAATAAAGAATTAAATCTCTTTAAATTATTTGAGCCTTCTCAAATATTGTCAGGTTATGTTTACTTTTAGAAAGGTACACTGAATATTTTTGTATGCGTGTTTGAAACTAAAGCTCGGGAACTGGGGCACGTCCAGAGAAAATGCTTTGTCAGAATCCTCAGATGAGATGAGTGCCATCCTGTACAACTTCTGTGATGATGGCAAAGCTCTGTCTGTGCTCTCTGACAAGTTAGCAGCTGGACACGGGTGGCTCTGGAACACATGCAATGCAGCTGCAAATAAGAAACGCAATATTGAATTTTAGTTAATTTCCATTAATGTAATTTAAATGTCCACACGTGGCTAGTTGCTGTGAAGTGGACAGTGCTGCGTTAGACTTACAGAAGAATCAAGTAGAAGGCCTCCGTGAAGACTGTAGCACCTGGCAGTGCCCCTGAGGGGGACAACCTAACACTGATGATGTGCCTGCCATGTTCTCGGTGTTGTAATAAGTGACTTCCTTTCCTATTCCCCATGTAGTTCATTACTTACCGCTATTCCTAGAGATTTGCTGACCTTTCTACTACTTTTTGTAATATTCTGTTCTTCTAAAATTCACTTTCTGGGCCTCCCCCCTTAATCTTGTTTAATTAAACATTTATCCACTCTACTGTATTATCTTACTTCCTTTTCTACTTTTTAACTCTTGTTTCCTCTTTCCCTTTATGGATGGGAAAGGCCACCCAACAATTATTTATTTTTCCCAAATACTCTCTCCTGAGTTAAAATATAACCTGGGAGTACACTTTTTTGGTTAGAATATGGAACTCAGTATAGGGGGAATAAGTTGCTCTGAGAATGTTTAACTTGAGCTCAGATCTTACGGAGCTTAGTGGTCTAAAACCCCCTCAAAGTGAGAATCAAATTTAAAGTGATATTATGTTGGTAATGCTCCATATGTCATACATATCATCTCTTGTAGAGTCACATTCAACTGAGGCCTGCAAGAACTTCCAAGCTCAAGTACCAAGAAACATGAGCTCTGAGTTTAAAATTACACACAAACACAAACACATAAGCTCTCATTTGAATGTAAGAGAAAAACAAGAGACAGAGATAACACAATCAGACCCACAAAATTAAGATGTTGAAATAATCAGGCACAGAATATTAAATAACTGTATATAATATGTTAAAAGAAGTAAAAGAGAAACTAGAAATTATTGGTAGGTAGGAAGAAATATTTTAAAAGAATAGAATTAGAAAACAATCAATTGAAACTCTAGGAATAAAAATAATAATTAAAATTTAAAACTCACTGGACAAATTCAAAAAAAGTAAATGTAGCTCAGAAAAGTTAGTGGACTGGAGTATTAAATTGATACTCAAAATGCAGCACCAAAAAAATAAATTTAACTATAAAAGTGTTGTTAATTAAAACTGGGAATAATGTGAAAATGTCTAACATATAACTATCTTGAGGTCTAGAAGGAAACAAGAGAGAGAAAAGGGGTGTGGCAATATTTAAGAGATATTTGGCAACTTTAAGAATTGTTAGAAGACACCAATCCTAAATCAGGAAGCCCAAATAATCTCAAATGAAATAAACCACACATACACACAACCCCCCTGCCCCAATATTATTGTAAAACCACATAATACCAAAGACAAAAGGATCTTCAAAAGCAGCTACACACGCACGCGCGCACACACACACACACACACACAGAAAAGATAGATCATTTGTAAAGTAAGACATCCTTCCTGATAGCAAAAATAGAAGCCTGGAAGCAGTAGAAAAATATCATCAATATATCAGGAGGGAAAAAAACAGACAGCAAATGTGAAATAAAACATAGAGATAAAATACAAAAGGAAATAAAACATGGAATTTTACCAAGTGTGTGCTACCAATAGACAGTTATGAAAAAAAAAACCAATTAAACTATACCTCTGACAATTGGAAAATAATTTTATATAAAAATATGAGGTATAAGTGAGAAAAGTGAACAAAAACTAAAGTAATGATATCAAAACCTAGTTTGTGGGGTTAAGAATAATATATTAGATCCAATGTATTATTATGTATATTAGATCTTATATATTAGATCAAACTAGCATACATGTTGTAAGATGTGATCAGAGGCATTGTCAGATCATATGGCAGCCAGGAGGAAGGCAAATGTATTCTTACACTTCATATTTTATTAAGTTGGAAGGTTAAAAGCTATATAACTGTTGTTGATGGAAATTAGACTCTTCCACAGGGTCACAAGGAAAGCTTTCCAAGGGTCTACTCATGGGAGATTGTGACATGTCAAAATGGTTTATTGGTGTAGAAGCCTACTCCTGAATTTTCAATTTCCCATCTCCCTCCATCCTGCCATGGAAAAAGTTCAACTGTGTCCTCAACAAGGGCAAAACAAAAGCCAGTGTCCAGAGTTTCTGCTCCACATTTAAGCTTAGTCCCTCAGAACCCATGCCACCAGCTGAGGGCTCTGGTAGCTGCTAGACCCGTGTGGCTGCTGCTCCTGGGCAAGAGAGAGCACACGCGTGAATGTGGTGAGGGTGTTACTGAGTGTTGGGGTGGGGCTCTTTGTTCCCCTGGGAGTATATTAGTTTTGGTTGAGACTGGACCAGGTGCTTTTTCAAAAGAATCAGTCAATTTCCCAAGCTTTCATGGGCTCTGGATGGGTCCACGCCCCCTAGTTGGACTGACAGGCCTCTTTGGTCCAGCACCTTCCCTTGTGCCCCTGAACGGTTCAGTACCGGAAGTGTGAGGAGAGGAGTGGTGATCCCCTCTGTGGAGCAGTGCTGTGATCCCCTGGGCTGTGAAGCTTAGCTTCCTGGTGAAGTAAATGGGCGTATGCTCCCCAGTTTATTAAACTCCATGTCTCATTCCATTTGCTCTCTTTTTTTACTTAATGAGTTGTTAACTCCTTATAGTCATGTAACTACTAAAAATAAGAATAAAAATATAACTACCAAAATAGTGGAGGAAACAGAAAGAATAGGGGGAGGAGTAATTTTTTTAAAAAGCCAAGAAAAATGAGGGGTATAAATCCAAAATATCACAACAGATATAATTGAAATATACTCACTAATTAAAAGAGAAAGATTATCAGAATGTATTAAAAAATAAATAGAGTGATGTGCTATTTTTTTAAAACCTGCACCTAAAACTTAAGGACACACAAAAATCAAAAGATGCAGAGTAGAAAGAGGTATGTAAAGCAAATATTACAAGCTCCAGAGAAATGGCAGTTTATTTTATACGGTAGAATCAAAGGAGAAGAAGAGGTGGTATGTGAAATCCACTGGTGACGGGTTAGGGAGGCCTTAAGAAAGCAAAGCTTGGGAACCTCTGGGATTGGATAAAAGCTCAAAGGAATAGACACATACTTCTTTTACATAGGTGGGTACCGGATAGTTAACAGTTAACAATAACACAATAACAGTAATCATGAGGGCTCTGTGGTCTCCTGCTCTGGTGGGGGATGGTGCCTGAGGGGTCTAGAAAAAGGAAGTTACTCTGACATTCCAAAGGTATGTTATCAGTAGATGCAAAAAGACCTTTGTCAGAAGACCTAGGATATGACTACATGCAGTGGCTTGCTTTTAGTTAGGATGTTTTCACCCTAGACCTTCTTCTGGGGTTACTTTTGGTCTCTGAGTTTGTCAGGCCGCCATGTAGACCTCCCCTGAGCTTGGCAGGTTGAGTGTGCCTGGTGATTGTTGGCGGGGGAGAAGGGGGGTGGAGGTGGAGGCGGGTGAGGGGGAATAAATGGTGATGGAAGGAGACTTGACCTAGGGTGGTGAACACACAATACAGTGTACAGGTGATGTGTTGTGGCATTGTGCACCTGAAACATATAGTTTTGTTAACCAGTGTCACCTCAATAAATTCAATAACAAGGAAGAAATTAGAGCCAGGGTCTACTAGTGCTGGGTGCCCCTAATACCTAGGCTGGTGCTTTTTCTCTGTTCCATACTTCCTCCATGCTTTCTCCCTGGGTTCCTGGCCGAACTCTCCCCTAAAAGTGACAACCACCACTTCGTTAAGCACAAGTACATTGCAATACACGTTTTTAAAAATGTTGTGTTTTTTAGTGTTTAATTCTAAATTCCATATATAGAAATTGGTATCTAAATCAGGACTGACTGATTATGTTTTACTTTTCAGTTATAGTTATTCAAATGTTTTAAATGCATGCCATGTACATTAGAAGATGATAGCAATTAAGTAGTTAGGATTTAGCTATACATATGACAGAAATTTAGTTATGGCACTATGAAAGAATTATACCTATATTTTAATGTAAATTTATAGATACAGAATGTTAAATATGCATTGCAAATATTAGATTATGAAGATCAGCAAAGATTTGTTGAAAATAAAAAGATATCTGTTGGATTGTATTTTGGATCTGCCTGTTGATCAGAAGAACAAAAGAACACATATGAATTATATTTATAAGCCATTAAATTAAATTTAAACTGATCCTTCAATTCTTAGTAGAATCTAAATAGTCTGCTTATTAAAAAGTTGATGTCAATTTCTTTACATTTTTGTTTTATATTTCTTTTCTCTAATAAAATAATGGAGAGACTAATATGAAGGGGAAATTCCTTTGTAATAGACATTAGGAGGTATTTAAACAGTTTTGTTGTAATGACGTGTTGTTGCTGTAAAAGCATCTGTAGCAATTGAAGTAAACAAATGGAAAATTCTGTTCATTGATCCTAGGAAGTGAAAAGTATTTTGATACAGGAAAAAAGGTGACATTCATTTCTTTTTGCCTCTTGAGTCCTAGGAAGAAGGGTCTTAGAAACAGTTATTGTTTGGGCAGTTAAAGGACATTAGCATTTGAAAGCAAGAAAATTAATTAGAATAAAATGGGCGAAGAGGCTGGTAGGAAGCTCTTGCTGACTAGTGGGCTATGGAAGCCGAATTGCAGGGAATGGCTACGAGAAGTTTAGAAGATATGGAACCGAGAAGTGTAGCAGGGTAAAGAGTAATTGGTAAGATTGGAAATGTAATCTGTTCATAGGCACCCAGACAGAAATCAAAGGAAAGAAACAAATTGCAGATGCAAGATTAAGCCCGTAAAGTTACCTTGGTTCAAATGAGCCAGGGAGAGATGGCTGGGTGAATGGATCTGCTTTGTAAAGGGGAGGGGAACTTTAAAGGACCCAGTGTCTCAGCTTTCATTCTGCAGCCCCTCAATCCTTAATACCCACCTTTGTCAATCAGAGGCGGTGTTTGAACTGGTATGATGTCATATTCCAGAATGAAAACACTTTTGATTGACAAACTGTTCTGAAAAGTTAATATGAATATGTATAATTTCCAGAGCACAAAAGATACTAAGATTTTATGTCCTACACTGGACATAATTCCATTTAAATGAAACTGTAGCTTTCAAAATAATTTCACTATGATATTCTTTTGGATTTCAATAATGATGTGAGTTTTGTTCGTGCATGAGATGTATTGTGGTAGGAACCCATCTGTAATGGAATGAATGTAATAATAGCAGGTAAAATGTATACAGATGCCTGCATACCCACACGTCTGTCCTAGGTCTCTCAATCAGGTAGTTTATTTTCAACTAGAAGAAACATAGTCACATATGCTTTAGCTCAGGTAGCCAGTAAATATGCTCCTACCATATTATTTTCTTTATTGTGCCTTTAGAGCTCTTGGGGGTTGTGGTCTTGGCATTCTCATTCTGAACTCCTTGTTGGAAAAGCCTCCCAAGCTAAACCGGAGAGGCAGTAAATGAGTCATTTTCTCACCCCGTTTTCAAACACATAGTAAAAGAAACTGAAAACATGTCAAGTTCATTCATTGCTAGGAGATGCCCGAGATTCTTCCTGACATACACACCGCTTCACAACATTTCTTGCATGATAACTACCCCTTCAGCCAGGTCACCTAGCAGCTATAGGAATTCTGTTTTCAGTCCTCTCGCCATTGCTGACAAGCTAAGTCCACTCATTTCCTTTTTATTCCATTGCTGCCCAAGAAGACACTCTCCTACTCCCACCCTCATCCCAACATTTTTGCTTTAGTTCGGGGTCATCTGTGCTAATAGGGGATGAAAAATTTTGCTCCCACTGCAGTTACAAAGTTCAGACTCATCATTTCTCTGGGTCTACTTTCAAGAACTCTGCTTTTCATCTATTAGTTTCTAGGATAAGCTGAGTCTGATTTTACTCTGAAATACAGGCGGCTTTTATTTCAGGTCTTTGTATAGCTGAAGAGACACCATTAGCACCTAAGTGAAATTTGCATAGACAGACAAATAGTCTGCCTTCTGAGACTTTGTGAAAGTAAACCTTATTAATAGCTATGTCAGATGGAAAATGTGGATTTTTGTCATCGCAGCACCTTTTCTTTTATCAAGCGGTTAGTTTCTGTGCATGTCACTGAGCAGTTTAAAAAGCCACTACCATGTGTGTTTCAGGGGTAGGGCATTTGATTTTATGAATAACAGCAACACAGTCTCATCTGACTTTTGAGGGAAGATTAAAACAGTAGGAAAATAAAGCATATTAAGCTGCATGCTTCTCTTAAAATTTCCTTATTAAACACTGTCAGCAAGTAATTATTATACATTTCTTTTTCATATTTCTCTGAATGCATATATTAAAGGTGATATACATTTTTTGTCATCTGAACCCCAGGCTCCACATGGTCAGTTTTCTCTTGTGTTTCATTCAAAGAATAATAAAGGGAAGTAAATATAATAAATTCTTATTTGACTATCTCAAGGAAGAATAATGGAGATTTAATGTAAAACTCTATCACCATTTCTCAAGATCTTCCTTTTCTTGTTCTTCCTGATCTCAAATAGCCCAAAACTCCTCCAAAGCCCTTTTACCTTCATGTTAAAATAATCTTCCACATTCAAGTCATGTTCAATTTCTTTCTCTTTCTGCCAATCCCCATCATCCATATTGTTTTCTATTATCTTTATTACATAGATCAAATTAGCATCTCTGACTCCTTTTGGTTCTTCTCTGACATTTACTCATTAATCACAATCCCCACAGAATTCAAGCCCGGGAGTTAGAATACATATGTACCAAAATACATTTCAGAATCTATTACTGTGTTTTCATAGTTTCAGTACCAAGTGTAAGAAAGACATTTTCACATTGTATTAATGATAGTTTTAGACTATAATCCAAATAATAAAATAAATATTCATAAATTCATACTGATATAGTGTTTGAAAAAGTAAATGAGGAAAAGAGACAAATTTCTTTGCAGGAAAATTCCAAATAAAAAATGCAAAAGAAATGAAAGAGACAATCAGCATAAGAACACTCTAGTAATAATTGCTGTGTGCAATATTCACTGATAAATGTTTGAAAAATGGTGGGGAAAACTTTAAGGAGAAATAGGATATTTGCATAGTCTCAAATTATGTGAAAAAATTAATCATGTGGTTTAACATATTTCAATGAATTCTTTGATTCTACTCATGCAGGAGGAGAAACTTAATTTTCTACCTCTGGAGTGCAGGCTGGATATAAGAAAAAATATGCAGAAACCTGCCCTACACCACCTTATCAGGTGACCAGGTTATCAATAGTAAAGAGTGGTGCTGATAGCTTGTACCTACCAAGGCGATGCAGTGGGAAAGGCACTTACCTGGGTGGTGCTCCTTTCAGAAGTTTACCGTTCTAGTCTAATGATAAGGAAAAAAAATAAGACAGACTGAAATTGATGGAGAGTCTACAAAATACATGGCTAGCACTCATCTAAAGTGTCATCTAAAGTCATGAAAAACAAGAAAATACTGAGTTATTTTCACAGGTCAAAGGACATTAAGAAAACACAATGAATAGATGCAATATGGTATCCCTGATTGGATCCTGAAACAGAAAATGACATTTGTGGAAAAGCTAGTAGAATCTGAATGAAGTCTATAGTTTGATAACTATCATTGTACCGATGTTAATTTATTCATTTTGATAAATATACTTAGGTAAAATGTCAACATTAAGTTGAGTACAGATTAGAAATTACCTTTTTTTAAGTCTTAGTATTATAACCTAAAAATATTACAATACCAAAAGTTTTTAAATATATAATAATTATTTATTTTTGATGGAATATTGGCAAAGCTCATGATTTTATGAGCACTAAATACTTATTAACTCTTTTTATTTTATATATTTACTATTATATCTTATTTAAAAAGGAAGTTTAATAATTTCTATATATTTAAAAGAAGGGGGCAAGAGACACAGATATATTTCTACTTAATTACTATTTCAGTGTCTAAAATCTTAAATCTATCCCAACTCTATTCTGAATTTTAACACACTGAAGCAATTTAATTTCTATTAAATATTTATAAATATTAAAAATTTAGAAGTAAATGATGGTAGAGTGAATATATGAGTTTCCTATTGCTGCCGTAATAAGTGACACAGACTTAGTGGCTTAAAAATGCACAGGTATTATCTTACATTTCTTGATATCAGGAATTCTCAAAACAAAGTACAACAAGGAGGACTGGATTTCTTCTAGAGGTTCTAAGGGGAAATTCATTTTCTTTTTCCAGCTCTTGAGACCAATGTAATATCTGGCCTCCACATGTCCAGGACCTTTCCTCTATCTTTAATGTCAGCAGCATAGAATTTACAACTCTCTCTGTCTCGGTCTCTGTCTCTGTCTCTCTGTCTCTGTCTTACTCTCTTGACATCGTCTTCCCCACTCATTTTGTAAAGACTCATTTGTTTATGTTAGGCCCACCAAGATTATTTAGAATAATCTCATCATTTCAGAATCCTTTACTTAATCACATGTGGGAAGTCCTTTTTGCCACATATGGTGGCATGTTCATAGGCATAGGGGACATTATTCTGCTTATCTCTGTGACTTTTCTTTCTTTGACATTCATGAAATTTGGGGTAAACCTGTTACTTTTTATCATTTAACACATACTGTGAGAATATATTAGCTATTATTTGCTAATTATTCCAACAAAGTATAAAAAAGCAGACTGTCTTCAATTAATTCTTCAATTAATAGCCACTAATAACAATGGGATATTGTTCTCCCATATATTCTACATTGTGTTTTATGATTTATTTTGGGGGGGGACAAAAAAAATAAAGCCATTTTTAAAATTTTGTTTTGGTTCTGGCTAAATGACAAATAATAGAAGCATAATTTTAGATCAGTATTTGACAACATTTCTATTCAGAAAGGTCACCTTAACTATGAGTATCAGGGTGTGGGATTCCAGCTCTTTCAGAGAGGATGTCTATGACACATTTTGAACCAGAGCAATCTACAGCAATGGATAAGTGAATTGTGGATTTCTGTATGAGAAATGGTGGGGAAAATTTCAGATTATAAATTAATATAGTTGGGGACTTCATGTCATTTTTTTCTATGTGATAATGAACAACCACACATTGGAATACTTAATTTTTAATCACACTGAATTCTAATATCTGTGGTTCCGTTTTCTTGTAACACTAGACCTAAAACTCAGTGAAAGTCAAATGTCACTGTTTTCGAATTTTTAAAACTAATTGTTTCTCTAGCATGACACAGTGTGGCTATTAACACATTTCTCCAGGCTGCAGTCAATATCTTGGCTGATACGAAAGTTATTAATCAAATACAGGCAGTGTTTTTATAAAAACGAGTTTGCGAGGCCTACAAATCAGATGGAAATCTTTGCATGTGGGATTTGAATGTCTCAGCAAGTGCTTGAGAAATATATAAATCAAGATTATTTAAAGTGGGATATATGTGAGAATCACACATTTTCTATCAAAAGTTACTGTTTGGGGGAAAATTCTCATTTCAAAATCACTAGAACATATCAATTAATTGCTTATTACATTTTTTATTTGCTAAGCATTTACAAGTGTTTAATAATTGCTGAGATTTCAGCAGTCCCTTTGAAATAACATTGTTTTCTAGTTCTTATTTTTCTGGAAATGGAGAGCCAAATAAGAAGCAAAATACAAAGATCATTTGTCAATGGCAAAGGTAGCCCTAACAGCTGAGTTTTCAGTCTGTGACTTGGCAGAGTTGTCCTGCTGCTCCATGACAAAGTCACAGATGGGTGAAGGCCTGCATTCAAGTCCAGGGCCAGGGACTGTGTTAGGGCAGCCAAGTACCCAAGGTACAAAACCGAAGGAAGCGCTCGCTCTCAGACGCTTACCCTGAGTGCGCATGACTTGGAGAGTGAGTGCCCCTTAAATCGTACGCCTCTGCTTTTCTTGTCTTGCCTTAGTCTCTGCCTTGGTTCTCTATCCCTTACATTTGTTTTCTGCTTTCAAGCCCAACAGAACCTAGGTCAAATCTTCTCTCTCTCTTTTTTTAAATTGACCTTTTCTTATATCTTCTAACAGGTAAAACTCACATCCTAGGAGCATGTTAATCCCAGTAGGAGAAGATATCTTCTCTTTGGGCTCTAGCAGAAAATTACCAAGGAGGACCTGGTTTACCCTGCTTGAAACACAATGCTGTTTCCTCAAGCACCTTGGCACTATGGCCAGAGAGGCGTGAGGTGCAGCACTCGTACTGGCCAGGCTCGGGTCACGTGGAAATTGCCGTGGGAGTATGCAGACAGCCCTAACAAAACCCTGTACAATGGTCTCCACACAGAAAACAAGGCTTTGTTGTCAGAAGGAGGAAGTTGTGCATGTAAATCAGAAATAACGATATATCCATTGACTGCCTGATACCCATGCATACCTTTTTCAAACATGATATTCTCTTTTTTGCATTAGATTTTTTTTTAAATTACAGTTTATTCTCAGTAAGTTCCAAGTGCAGAGCTACCATTTGAAAGACCCATTCATCTTCTGAGAAGTCGCAACCTTATCATCATGGAGATTAGCATGCAGTTTAGATGTGATTTATAGACCAGAGCTTCTAAGAAGGCAGTGTCTTGACCAAGAGGCAGATAATCATAAAACACTCTGACTTGAATCACACAGATTGAAAATCTATGTATTTGCTCCTTAAACATGAATTACAAATGATTGCCATTGCAAAGGGGTTGCATTACAAAGCAAAATACGTTAGAGAAAAAGAAATGGTAAGAGAGCATAAAAGCAGTGTAGAAAAATTTTTCTTGAGGGTAAAAAAATTCCCATGAATTGACCTACACTCTCAAAATTACCTATTTATTCTACATGTAAATAAAGGGAAAGTACTTTCAATAAAATCTTTTTAGATGTTCCAAATCCTATGACCAAGACTAACCTCTGGACAGCGGTGACATTACTGGCATCCCTTCACAATGCCTCCATATATTGTCTTGCTTGTATAATTTAAATTATTTTTTATAGAAAATAATTTTAGTATTTTTTGTGTATAAAAACATGCTAAGTGTTAGAAAAGTAGAGATATGTGAGAAACACGGTCAGCTCCAATGGACGGTGTAGTAAGGAAGAAGCAGACATGAGCACACTCAAGTACAAATATGACAAAAGGCAAAGTACACTAAATACTTGAATGAAAATAAAAGCTAAACACTGTTGTAATATTTAGAATATTTGGGCTTTTTCATGGGAACACATTTTATGAATTTTCTTCTTTCAGCAAGTTACATTAGTAAATCCCAATTACCTAAACAACAAAAAAAACTGAATGGGGAGGTGCAGGGAATAGATATTGAAAAGTGGCAGATCTGGACATGAACACCAGACTTGAAACTTGTTAACAATGTGACTTTGTGCAAGCTTTTCAATTGGCTTTGAACGCTAATTTCCTCATTCATAAAACTTGCAAAATGACGTCCAATAATATATTATCAAGGGTGTTGGTAGTAATTTAAAGACAATGTATGCGTAGCTTAAGAAAATTGTCTGACTTTTAGTAGGACCTAAACAAACCACTAGTTTCCTTTGTCTCACCCTCCCTCCACAGCATTTCAAATCTTTGTTCTATTAGACAATACTTATTAAAGATGCAGCCTAAGGCCACACTCTTCCCAGGAGGTTGTTAGCAATGTTATCTGGGCAGTTCCTCACCTGCTTTCCCACTGTGGCACTCCATCTACTTTTACCAGTTACAGATGCTGATGTCACCTTAGACCCTGCAAACTCCTTTTCCTCTTCTTGACCACCCATTATTGGCTACCCCAAGTGACCCCATATTTTTGGTATCCTCCTTCTTTCCCTCTTTTTTTCCCTCTATTCAACTTGGATAGATTTGCTTACTGATATCTCCTTGGAAACACTCTGTTTTGTCCAAAACTGAACACATCTCCTAATATCAGTCTTACCTCTGCCCTTCCTGTCATTATTTAAAATCAGTGAATCAAGCCCTTTAATCTGTCCCTGAATATTATTATGTCTGTCCTGTAAAGCCCTCATTGAACTGAGGATTGGCAACAAATTCCTCTGAAGTCTTCCTGAACTGAAGTTGAGACTATCAGAGCCCAGTCACATAATGCACATTCTTCTTTGATGTATAAAATATTAATAATTCATGCAACAACATTGTAATGACTTCTACATGACAGCCTTTGTTCTAAGCACAAGAGACAGAGCACTGAACAAAACAAAGTCCTATTCTCATGCAGAGAAAAAGGAGAGACATACAGACAACAAACAAATACACAAATACATAAATAAATACTATGAGGAAATATAAAGCAAAGTAAGGAAGGAATGATTAAAGGCCTGTCTGGTAAGATGAAAAATATGAAAGAAGTAAATAAATGAGCCATGCTGATATTTGTGGGAAGAGAATTCAGGAAGAGAATGCAAAAGCTGAAAATCAGGAATTTGCTTGAGAGCGGCAGGAACCGAGTGAGTCGGGGAAATTAAGTGGTAAAGGTGAAGTAAAAGCTGGGTTAGGACCCACCTTGTAGGAAATAGTAATGATTTGGGAAGTGATTGAGAGGAGAATCCACTGAAGACTTTTTTTTGAAAAGATTTTATTTATTTATTTTTAGACAGAAGGGAGGGGAGGGAGAAAGCGAGGGAAAGAAACTTCAATGTGTGGTTGCCTCTCAAGCACCCCACTACTGGGGACTTGGCCCACAACCAGGCATGTACCCTGCCTGAGAAGCAACCAGCAACCTTTGGTTCACAGGCCAGCACTCAATCCAGTGAACCACACCAGCCAGGGCTGAAGACTTTTGAACAAAGTGACACAATATGACTTTTCTTTAGGGGAAAAAAAAATTGAAGCCGATTTTGGGTCCAAATTCCAAATCTCCCACTATGCTAAGGTAGTCCATCATTTTTGAGGCTCAATTCACTCTTTTAGAAAATGGGGATAATAATAACTGTCTTGTCAAATTGAGAAAATTAAGTGAGGACTTACCAGAATGCCTAACATATGGTGAACACTTTATTGAGAGTACCAAACATTATCTCATTTGCATTTGTCAATATCAGCTTTGTTTCTCTCTAAAATAATGTTTTTCTTGGGATCACATCTAAACAACTGTGGAAACTTTGGGTAGATCTCAAAGACATCCATTTCATTATGCTTCATATTTGCAATCTTGAGCCAACATAAGCAAAATGCAAAAATAAAATGGATTTAAAGCAAAGCAGCAAAACCAGGGATGATTCTTATTAATAGTGACTTTGCCTGTTTTATAATGCTTGAAAGGCACCATTCATAGGTTGATGTATTTTTTTTATTGTAAATACATTCATGAACATATCTTAAGGGAAACAAGCATGTAGAATCTTTGTCTTGCTATTCCTCACTGATTAATTCTCAAATGATAGCTTTGTCTACAAGACATTATGTAAACTGTCTTAAACCCACTTTTAAGAGGATCTTGGCATAAATATGAACCCAGGGGAAAAGGAGATTATTGTGTATAAAACCATAGTAAACTTGCATTCTCTAAATCCACCTAATACATATATATATATATATATTTTTTTTTTATTTTGCTAAAACTCAAGCACAGGGTTGTTTTTTTTTAATTTTAATATTTTTCTAAAACTATTATGCTGTGAACAAAAGCACAACACTGACTTAAACCCAAGGGAAACAGCACATCATCAATGTAGGGCCCTGACATTAAGGAGGGTGATGGGGGGCAAGGCACTGGCACGAAGGCGGAAGGTGTGAAGGGCGAAGAGCAGGGCTATTGACCTTGGGAAACGATATGACAAATGAAGTGTCAGCCATTGATTTTGTCAGTCTCATACTTCATAATCTTTTATCTGTAATAAAATGGGAGGGGAGATGAAATCATTTCCCTGCATTCTATATTGTTTGAACATCATTACCATGAATCACTCAAGAGGGCCTTCCCTATTGCCAGGCAACTACAGCAGCTGCCTATAGCCCCATGGAATGTGATGAAACAGTGTCACTCCATGGCTTATAAAAATCCCTGAAAAAATTAACTTAGTGCTATCATCCCCCTATTTAAAATCATAAAGCTCAAAGACGTGTGATCCTCTTTACTTCATATTTATTTTACAGTATAAAGGAAACAATAAGTTAGCCCATTCCTCCTCTGGGTAGTTTCCTGGCTCCCTTTGAAGAAGGCTCATTTGTGGGCAGTGCTCTGAGACAGAGGCTGCTGCTGCATCCTCTCCCCTTGGGTCAGGAAACCTCCAGGCCACAATCGTGCTGCTCCGTAGTGGAGTCTTCTCTGAGGCACATCTGCCTTCTGCTGGTAACTCAGCAGCATCCTGCAATATTTCTTTCATTTTCTTTTTCTTGTTAAAATCTCTCCTACTGCCTTTGGCAGCTCTTTTGAAACTGTCCCACTCCCCTTAAAAATTTGAAATTGAAGTCTTCCCTGTCACTTTTCGCAAATTAAACATTTAATTTAACAAATGCGTAGTCCTCTGTAGATATCCTTCACGGCCAGATGGGCATGTTTATCAGCATAGCCCTCCCCTCCATGCCTTTTCTGATGCCACGAGGATTGCCCTTCCCTTTGTGGAGGCCAAATTCTTCAATGTCCCTCAGGAGTCTCTGCTGACAGCCTTCAGGAAACAGGGACCGCAGTCCTTCAACCACAAGGAATTAAACTACACCAACAAGAAGAATGATGCTGGGGATGGATTTTCACCCTGGAGCCCCCACACAAAGGGTGGATACCTTGGTTTCAGTTTTGTGATAGCCTAAGTGGAAAACCCACAGAACAGTGAGATGATAATGGGTATTTTGACCTATTAAATTTGTGGTAATTTGTTACACAGAAATAGAAAAACCAACGCATTCCAGATAGATTATTATCTCTTTTTAGGAATATTGTCATTTAATTATTTCCAGTCTTCATGGTCTTGCTGCCCTACTTATACTGTCATCATTGACATCAACATCAACAACCTCTGATAGTGATTCAATATGCTAGATACTATATTTAAGTACTTTAGATTATTTCACTTAAGGCTCATAAAATGGATATTATGAAAATGCAGAATGTGAGCCTGTAGAACTAGGTTGGGGCTTGAGAATCTAACAAATTCCCAGGTTACGCCTCTGCTCCTGACATGAAGCTATGTTTGTGGGCATGATTCACGATACTCAGCTAGAATTTGTAGTTGCATGACTAGCCCTATTGAAACAGGTAATCCCTCTTCGACACCATTCTTATAAGTTAGATAATGTTCACCAAGTGGTATTGACTTGACTTTAATTGAAGTATCTGAGGAAGTAATTAATCTGTCATGTCTCAAAATGTAATCTGAAGGAGCTGTGTGAGGGAAATGTAACCTAAGGAAAATGGTGCTAATTTCTGAATTCTATCTCTTCTCTTGAGATCAGAAATGCTGGAAACAGTGTGCAAGAATGCTTATTGATTTTAGAGAGAGTGGAAGGGAATAACGTGCATTTTTTAAAAAGATTTTATTTATTTATTTTTAGAGAGAGAGGAAGGGAGGGAGTAAGAGAGAGAGAGAAACATCGATGTGAGAAACATTGATCAGTTGCCTCTCGCTCTCCCCATCTGGGGATCTGACCTGTAACCCAGGCATGTGCCCCACCTGACAATTCAACCAGTGAATGATCTCTTTGCCAGATGACAGCCAACCCACTGAGCCATGCGGAACAGGGCAAGAATTTGTGCTTTTATTATTTATTTATATTTTTTATTGTTATTTATTTTATTACAGTTGTCCCAATTTTTGCCCCTTTGCCCTCCTCCATCTAGCCCACATCCTGCTCCCACACACCACAATCCCCACACCGTTGTCCATGTCGATGGGTCATTCATACTTGTTCTTTGACTAGACCCGCCCCTTCCTCTCCACCATTATCTCCCTTCCTCCTCACTGACCACTATCAGTCTGTTCCAAGTTTCCATGTCTCTGGTTCTATTTTTCTTGTTAATTTATTTTGTTCATTAAATTCCTCTTCTGGTGAGATCATATGGTGTGTGTCTTTCTCCGAATGGCTTATTTCACTTAGCACAATATTCTCCAGTTCCATCCATGCTGTCACAAAAGCTAACTTGTTCTTTGAAAAGATAAACAAAATTGACAAACTTTTAACCAAACTCATCAAGAAAAAAAAAAGAGAGGACACAAGTAAGTGAAATCAGAAACGAAAGATGAGAAGTAACAACTGATACCACAAATATTCAAAGGACTAAGAAATTACTATGAATAACTACATGCCAAGAAATTGGACTACCTGGGTGAAATAGATAAATTTCTAGAATCATACAATCCTCCAAAACTGAATCAAGAAAAAACAAAGCCTAATTAGACTGATAACAGCTAGTGAAATTGAAGCAGTAATCAAAAACTCCTGACATACAAAAGCCCTGGACTGGGTGGCTCCACAGGCGAATTTTACCAAATATTCAAAGAAGAACTAACTCCTGTCCTTCTCAAATTATTTCAAAAATTTCAAAAAGAGGGAAGACCCCCAAACTCTTTTTACAGTACCGAGTGTTATCCTATTTCCAATACCAGGTAAAGACACCACAAAGAAAGAAAATTACATGCCAATTACCTCTAATGAACATAGATGTTAAAGCCCTCAACAAAATATTGGTAAATTGGATCCAGCAATACATTAAAAAAATCATACCATGATCAAGTGGGACCTATCCCAGGGATGCAAGGATGGTACAGTATTTGCAAATCAATAAGTGTAATACAGCATAAAGACAAAATGAAGGACAAAAACCACATGCTCATATCAATAGATGCTGAGAAAGCATTTCATAAAATCCAGCACCCATTTATGAGAAGAACTTGTATTTTTAATAAGCTCCTCAGATGAATCTCATGCTACTCAAAAGCAGGGTTTTTCAACCTCGCCACTATTGACATTTTGGATCGGGTAATAATTTTTTTTGTGGGAGGCAGTCCTGTGCATTGTAGAATGTTTAAAAATATCCCTCTGACTGCTACTCACGAGAACTTATAGCAGCCCCCTCCGGCAACAGCAAAAGCTGTCTCCAGGCACTGCCAAATGTCCCTTGGGGAGCAAAATCTCTCCTGGTGAGAAGTTCTGCTCTAAAGTTAGAGGATTACTGATTTAGGCATTATCTAGGAAAGGAAAAACAGAGTACACAGAGTAACACAGGGCTCAGTAACTTTTTTTCCTATGAAAAATAGAACATACTTAGGTCTATAAAAATATGATAGCATAATTTAACTTGTTTAATTAAAATCTCTACGTAGAAACTAATTATTCAGTCACTGCTTAGTTAAGTTTTAACTTAACAATAATTTAGTTTTCAATTTGTAATATCTAGTTAATATTCAGGCTTTAATAAGGCTGAATAGTTCTACTTTTCAAAAGACCATCCTGTTTGATAGAAGCTATTTTTTAAAAAGTTTTTCTTGTTTTTTTTTTTTCTGTCCTCTTAGTATTTCTCATAAACAATGAAGTACTCTTTCTTTCCAACTCCTCTCCACTTTTCCCCTTTTACTTTGTTGGTGTTTTGCTTCTGGAAATTATCTCTGTTGAATAGCTTATCGCTCTTTGCTCTCTGCAGATAAGACAAATAAAAATCTGATACTGAAACTTTCTCAGGGTCTGTATAAATCCCTATCACTATTATGGGAGTGTTTATGTGGATGTGTCTGTTTTCAATGAGGGGAAATTTATTCTGACAACCATGCTGCTGTATTACATACCAATAATAATGGTTCCTTTGAACTTGTATTTTATGCTGCAGCTTATTCTTAAGGCCATCTAGCAACCAAGCCAAGTGTATGTGTGACTTCAACCAGTCATTTAGCCCTTGTTGCCAGGCATAATCCTTTACTTTTCATATGAGCATTTTAAGTACAAGTTTATGTTTGAAATCAGTTAAAACATGATTTTAAATGTGTGCACAATCACTCATTGACCATCAATCATTTCTAGTTGTTCAATAATCTAGTCTGTATAATATGTGTTGTTCTAGGTGATTATGGTTCATTATGATGCATTTAAAATGAAGCCTATCACAGCTACTGCTACATTCTCAAATCCAGAGGCCATTCCAGAAAAAAATCATCTACTGAACAGGTAGCTTTGTTAAAGCTGGCCTGAACACTGCTTATTCATTCCCATGTCAGTCACTTAGCTTTTATTCAGTAAAAATGATGCTGCGACTGGTATAACAACATGGTCCTTAGGCCCTGGCCAGGGAAGTCGTTTGGCTGGACCATTATCCCAATATGCCAAGGTTGTGGGTTCGCCAGTCAGGGCACATACAAGAAGCAACCAGTGAATGAATCAATAAACAAACAACAAATCAATGGTTCCCTGCCCTCCCCTTCCTTTCTCTCTCTCTCTCAAACCAATAAATAAAATTAAAAAACAAACAGACAAGGCCCAACATGGTCTTTAAGGTGGGACAGACATGGGTTTGACCCTAGCTTTGTAGCACTACTTTGGTAAGTTACTTAAATTCCTTAAATCTTAGTTTTCTCATTTGCAAAAGGGGAGGAACCAACCTCATAGGTTTCTTGTGAAGATTAAATGTGGTAAAATATTAAAAATGCTTAGCACAAGGATAGGCCCATGGAAAGTATTCTCAATTTGTAGTACATATTATATTATTCTTTTACTTCTCTTAATCTATCACCTATCTGGCTTTGTGTTCCTTAATCTTGGAGTCAGCATACATGTATGGCTAGATCAGAAATTTGTTTATTCACATTAATTCTTAAATATATATATAGAGGTAGGCAAAAGATGGTTTATAATTGTTCATATGGAAAAAATACTGCAATAATTAATAAATAATAACACAAGAATAAACTTTCACATATTCACAACAGTAAACCTACATTTGCCTACCCCTCTATGTATTTAACATATAAATTTATATACAGCTGTAAGTCACCTGTTAAAATATTTTGGTCTGATTTTTAAAGAACACAAAACATCCAGATACTTAAAATATTTTGGTTTAATGTCAATTGAAGAGATAATGGCTTAAAGAAAATGTATAGGAAATTTAATCCTTTTCCTGTAAGCAGAATGGTTATTAACGAATCTCTTATTTTGCTACCTATTTTCCAGAACTCACACCAAAGAAATAAGGCTCAATTTGGTTTTATAGGGAGATGAATTTTTTGAAACTCACACAAAGTTCAAAAGGTTATACTCAATAAAGTTCTAATAAACATTGTATTGTAGATGACTCATTCAGCCATTGAAATTTATTCAGGCTCTTGCAAGACAATAATTACTTATGTATTTCCTAAGAGAAGAGTCAGAACTTGTTGTAGCATCATGTTAAAAATATTTCAAACTTTTTTCCCCTTACTTTTCATATTTAGAACATCCAAACAACCTTCCCTGGTAGATTACGCTTTTTTGTTTCATCCCCCCACCCTCCAAAATGGAGTAAAACTATCTACATTTCTAACTTGAGTTATATTTATATGTTTATAACCTTGTAATTAAGCCAGTGCAATGTATGTCTATGAATAACTCACTGCAGGGTGAATATAGTGTTCTTTCCCACAAGAGGGGATATAAATACTTTATAATGACAATTCTGATTTTTTGTTCTGTTTTTTAAATATCAGCTTTATTAGGGTGGATAGAAATGAAAACTAAAATATTTAAAGTGTACATTATGGTGATTGCATATAATATGTATATATATTGTGAAAGGGTGTTCATTTATTAACACATCCATCATCTCACATATTTATCTTCTTTTTGGTGAGAACATTTAAGTTCTACTCTCATATCAGATTTCAATTATATAGTGTAGTGTTACGAACTACAGTCACCATGTTATACATTAAATGCTCAAATCTTTTTCATCTGATAGCTGAAAGTTGTACCCTTTTACCAACCTCTCTGATTTTCTTTTTAATCTGAGAATATGTAGCAGCAATTTCTATTTTTTATTCCAGTGGAAGGAGAAAATTATATAAGTCAGAAAGTCTTCATACTTCCAAAGAACCTATATGAGATTTCTTGTGCTTTATGTAGAAAACAGAAGCAACCAGTGAATGAATCAATAAACAGAACAACAAATCAATGGTTCCCTGCCCCCCTTCCTCTCTCTCTCTCTCCCTCTCTCTCTCTAAAACCAGTAAATAAAATTTAAAAACAGACAAACAGACAAACTTAGAAACCTGAGTTTCTAAGGTTCTGCTCCTGAAACTCAGATACTTACATCATGTTTTGCTTATTGGAAACATTTGGACTATTCCAAAGAGAAAAAAGGATCCATCTTTTCAAAATAATAAAGATGGTAGTATTTTAAAAGACAATGCTGTTCTGTTTGGAAGAGCAGCGGGTTTGAGAATCTGAGGATTTGTTGTGATTAGAGTGTGGATCTCCAACTGGGGAAGAGGTCTTAAACCTAAAGCAAAGGGCGCAAATGAATAAAATTAGTGAAATTAAAAAATGTAATCCAAAATACTTCAAGACAAAATTACCATAGATTGTGCAAGCTCTTAAACACTCTAATATTCACCATCAACAACAGTGTACTTACTGACTGAAGTTCTATCATAGTAGGAAAAAAAGCCCACTGAGGGAAACTTTTTATTTTACATAGAAATTAAAGTCGTAACATTTTTATAGTAGATACCCCCCAAAATAAAGAAAACAGATGTTACATAAAATCCTGACTTAGATTCTCTAACACCAAAGCATTTCTTTTTGTTATTAAAAGATAGATAATCCACCAGCTCTGAAAATTGAGACAAATATTTGTTTCTTTAAAGGAATGTCCTGTTTATAGGTGTGTAGTTTCTGTTGTGTTGTGTTCTGCGATTGATTGAAGGGATTGCAATGCGTTAACCTGCGAGGAAACAGGTTCCTCCCTTATTTGCTGGAGAAGAATTTTCATATGTAGCCAGGGCACCAGCGCGTTGCAAGTTGTCTGCCAATGGAACGTGGTGGTCAACTAGAGAGTGGATCTAAGTTGACAAACCCTGGGAAGGCAACCTCTTCAAGGACATCTGATAGGGCACAGCTAAACTAGTTCCTTCTGAAGCCTTGACACACAGCAATGTAGGGGAGTTAGAAGTGACTCCAGAGTCTAGTGAATTTGAATAGTTTCTTAGAATTAGTTATTGGAGATCGAAGTGTGTGCTTGGAAACCAACACCATTGTTATTTATTTCTTTTTAGTCTCTAGAGGTCAAGAAAAATGGTTTTGAAAATCCTCTATTGCCTCATCTCTGCTAAGAAGAACCATGCAGAAGTTCTGTGGGCGCTATTTTGTTTGTTTTGTTTTTCTATCCTTGCATTTATTTGTATTTATTTGTATGTATGTATTTATTTATTTACCAAAGGAGAGCATTCCACCTTATCCCTTCTCAAGCAGGATTCTTGATGGGAAAATACTCATAGTTAGTCCCTTCTGACAGCTACACACTGAGAGAGGACCTCAGGTGAGTGTCCAGCTACTCAAAAGCACAGCAAAGCTGCAATGGGTAAAATGATTAAAAGGTTAAGGATTCCTTCCTACCTCTTTTTTCCTCCTTAAGCTCTGACTTGCCTGATGAGATTGCATTTCTGAACTTTAGATATTTTCCCTTCCCCAGGGCGTTATTTTATAACATGATAGTAAATATATTAGATCTGCTATTAGATTGTATATTTGAATAAAGATATTTCTTGAGAAGTCATAATCAGCCATTTATATTTTATTTCTAATATAATGTGCTAAATTCTCAGACCCACACCAGAGCAGGTAACGAATAAACAGGGGAGGAGAAGAATTGAGATAGATAAGCATTCTCTTCTCTAATCTGTATAAGCATTATAAGACTTCTGGATCTTTTCATTTTCTCCAAAATTACATTTGTTTTCTCTCAATAACACTTTCTCTGTGCATTTTTCCTTTAATTTCTCCAAGTGAGAATAGAAATCTCAAGAGGAATGCTTAGATGATTTATAGCTATCACTACACCTCTGGTATAAAAATATCATCTTCTGTGATATACCATTTGAAGTATTTGATTGTTTTATAACTTGTCAGGAAATTGCTGGAGTTTGACTCTTATTATGATTGCATACTCATGTGAGAACTCATTGATAATCATAAAAAGAAACTCACAACATAAATTAAAGCAAAAAGCAATCTTAAACCTGTCATTCAGGATTCAGAACACATAGAGGAAAAAAAAAAATCCTTCTCTGGCATATGTTGCAGACCTCCCTTCTCCAATGCTATTTGCTATTACTATTTTAGTCCATTGTATTTCACTTATCTGGGAGAGTGAAATAAGGCTTAAAGCACAAAGTCAGCAGTTACAGTGAAAAGAACCTATCTGGACCAGCAGTGTCTTCCTGGTTGGTCCACCAGAAGTCCTAAATTCTATTAACCACTCTGGAAAGGAACAGCTGTGTGATATTGAACAAAGTTATTTTGGAAAACCTCAGTATCCTCAGCTGTGTCTTTTAAGATAATAATATTTTCCCTACCTACTGAGAAATAGTATGTGTATCAAATAGATTATATGTAAAAATGTATGAAAACATAAAATTCCATATAAATATAAGGTATCTCTTCTAGCCTTCATTCTGAGAAGTAAATTAGACTTGAGAAAACTTTATATAGTGTAATAAATAATTAAAATCAATAAAATTAAGTATAAATGATATTTTCATAGTTTTAATTACCTGTCTCTTTTACTGTTAATAGATCAGTTTAAGATTATGACTGCAGAGTTAGGAAATATTCCACAAATATTTATTGTGTTATTTCAGGATACAGCCATGTAACCTCAAAATGTTGCTACTTGGACACCATTGAAAAGTGGTAAACCCATTGGTTGCATGTCTGAGACAGTAGTGTTTAACAGATACTCACTGAAAACATATCTGCATACATTTTGAAATGTACATTTATTATAGACTTTACTGATATCAAGGATGTCTAGCACATAATTTACAAATAATAATGAATATGCAATGCTTTTTATTATAAATTTTATATAGTCAATGGATTTTCACAGAATGTTTTAGTTATTTTTTCTGATATTATACTAGTAGCCAACCTATGGACAGTGAGTGCTGTTGTTACAATTGTAGCTGCAGTTCACAGAATGCTGGTTGATATATTTGTTTCATTTGACAGTTAGATGAAAGTAAAACATCACAACTCTATGTTGGAATGTCACTTGTTCATAAGCGGTCAGTGTGAATGTTTTCTTTGGTAAATTGGATAATAATCTTCAAATATTAAAGGCATATTTTATCAATTAATGGCTGAAGACAAAACACACTTTAAATTTAATCTCCATTATTAACATTTTCTCTGCAGTCTTACATTTAACAGTCAGTGAAGTAATAAACTTTGATCTGTGGCATCTGCCGATTTCTGTGGTATACTCTTACAACTAATATAAAGCTACCAATGTGACCTCATTAAATGCAGAGTTGGAAATAAGCATGCACAAAAGCGCACTGTCACATAATTATTTCCACTATACAGACCCAAAAGCTTAGGTAATAGTAAATGTAGTAAAATAATTAAGACGGAACAAGTTTGAGTATTAATTTTGTTTCAATGAATATAAAATTTAATTGTGACTATATAATTTAATTTCTTGATAATGTCTGTGATTAACAACTGGACACAATATTCCTGGAAGATTTCACAATTGGCCATGATGAACTGGTACAAGCCAGCTCCAACATACTATGGGCCCCAGATCATGCTGGCATAGCAATGAATTGTAGCAAGAAAGTGTGAAATGTTTGAAACTAATAATATGCACTTGCTGCTGAGTCACCTCTCTGTCTATTCACCATTAGACTTTATAACCTTATAAACCCTCTTGGGTTTTTTGCTCACACATTTACATGGTCACTGCAGTTGTCTACCAGGGAACTTGAGACCCTGAGGCCATATAAAAATATTCAGAATATGGCATTTCTCAGGAATTTCTCTAATCATAATGGTTGAATAATTTTCATACAAAGACACATTTTCTTACAGTAAAAGATGGCTAGTTTTGAAGTTATGCCTTTCTGTCCTCCAAAGAACTAGCAAATACAGCAATTTTCAAGATTCTCCCCGTAGCATAATATTCTCAAGATCCATCCATGTTGTCACAAATGACAGCATTTTTATCATTTCTTATGACTGAGGGGTATTCCATTGTATATATGTACCACAGCTTCTTTATCCAATCATCTATTAAAAGACACGCCAGTTGTTTTCTTTATCTTGACCACCATGAATAAAGCTGCAGTGAACATAGAAGTGCGTATATCTTTGTGAATGAATGTTTCTAAACTTTTCAGGTAGATACCCAGGAAAGGGTTTGCTGGGTCATATGGTTAGGGGGTTGGGGGCGAAGTAAAGGGTAAAAGGAGCCAAATACATGGTGATGGAAGATGACCTGACTTTGGGTGGTGGGCACACAATGCAATACACAATCATATAACATGGAAATGTACACTTGAAACCTATCTAATCTATTAACCAATGTCATCCCAATAAACTTGATTAATTAGAAGTAAATAAATACAAAATAAAAAGATTTTTCCTCTGTACTAGATAAACTCAACTCTTAGTTGCACTCTTAGTGCAATAAAACAGAATTTTAGGCACTGTAAATATTTTAAGCATTTTCTTCATGTACTTTCTATCCCTTCATATACTCTTCTTTCCATATTATTTGTTTTAGTCAATTGCTTTTCTATCCACAAGTTATCAAAATAAATCTGGATGCCATACTAGTTTTCTCTTTTTCCTCATTTTCAAAACTTATAAATTACCAAGACCTGATATTTCTTCCTCCTAAATATCATTGCATGTATTACAACCTAAAGTGCAGGAACAACACCTAGACCCAGGAAGCTCATAGTAACTTTTGTAATGAACGTATGAGTCGGTGAGTTGATTCAGACATGGCCCCATCCCCTCTACCCGCCCCCCCCACCCCCGCCAAATGATCTATTTATACCTTGTGGTGAAGGAGTAAGGCTTATATATTTGGCCTAAATTGCCTGCACTAGCATATGCTTTGGGTGATTTTTAGTTTTTCATGAAAAAATTTACAATGAGGAATTTCCAAAAAAATGAAGAAATCAGTGAGTGATATGTGACTCCTTTAGTCTTGTAGGTGTATCATGAGAAAACCTCTGCAAATAGATTTTTAAAGTTTCTTTAAAATTTAATTCACTTTCTTACTTAATACATACTAGAGAGAATGAGTGATATTTGGGGCTAAATAATTCACTGCCAGTATGACATTATGACTCATTAATTAAAAAGTAGAGCTATCAGAGCCATTTACATCAGTACCTTCATTGGCATCCAGTGCAAAATGTCCCCAAGTAAGACACTTGTGTCAAATGCAAGTGTCACGCAATGTTTGCTGCAGTATTCCTCTTTTTTAACTAACTTTTTTTTATGCAGATGGCAAGATGATAAGGAAGAAATCACTCAGAAACCCTCTAAAGCAAGCCTCTTAAATCTTGGAGAGATTTTTATAAAGGCCTGGCTTTTTCTCCCCAGAAAAATGAATATCTACATATAAAAGACAATTTTGCATGGAATTTCACGAAGTTTTACAATCTACAGATTAAAAATCAATGCTTCAGAGAAACTCAGTTTAGGCTAGTCTTAGCAAAAATAATAAATAATTATAATAATAAAAATAAATTAATTCAGGGAAAGACAGATTCATCCTTGAAATAGACAAGAATGACCCAGCCAGTCCTGTGAATAAACATGCTCCTGCTCAATGACCAAGAATAACATTGGAAAGGGAATAGAAGGACAGAGTACAGTCAAGGACTCATTTATTTCACCAGAGGATTTCCTACTATTTCTAGGGCTCCCCTTGATTTCTGTCCTCAATCTTCATTAAGGGTAGAATGACAAAGAATTACATCTGACTGATTTAGAGTGAAATAGAACTAAAAAGACTTCTCATCTCTTTCTCTTTTATTACACATATAAAAAATAAATGCTCACATGTGCTCAGAATGTTATAAGCACATTTTATGATCCCAATGTCATAAACATACAATTTACATTTTGTCTCTGTGGTTTGTGTTGTCCCCTGAATATTGTTATATATTTAGAGACTTGTATGCAGCAGGAAGATACATGATTACTTTATAATGAAGAAGACTAAAGTAAGCTTATAAAATGGTCGCTTAAGTTTTCATTATGGCCCAACTCTTATTATCATATTCACAATGAACATCAGGGAATTGTATAGTAAGAAACTTAACTCCAATACAGTCAATTCATAATGTCAAAATAAGATATATGATCACATGCTAACCCTGTAGATCAGCAGTTTTCAACCCGAGTGCCGCAAGATTTTTTTTAAGTATATTTTATTGATTATGCTATTACAGTTGTCCCAACTTTTTTCTCCCCTTTATCTCCCTCCACCCACATCCCCCACCCTCCCGCACCCACCCCCTTAGTTCAAGTCTGTGGGTTGTACATATAAGGTCTTTCGATTTTCCATTTCCTATATTATTCTTAACCTACCCCGTCCTATTTTGTTCCTACCAATTATGCTTCTTATTCTCTGTACCTTTTCCTCCCGTCCTCCTCCTCCCCCTCCCTACTGATAACCCTCCATGTGATCTCCATTACTGTGATTCTGTCCCTGGTCTAGTTTGCTTAGTTTTAGTTTTTGTTTTTTTAGGTTCAGTTGTTGATAGTTGTGAGTTTGTTGTCATTTTACTGTTCATAGTTTTGATCTTCTTTTTTCTTGATAAGTCCCTTTAACATTTCATATAATAAGGGCTTGGTGATGATGAACTCCTTTAACTTTTCCCTACCTGGGAAGCACTTTATCTTACCTTCCATTCTAAATCATAGCTTTGCTGGAGCTGCAAGGATTTTTAAAACAGGCAATATCTGACCATTTAGTCAGGGGCACTGACCTCTTTCCCTTAGATTGTCAAATAAAAAGAATGACAACAGCCAACACAGCAATAGGCATCTGGTGCGAATGCCCTGTCTTGAACCAAAATGTGTATGTCATGCAATAGAGTTGCATCTTATTGGTCATTGCATATTAAGATTGCATCTGACTTGTTGATTCTTGGTGCCAGAAATCCTTACAAACAAGTATAAGCACCTAATCTTTTAAGAGGTCACTTTGGAGAAAAAAAGCATAAGTAATTACCATTATTATTATTTTGTATATCAATCAAAATTATACTTATTTTTTTGCCAGCAGTAAAAAAATAAGTTTTTGATGTGCTACAGAATTTTAGTAATTAATTTGTGTGCCATGAGATGAAAAAGGTTGAAAATCGCTGGCATACACACACACACACACACACACTCACACATATTTGCGACAAGTTTTCACATGTTCAACAAATACCTTTACGAAACATAATTTAGATTTTTAAATTATTAATCGGGGTATGCTATTTGGATAATTTTAGGTCATTATAATATGTTTACAATTGGCAAAAAGTGATATTAGGGATGTAATTTCTCCTAAAAATTCTGGAATATAAAAATCTTTATTCTTACATTTAGATTGACTTTGATATGTATATATTTCTTTTCAACTTTCTATGCACATAAAGGGAGTTGGAAAATCAGCACATTTTTGAGGATGAAGTAGCCCTCATAATGCAATTTTTCCTTAATTATCTAATAAATAGTTATTTTTTCTTTATAAATGATCGAAAAATAATTGTTGGAATTCTTCTCTTTATTATGTATAACATATTTTTCATTAATTTTGCAAATTTCTTTAGCCAAAAGTTCAAGTAATGCTTCTCTTCACAAACTGTTAGAACAGAATTTTATGAAAGCTGGTTTCATACAATGTCTGTATATTAACCATACAGGCCAGATGTACAAATGTAAAATAAAATAATGAATAAATGGAGATAGCTGAATAGTACAAAATAAGAAAGACTTTTTTGGGAAAAAACAAAATTCAGATGAGGGAAGCTTTTTTAAAGAAAAACCTGGAATAATATAGATAATCACCTCAATTTTCTATTTAATTTAGGTAGTTAAAAATATTGCATTTCTATAAAAAGTGATACTTTAATCCATGCCCTACTTTCTTTTTTCCCATTGATGAAACAGAATAAATTGTTGACTTAAAAAAGCCAATGACATCTGACAATATTTTGAGAAAGAAAAACGAAAGGTCTAAAGGTTTTATCAGTTAGTGTTTCTTATCACAAAGGAAAAACATTCTCTATTATATGTTTCAGAAGAGACTGGGTGCATTCAGGGTGGTATGGTCGTAGACTGTAATATATATTTCAAAAAACAAACAAGCTCAATACCCATACTGAGTATGGAAAAAGGAACAGGGAAGAGTAAGGTTATATGTTGTTCTTGATGGACGGAGAATTACTGGAGATAAATATTTTTACTAGATCCCAAATGTTCCTAGTCTATGTGTAGTGGCTTTGTAATGTATCCACTTGGCTAGGCTGGACATTTCCCAGAATTCTCTTCACTGTGTTTCCAGTTAAAATGGGCAACAAGGGAGGTTTCAAGAGTCATGGAGGGCAGAGCAAAGCAGCAGCCGTTCCATCTTTCAGACACACTATGACTTACCTGCTAATTCACCTCTTTGGTGTGACGCTGCATCCACACTTGAAATTTCTACTTCTTCCTCTGGATCCTTCTTTAACTTCAACACTTGGACTTGATGACAAACGGGCCTCAACTTCCACAGGACACCGAAATATTCAAGGTCAGAAGCAACAGGAGCTGATATGGGTTCCAGTCTGTTCTCATGGGCTCTGACTCATGCTTGTGACTGGTAGTGATCCTTGACCTCCCCTCCTTCACATCCATTTTGCTTTCTCCACCTCCTGCCCTGCAGACTTTAAGCTCCAGCAATAGACACAAAGAGAAAAGAAACTTTTTAACCATCTCCCACAAATTGGGTAATGTTAAATCTCTTCATATAAAAATATATATCCTAGTGGTTATACTTGTATGATTAAAATCTGACTGAAAAAAAGACTCAATATCTTGTCGGCATGAGAACTTCTTACATTTTTCTAGTTTCAAAATGATTATCTCCTAAAACAAATAATTTTATATTATCATGACTATCCCAACAATAATCCCTTATGATTTTCTCACTGGGTGAACTCTTATTTGTAGAAGTATGCACAGACTCATTGTTAGACTTTTTCTGTAGAGTATGGGACTTAGGGTTGGCTTAATAATTACAAAGCTACAATCTCAAGAAAGTCTAACTTCCTATCTATGTAAGTTTAACAGAAATATGTATAATTGATGGAAATATTTTTTTCACTTTCCAAAGAAAAATAAGATGAAAAACAAATTTGTAAGATGGAATATTGGCCAACCTATAATAACTAAATTAGTGGCCAAAAAATTGAGTACACCGTAATAATAAGATCCACTGTGAATTTCTGAATTACATTTGGTTTTTTTTTTTAAAGGCTTTTTTTCATGCAAAGAATTGAATTATATATGTGTGTACTCAATTCTACATTGCAATAATGCCCAAGGGAAGCACTTTTTAATGTAAGTTTTTTCTCCAGTTTTTTAACCCTTGGGAAAATCTGTAACTAGAAATACCTGTTAGCATGTGTGCAAACTGGTACACATCAGCCAAAGTAAAAAAGAAAATTTTCCAAATACTCTGACAGGAAGGTAAAGGTGTCACTCTCATACACAAGCATAAGGACTCTAATAAACTAGTTTCAATGTGCAGAAAATAGAATAATGGCCTCCCAAAGGTGCCCACATCCTAATCCCCAAAATTCATGAATATGTTATATTGCATGACAAGGGAGACTTAAAATTGCAGATGGAATTGAGTTTGCTAATCAGCTAATTTAAAGACAAGGAGATTATGACATATAATCCAAGTGGCCTCAATGTAGTCACAAGAGCCCTTTACTGGAAACAGGGAAAGCAGGAGAGTTAGAACAGGAGACAGCATCATGAAAAAGGCCTGACTATCCATTCTTGGCTTTGAAGATGGAAGCAGGGCAAAGGCCAAGGAATGTGGGTAGCCTCTGGAAGCTAAAGTAGGCAAGAAGCCCTATCTGTGTGACTCAGTTGATTGGAGCATTGACCAGTACACCAAAGGTTGTGGGTTCAGTTCTTGGTTGGCACACATGCCTAGTTTGTGGGTTTGATCCCTCGTTGGGGTGAGTATGGGAAGCAACTGATTAATGTTTCTCTTTCATGTTAATGTATCTCTCTCTTTCTCTCACTCTCTCTCTCTGGCTCCTTGCTCCCCTCCCTCTTTCCCTTCTCTTTCTGAAATCAATAACTATATCCTTGGGTAAGGATAAAAAATAAAATAAAATAGGCAAGAAAACAGATTATCTTCTATAGATTCCAGAAAGAACACAATCTTGCTTATAGCTTGGTTTCTGATGTAAAGAATTGTAAGATATTAAATTTGTGTTGTTTTGAGACTCTGTAAGTTAGAAGTAATTTTTTACAACAACACTAGGAACCTAATAAACATGATACAAGAACAAAATGAGTGATTGAAGTCAGCAACTTCAAAAGACTTGTCTTTGTGTTCAATATCGGCTCTCTCCATCCTACTGAAAATGAGGGGCAAAATTAGGAATAACTGTACAGTTAGATAAAATTTACATAAAGAGAAATGAACCCATATTAAGAAATCTTCAGGCAATTCTGTTTTCCCAGATTTCTAACTTTTATAAAAGAAAAAAATTTTAGAGAGGGAAAAAAAATTTAAACATGTGCAATACTGCCTAGCTTACAGCTCCATGTCCCCCACTGCATTATATCTTTTGATTATGCAAAGTTCATTTCAGCTCAATGTAGATTAAATCGAATAGTGACATTCCCAACTGGACTACCAGATGGAATCACATTTTAATTAACTTTTCAACCAGCATACAGATGTGCTTCTTGTGATCATTATCAAGAAATCATTTGCTTTCAGCAAAATGAGGAGCCCTGGTGGCAGATTGTAGCTAAGAATGATTGATCACATCTGAGATCATTAACCTTAAAATTCTTTTAATCATTTATTGACAAAACCAAGAAAAAGCTTATAAATTACTGTTGAATACATCTAAGTATATTATCACGTACTTTTTAGGAGATTAAATTAAAGGAAATATTTACATGGTATAATAATGATCTATGTATGTATATTATTACCAACTTCCCAAATTAAGCTTCCATATATTATGAAAGCATACACTATTGAAACAAGAACTTCCTTGCAACTACTTTTTGTTCTTCATCACCATCAGATAATTCCATTTATATTGAATGCTTTAAGAATGATAAAGTCCCTATCTTCCAAGTGTTTGCACCTTAAAAAAGATCACCAGCATGAATAATTATCTTTAAGAAGAAAAAAATTAAGTGATTATCAAAGAAACATAAAATATAACTAAAAATTACGTAGGAAGGATGAAACAGCATATATTTATATAACTTATTATTTAACGTTTACATCTGTTCTTTCCAAGCTGTAAGCAGTAACTTGGACTCCAGTAACTTGAAATGTTAGTAAAAAAAAAAAAAAAGCCATTACTAATATTTAAAAACCTTTTATTTGCTTATTCCAAAATTTATGTGAAAGTCGATGCGTAAAATAGTTCTGTTTTTATCAGTTATTAAGTTACTATAATATGCTCACTTTCAAAGGAAAAAAAAAAAGGTATCTGTCTTTAAAAAGTTTCAGGCTGTGAGAGAAGACAAGGTAGGCATTTAAGGAGGTTCTGACCCAGCTCAGATTGTTTGGTATGTCTTTAAGGTGTCAAGGTGGAAATTATTCCATCATTCATTCCATTCATTCCATCTTAATTCATAAAAGTGACAGCATGTTTATTAACCTAGGTATAGAATGTTCACTGAATTAATTAAAATTGCAACTTAGGCTTCCGTCCTTCAAGCGTAATAATTTACCTACCACAGGAAGTCAGGATTATTCTTCTGTCTCTCTGAGTGACCATAGAAAAGACAGCTAAGCTCTCTGGACCTCAGTGCATTCATCAGAGAAATGAGTAATGTCCAGTTGTAATTAGTACCTAAACCCCTTTTGCAATCAGTAATATTTCATACGGAAGCCCAATGATTAAAGCAGATAATGGTGGAATGTCTTTAAACTCAAGCAGGGGTGGAGGAACCTCGAGTTCCAGTCACGTTATCTGTCACATTCTTCTCCCTAGAGCCCTTTGAGGCCCCTCAGGGGCCAGGCTGAAAGCTAACACAGTTCCCCAGCATGGCGCCTGGCTCAGCCCATCTCCTTTAAGTTCATCCTTCAGAAACTATCAGAAACAATGGCAGCTGGGCCTCTGCTCTCCAGACTCCACTAGTTCCCAACCGAGTGGCTGGTCCAGGCAATCTGGCCCTGAAAATATTTGTTCTTGTAAAAATTTTCTAGAAAGATAAAACTCGTGGGAAAAGAAAAGGAGTAAGAAGAGGAAAAAAATGGAAGAAAATGAATAAAACTTTCTTTTAGTCTTAATAATTTATATTTTATTGTCCCTTACTCTAGAATCTCATGCCTTTTTGCTGTAACTAAATAGAAAAATTAGGTCATGGACTACATAAAAAAATTACAGTGCAGGAGCAACTGCTCTGAAATATCATTTTAACCCTTTTGCTAGGCTCGATTCAAACTCTTTGACTGCGAACACAGTGGCTTTCTTGTGGGCCTAATGAGGCCTGTTAATGCTTGTCTTATTGTAATAAGGGCTCACTTGCTTTGCCACAAGGCTAAAATGGTCGCTTGAATGAAAGGCCATTTAGTTAAACTAGTGTAAAATAAATTCTAAAAAGTCCACTATCATGTTGATCAACAGAATCCTTCATTCATTTAAAATACTTACTTCTCAAACAACAAGGGCAAGTCTGGACTAAAGGATGTTCTTATTGTAGTTTTATTCTTTTTTGAAGAACTTTCACTTTTTCTTTTTAATGTTTTGCTGCTCCTGAGCTGAACCAGACAAAAAAGCACTTACCTTCTTAGGTAATATTCTCTCAGTAGTCTCTAAACTGGCATTCAAAAAGTGATGGTGTTATTATGGACTCAAAATAGTAATGGTTAAGGGATCCAAATGACATGCTGGAGTAAAGCCCAGTCAACATTACAATGCTTATGATGTCCACATTTTCTCTGTAGTTTATTCATAAATGTATTGACAGTAACCATACACTAATGTAATCTAACATTTAGTGAAGTCTCTGGTTCTGCCTTAGCTTCATGGTGCTTCAAGATGCTTCTCAGGTAAGCACCAGGGTTTATTAGTTAGGAAAGACCCTAAGATATTATCAGTACTTGTGAAAAGCAACTCCAGAGACTGAAGTTGGTACAGATGTGATCTCTCTAGTTCAGAAAGTATGTTGATAATGAGTTTGTGTGTTTGCCAGTTCATACAATAACTTACCCCTGAAGACTTAAATTTGCAAATGTTAACTGATTTAACAAAGATTTGGATTATAGGAAGAGTGAGTTAAAGGAAATAATATTTCAATAACTATCAATTTCCATTTTCACCTTAAGTATGATCCTTTTTCTTTTTTAAGATTTTATTTATTTATTTTCAGAAAGGAGGGAAGGGAGGGAGAAAAGGGGGAAACATTGATGTAAGAGAGAAACATTGATCGATTGCCTCTTGTGCCCCAACTAGGGACCCAACAGCAACCCAGGCATGTGCCCTGTCTGGGAATCAAACCAGTGACCTTTCACTTTGCAGGACAATGCCCAAGCAACTGAACCATGCCGCTCAGGGCTAAGTGTGATTCTTTAATCCGTGTAATACTCCACCATAGATGGGCAGCCCATTTCCTCTCCATCCCCTATGGCCTCTATGACCTGCATGTCTCTGGTGAAGAAATATAAGGACTATTGGAAAAACATTTTCATCTTTTTCCTTTCCACATACTGGCTTTCTTTCATTTGAGATATTTCAGCTATTTATTTAGATCACAAAATACCAGAATCCTAAAAAAATTTATATTAGAAATTTGAATATAAACATTCAATTTATATTAGAAACTGGAATAAAAAAACATTGTTTTATTTTATCGTTCTCAGAACACATAAAAGTTAGTATTAGGGTCCAAAATGTCATTTTATTCATTTTATTTCATTGACTTCCTGTTATACTGCTTCTCATTCTAAGAGTTGAAACTATATTGGTGCAGTAGAAAAAGCCCAGGAATAGGAATTAGACAAATAGGGTTGAATTCTGGCTCTAGCTTTATTAGCTCTATGACTTCGTATAAAACATTCTTCTGCTCTGTGTCTCAAATGTTTATCTTGTACATGGGTTATTGTGATGGTCTACATGTGAAATGCAGGTAAAATCATTTCTAAGTTCAGTGTTAGAATATCTGTTAAGTGGTATTTGAGTTGCTTTGAAAAAGTCACACGTAGCCTTAAAATGAAAAGTGTCTTCATTACTTAGGAGACTGCTGCATCCATCGCAAAATCAGATTACATAATAAAATAAAATTTCTCTCATTGTTCATTGGAAGAGGTAAGAGTACCACTAATACATTGCTGATAGGTAAGGCCCAGTAATTTGTATTCAACTGATAATGTATCATTGACAATACTCCTTTCTTCCCTCTGATAAAGCCCATGTATGTATCTTGACACAGTTATCTGTCTTTCAGGATGTTTCTCATTCAGCCTCAAGTTTATTGAACTTGCTCACTCAATCTAAATCTGCATTAAGGGTTTATATTCTTTACTAGCTTCCTTGTTATATAGAAATACAGTATTTCTACTTATTTTTGGTGATTTTTTTTTCCTGTTCAGATGCTCAATAGTCCAAGGTGTACAGATCAGCCGAAAATATTGCTTCACCTCTTGAGTCTTTTTTTTTCCCCAAGAGGAAGATTGGATTTTCGCTCTGTCATGAACTTTTTACTTTTTTCCTTCATGAGCTGTCCAAAATGACAGTGTCAGACACAGCAAGGCAGTGTGTGCACTCCTGGTGTTAAGTTTAGAAACCAAGTTGACAGAGGAAAACAAGAGCCCTGGTAGTGTCTGGAACTGAACATGTAGCATCTACTTAAGTTGGTGTTTGGTGGCCCTAACATTTTAGATAAACTACCATAGCAGACTTTATTTGCTGTTAGATATCTGAGTCACATAGGACACTAGCCCATGATATGATATATTTGAAAGAAGGACGAAAGCTTCCTTCATTGTATATGTGGCCTCCTGACTGTTATCAGCTAGCCAGGTGAGAAGAGCAGTCTCAATGTAATTTGTTGATCCACAAATCTTGTCAGAAATCTAAAACCAGAGTTTCTCAAAAACGGCCCTATTGACATATTGGACAGGATAAATTTTCTGTTGTGAGGGGGTTTTCTTTGCGTTGTAGAATTCAGTACTTGGTATCTCTGGCCTCTGCCTGATAGATGCCAGTAGCACCACCAACCACCACACCCTACTCAGTTGGGAAAACCAAACATTTCTCTAAATGTTGCCAAATTTTCCCTGGGGGGAAAATGTCCAAGGCTGAAAACTACTGATCTAAGAATAGAGAGGATAGTGAGATGGGAAGCAAAATTGCAGTTCATCCTCTGGATCTTTGCCTTCCCTTTCTTCTTCCTTCCATGCTCATCATTCTGTTAAAGAACATTACCATAATGTGTGCATGCCTTCAACTTGTAATGAAAAATTATTTTGCAAAGTTGTCTAATTAGTTTTTGCCAATTTTATGGGTAAAAGCTTAGCTTATTGATTTTGATTATATTTTATAATTACAAATGAGGTTGAAGAGCTTTTCATATGTTTATTAAACATTTGTGATTTTTCTTCTTTGAAGTGGCTATTTAGAATACTTTCATTAATTTTTCCAGGTAGTATTTTTGTCTTCCATTAATTTTTAGGTATTCTATGAACATATAATAGTTCTTTGTCAATTATGTGTTTTGTACACATTGTATTCACATTTGTGATTTGTCTTTTCTCCTTTTTATAATATTAGGTACTTATAGCATTTATGATAGTCCCAAAATATTTGAAAATGAAACAACTGAGGACAAAGAATTATATTAAATCTTTATAGCAACTTCAGAAGTGATATCCTTCAATATTTTTTATCCTGAATATTTTGTATTCAGAAAATTTCTGAAGCCTTTTTAGTTAATTATAATAACTTAGTTTCAGACACTTTTGAATTTTTTGGTATAAATTTACATCCTCTAAAAATGGTTGTTTTATTTTCTTCCTCTTCTCCCATCTGCCTTTTTCTTCCATTTTTATTGTTTCACCATGCCTTACTGCATGGCTCATAATCTAAGACAATGTTGTGTAGAAGTGGTGGCAGCTGACATCCTTCTCTTGTTCTTAATCTTGAAAAGACTGTTTTAACCTTACATGTTTAGGGTAATATAAATATGCTGTAAGATTTTTGTGATTGTTCTTATATCAGTTACAGAAAGTTACAGTATATTCCTATTTTACAGTAAGTTCTTTTTATCATGAGCTGATGTTGAAGTTTATTTTTTTCTATATCCCTTAGGATAGATATTACTTTTCTCCTTAAATTTGTTGATAATTGTCTTTTTAAATTTAATAGACTCATAACCAGAGAGAAATGCAAATTTGTCAATTTTATTATTTGTGCTATATTTGATGAATTTAATTTGCTAGCATTTTGTTCAGAAATTTGCATCTATGGTCATGGATTAATTGCCCCTTAATTTTTTTTCCTCTTCAGTATTCTATTTTGAGTGTCAATGTTATGCTAACTTCATAAAATGAAACAGAGTTGTTATTTGTTATTCTTTGGAGGAAATGTGTGTGCTTGAAATTGTTCACTCCTTAGAAATTTGGGAGAACTCAATGGTAAAACTATCTGCAGTCTGGGTCTTGTGTTCTCTTTTTAATATATATATATATTTAACATTGATTCAGTGTCTTTTATAGTTAAAAAGTGTTTCAGCCTGGGATCCCTCAAAAACAAAATAGTCTGAGACAATTCAAACACAAAAAGTAGAATGAGGGACAAAAAGAATGAATAAAGAAGGATGGTGAACCAGTATTTGGATGTATTACTGAGTTAGCCACTGTCAAGTGCTCCTGCTTGGCTGGTTTCACAAAATATTCCCTGTGAAGCTGTATAATCACATCATATCATCAATTCAGTCAATTAAGAAGATACAGTTGACAAAATTTAATACTGTTTATGATAAAAACTCCAGCTACCTAGGAATAGAGATTTCCCCAATTTAATAAAGACCATCTACAAATGCAGCTAACGTTACACTTAGTGGCAAAGACAAAACTCACTAAGATGTGGAAGAGGCAAGGATGAATGCCCTCATCCTTTCTATTTAACATGTTACTGGAAATCCTTGCCAGAGCAAGAAGGCAAGAAAAAGAATAAAAGTAGTAAACATTGAAAAATATGAAGCAAAATTGATTTTATTTGCAGAAGACCTGATTGTTAGCATAGAAAATCCTAAGGAGTACAAAAACAGATTATGGGAAAGAATAAGTGAGTTTAGAAAAGCCAATACAAGATCAATGTACAAAAAATATAAAATGTATTTCTATTTTTTCAGAAAATAATTTGAAAATGAAATTTAAAAATCAACTCTATTTGTAGTAACATTATAAATATAAAATACTCAGGAATAACTTGAAAAAATAATGCACAAGACCTGTACAACAAAAGCTAGGAATGGCTGCAGTTCTAGTTCTAGAAATATAGTTTGGTCCATCTTGGATTCTGATTAATAATTTTAATAGATGTTTCTTATTGACTCATGTATTTATTTTCTTCATTTATTTTATTAAATATTTGGAACATAATTCCTTGTTGCACAGTGTCAGAACTGGAAGACTATGCATGTTAAATTCAACTGTTAGTTAATTTGCTGACTGTCATGTATGATACCTTGTTTCCTTGTATATTTTTGAGTTTTTACAGTGATTTTCTATATCTTGGAACATTACCTGTGGGAATTGTTTTGAGATCTAAAAGTAGGCTCCATCAGAGAAAATTCTGCCAGGATCTGAGGGCACTACCAGCTTGAGATCACACTTTAAAATAAATTCTCAGCTTGAGGTATTTTGGTCCAGTCAGGTAATTTGAATTTAGGCTAGCTATTGTTACAAATTCTCAGGGGAAAGCATTTTTCCCCTCTTCTAACTGCCATGTGTCATGAAGACAATTTTCTGTGTAGTCCCCAGAAAGAAGATGAATATTTTCTACTTCTTCATAACACTAACAGTGTAATCCTTTAATGCCGCAGATACTATGTGTGTTTCCTATTAGACTATTCTATTGGAAGACCCTGAATTTTGTTTCCTTTACTACAACAAGGTATGATATTAGAAAGTGTTGCTCAAATTCATCCAACTTTCAAAATATTCTCAAGATCAAAGGCTAGTTTTAGTGTTCTACTTATGCCTCTGGATTTGTGCCTTCATTTAGTCACTGGACTCAGAGTAAGAAGCCAGTCTACAAAACTTCTCCACTGCTGATACACAACGATGAGAATGAGAGCTTGTGAAGTGTATAAGAGTCGCATGAGATGGCACCAGCATGCTTGGTGCATGTTTTTGAGGGAAAAGAATCTGAGTCAAAATAGCAAGTGCTAAACATTATCAGAGAGTGTATTTCCAGAAAAGAAAGAGGGAAAGTAAGTAGAAAGAGGAAATGGAGGCAGGGAAACCAAAAAATGAGAGGGTGAGAAGCAGGAACTCTCATTCATGGCTAACAGGAATACAAAATGGTGTAGCCACTGTGGAAGGCATTTGGTGGTTTCTTACAAAACTAAACATACCCTTATCATGACATCCAGTGGTCACACTCCTTGGTGTTTAACCAAATGAGCTGAAACTTATGTCCACGCAAAATCCTGAGCATGAATTGTTTTAGCAGCTTTATTAATAATTGCCAACATATATTAATAATTAAAATGTTATTCAGTAAATAAATAAGTATATAAACTGTGAATAATCCAGACAATGTAATATTATTCAATATTAAAAAGAAATAAGTTAACAAGCCATGAAAAGATAGGGAGGAATCTTACGTGCAGATTACTAAGTGAAAGAAGCCAATCTGAAAAGGCTTAATGCTATATGATTTCAACTATATGAAATTCTGGAAAAGGCAAAACTATGGGGATAATTAAAAAATCAGTGGTTGTCAAGACTTAGGGGAGAGAGATGAGTGAATAGGAGAAAGAGGATTTTTAGGGCAGTAAAAATATACTGTATATGATACTATAATAGTGGATACATGTCACAATAAATTTGTCCAAACCCATAGAATATACAACACCAAGAGTGAGTTATAAGGTGACGTATGGACTTTGGCTAAAAGTGTGTCAATGTGGGCTCATCAATGGTAACAAATGTTCTACTCTGGTGAGGGATATTGATAACAGAGGATACGCACATATGTGGGATCAAGGAGCATATGGGAAATCTCTGTACCTTCTGCTTAATTTTTCCACAAACCTAAAATTTCTCTAAAAAAATAAAACCTATTTACAAAAATTAGAGTGTACACTGAGTGTCAATCTTCCCAGCTTCACAACACCTTCTCTAAGGCAGAAGGAAATTCCTAAACTCCTTGGAAAAAAAGAAGCAACATCATCATGCAGGATGCTCACTCACTTCCACATTAGTAGCTCCTGGAAGTTTTTTCATGATGGGATGAACAATTACAGAATGTCTATTTTGATTAGATGCTGTACAGTTTGAACAGAAAAGGTGTCGAGATCAGAAAGGTCAGTACCAAGCTTTCTGACAGCTGCATATCAGGAGTCAGCATGTCCACCTACCAGAGAGTGTTCACAGTGTTTGCCCCAGCATTATGGCTTGTTAAAAGATTTTCCTTGGGATTTTTTTTCATTTTTTTTAAATTGTGGGAAAATGCACATGGCATAAAATTTATCATATAACTGTTTTTAAATGTGCCATTCATTGTCATTAAATAGATTCATAATGTGCTACCATCACCACCATGCATTCCAGAACACTTTTCATCTTGTAAAACTGAAACTCTATATCTATTAAATAGACAACACTCCCTCCAGTCACCTGGTCCATAGCAACCATCCTTCTACTTTCTGTCTCTATGATTTTGACTACTCTCAAGTACTTTGTATAAATGGAATGTACAGTATTTGTCATTTTGTGTCTGGCTTATTTAACGTAGCATAATGTCCTACATGTTCATCTATGTTGTAATAGATGTCAGAATTTCCTTCCTTTTTAAGGCTGGATAATATTCCATTGTGGTACAGACAATGTTTTGCTCTTTCATTCATCTATCAGTGAATTGCTTCTACATTTTAACCATTGTGAATATTGTTGCTATGAACAGGGAGGTACAAATATATTCTCAGGATCCTGCTTTCAGTTCTTTGGGAGTATATACCAAAAAGTGAAATTGCTGGATCATACAGTAATTCTACTTTTAGTTGTCTGAGGAATCACCATACTATTTTCCTTTCCCATCGACAGTGCGTGAGTGCTCTGGTTTTTTTACATCTTGTCAACACTTGTTATTTTCTGTTTCTTTTGTTAGTAAACACTCTGGTGGATGTGAGTTGGTATCTTATTGTGGGTTTGATTTATATTTTCCTCATGATTGGTAATGTTGAGCATCTTTTCATGTCTTATTGGCCACATGCTGTCTCCTATGAAGAAAATCATGTCCTTTGTCCATTTTGAATCAGGTTGTTTTGTTGTTGTTTAGTTTGAGGACTCTTCTCTGTATTCTGGATGTTAATCCCTCATCAGATATGTAATTTACAAATATTTTCTCCCATTCTGTGGGTTGCCTATGTACTCTGCTGATAGTGGCTTTTAATGTACATTTTTAATTTTCATAAAATCCAGTTTGTCTATTTTTTGTTGTTGTCTGTGCCTGTGGTGTCCTATCTTAGAAATTATCACCAAATCGAATGCTAGGAAGCTGTTGTCCTAGGTTTTCTTCTAAGAATGTTATGGTTTTATCTCTTAGATCCACTTTGAGTTAATTTTTGTGTATGGTATGAGGGAAGAGCCAAACTGTGTTCTTTTACATGTGGATACCCAGTTTTCCCAGCACTATTTGTTGAAAAAATTATTTGTTTTTCCCCAATGAATTTTCCCAGCACCCTTGTCAAAAATAACCATATATACAGGGTTTTATTTCTGTACTCTCTATTATATTCTATTGGTCTATATGTCTTGTCTTTATACCAGTACCACACTTTGTCAATTACTATAGCTTGCAGTAAACTTTGAAATCAGGGAATGTGAGTCCTCCAGCTTTGTTTTTATTTTTCAAGATTGTTTTGACTATTTGTGGCCCCTCAAGATTCCATATGAATTTTAGGATGGGATTTTCTATTTCTGCAAAAAAGAAATGATTTTAGGGGGAGGGATTTTGATAGAGATTGCATTGAATCTGATGATCACTTTGTATTGACATCTTAACTATAACTATTGAGTTACTGACATCTTCTTTTATAATTTGTTTTTTAGAAAGAGGGAAAGGGAGGGAGAAAGAGACGGAAAGTTTGAGTGAGAAAGAAACATCAGTTGATTGCCTCTCTTATGCCCAACCAGGGACCAAACCCTCAACCCAGACATGTGCCATGATCAGGAATCAAACCAGTGACCTTTTGTTTTGAGGGACAATGCCCAACTAATTGAGCCATGTCGGTCAGGGCATGTTACTGATATCTTAACATTAAGTCTTCCAACCCATGAACATGGAATGTGTTCCATTTATTTATATCTTTTTAAATTTCTTTCAGCAGCATTTCATACTTCCCTTTGCACAAATCATTTACTTCCTTGGTTAAATTAATTATTAATTATTTTATTATTTTTAATATGATTGTAAATAAAATAACTTTCTTAATTTGTTAATTATTTTTTATTATTAGTGTATAGAAAGGCAATGAAGTTTTTGTAACTTTGTGTCCTAATATTTTGCTGAATTTTTGTGGAATTCTATTTAACAGTATAAAGTTATAACACTCATGTGAATTTATGCCAGCTTAATTTCAATAGCATATAAAAACTCTGCTCCTTTCCAATCTGCTTCATCCCTGCATCCCTTTTTGTTGTTGATGCCACAAAATTTTATCTTTATACATTGTGTACCCAAACACTTAAATGGGTGATTATTTTACATGTGCTAATCTATTAAATTCTGTATAAAATAAAATATGAAGTTACAAACCAAAGTTATAATAATGCTAGTTCACAGACTATAAATTTTTAATGTATTAGTTTCTCTTTTTTATTTTTTTATTCTTGTTCAAATACAGCTGTCTCTATTTTCCCCCATCACTCCCCATGCCCCACCCCTCCTTAAATTATATATAAAATAGAATCAAGATGGTGGAGGAGTGAGTCACATGGACCTCCTCCCAGGACCAATCTGGAATTTCAACTAAATTGTGAAGAAACCACTTGGAACACACAACTGAACAATAGCAAGAGAGGAGCCTTATAACCTCAGACAGATAGAAGAATCAGCTTTAGTGCAATCTAACTGGTGAGGATTGTGGTAGAGACTCCAGAAGGCGAGCAGGGTGCCTACGGGTGGCAATGCCAGAAGGGTATTGAAACAGGCAGTTGGATCCCCCTGAGAAGAGAAGGGTCTAAACTATAAGCAGGGATCTCCAGCCTACAGCACCAGAGCCCAAAAAGTACACAGATAATAGCCAGCTACAAAAAGTGGCAGGGTTGCTCTCTGCCAGAGAGAGGCAGCTGAAGACACAAAAAGCCTCTCAAAGGGCCAATGCATAAATTTTTATTTGCAGCCACTTACCCTTGTCTCCAGCAGAGGCAGGGACAGAGTGGGCTGCAGGCACCTGAGAAGAGACTGGGGAAGGAGGCTTTGGGGAGAAAACTGAGAGAGTGGCTGGCGGGATCCCAGTGCTGACTCATGGTCCACATGGCAGAAGCCGTCTTGCTCAGGCAGACCACTCCCCTGAGCAGCAACAGTGTAAGAGGACCCAATAGCCCCGCCCCCAGGAGCGACTCAGCCCTAACCTGGTAGTGCTAAAGCCTGACTGCTGAGTACAGAGTGGCAGCCACAGATAGTAGATCCCTGGCTTAAGGGGGTGCAGAGTAGTCTGGAGACACTTGAGGAGAGACTGGGGATGGAGGCTTCAGGGAGAGAGCTGAAGGAGTGGCCGGCAGGATTCCGGTGCTGACTCATCCCCCATATGGCAGCAGCCATCTTGCTTAGGCAGACCACTCCCCTGAGCAGCAGCAGATGAGAGGACCCAATAACCCCACCCCTGAGAGACTACCCCGCCCTGTGGTGTCTAAGCCTGACTGCTGAGTGTAGAGTGACTAGATTAAGAACTGAAGGAGACAGCCACAGATAGAAGATTCCTGGAAGTCTCGAAAAGACAGCCTAAGGTCAGATGAGGTCAACATCTGACATCATCAGAGGCAGATCCAGAAAGAAAAAGCAGCAGGCTCCTACCATAGAAGTTCACACCACAAAGTCAGGAAATCAAGACAGATCAATTTAAGAAGCAGAAGCCAAAAAGAAGAGTCTCACAAATAGTGGGAAGACAAAGAAACACCCTCCAGTCAAAGGGAAAGAAGGAATCCCCAGAGAGAGAACTAAATGAAATAGAGGCAAGTAAACTATCAGATATTGAGTTCAAAACAACAGTTCTAAGGAAGCTCAATGAGCTCAGTGAGCTCAGAGAGAATTACAAAGAAATACAGGAAAACTACGAGGAACTTTCTGCAAACTATAACAGCATAAAAAAGAACATAGAAATTATCAAGAGGCAAGAGGAAATAAAAAATACAATTTCTGAATTGAAGAACACAGTAGAAGGAATCAAAAACAAGCTAGATGAAGCAGAGGAATGAATCAGTGAGCTGGAGAATAAGGTAGAAAAAAACTCCCAGAAAGAGCAAGAAAATGAAAGAAGACTTAAAAAAAAAGAATAAAGAGGCATTTAGGGAAATGCAGGACAACCTGAAATGTAATAATATACTAGGGATACCAGAAGGAGAAGAAGAAGAAGAAGAGATAGAGAACCTGTTTGAAAAGGTCATGATGGAAAACTTCCCTAATTGGAGGAGAGAAAAAGTCACACAAGCCAGGAAGCACAGTGTCCCACTGAAGAGGAACCCAATGAAGCCCACTCCAAGACACATCATAATTAAGATGGCAAATATCAAAGACAAACAGAGAATCCTAAAGGCAGCAAGGGAAAAAGAGGTAATAACACATAAGGGAGCCCTAATACGTCTAGCAGCTGACTTATCAACAGAAACATTATAAGCCAGAAGGGAATGGCAAGACATAGTCCAAGTCATGAAAAGCAAAGGCCTGCAACCAAGACTGCTCTACCCAGCAATTAAAGCTCTCAATTAAAATGGAAAGCAGAATAAGGAGTTTCCCAGACAAAAGAAGCCTAAAAGAATACACTTCCACCAAACCAGCATTGCAAAACATGCTAAAGGAACTGCTTTAAGATGAAGAAAAAGAGTCTATGAATACCCAGTTCCTTTCATGGTCACCAATATTTGATATTACTGATATTTTTAATACTTAATATCTGGTTGCTACAATGATGTGCCATTTTAATGGTTACTTTATTATTTGTTGAAACTAAACTTGTTTTTGTATATTTCTTGCCTATTTCTATTATTTTTAAAAAGCTTTAAATGATTTTTGGTATTCTTTATCTATTTTTTGATTAAATGTTTATAGAATTTTTTCCCTAAAAAAACAAAAAACTATTAACCCTTTTCTAGATGTGTTGCAAATACTTTCCTATTCTACTACTTGTCCTTAACTTTTTTTATATATTTATTACTATAGTCTTAAATGTTTAATATTGTCATATTGATATTGTCAATATTTTACTTTATAGATTCTGGGTTTGAATATTTTACTTCAGGGTAAGAAAAATATTATTTTGTATTTTCTCCTAAAACTCCTTAGATTTTACATACTGATTTTTAACTCACCTGAATATTTTTTATATAATGCGTGAAATAGGGCTCTATATTTGTTTTATTTCAAGTAATAGTGGTCCATGCACCTTATTTGTTGAATAAGCTTTATTTTCCCCATTGATTTGAAATGTCAGTTTAATCATATATACATTTGATAGAATGTTCATTTTATTTCATTGATCTATTGGATTATTTCTGTCCTGGTGTCATGTTGTTTTAATTGCTGAGACTTTGTAATGGATTAAATTTTTTAATATTTCATAATGAATTTTGACATTTAAAAAATAAACAAATAAAATTAATCTTCATTTCAAAGAAAAGAAAGATGGAACTCCTACCTTTTGCGACAACATGGATGGAACTGGAGAATATTATGCTAAGTGAAATAAGTCAGTTGATGAAAGACAAATACCATATGACCTCCCCTATAAGTGGAATCTAGTCAACAATATAAACTAACAAACAAAATAAACCACAGGCATGGCAACATGGAGCAGACCAAAAGTGACCAGAGGGGATGGGGAAGGAGGACAATAGTGGACAGAAGGAGAAGGGACTAAACAAAGAACGTGTAGGAATGACTCATGGACATGGACAACAGAGTGGGAATTGACTTGCAGGGGGCGGGGTGGGTTGGATGGAGGAAAGCAAAGGGGGGAAAACTGAGACAACTGTAACAGAATAAGCATGTTTTAAAAATAAAAAATAAAGTAAAAAATTATATAGAAAATAAAAATTGGAATGAGAAACTATTGTTGCAATAATACTAAATTTTATAATTACCTATGCACTTTTCTTTACTGCAATCTTTATTTCTTTATATGGCAGAAGCTGTCTATTGTCCCTGTGTTTCAACCTACAAAACTCCCTTGAGTATTCCTTTCAAAGCAGGTCCAATGGCAATTAATTTCCACAGCTTTTGTTTATCTGTCCTAATTTCTCCCTAACTTTTGAAGAACAGTTTAGCCAGACATAGAATTTTTAGTTGATGGTCTTTTTTATTTGTATACTTTGAATATATTAGTCCACTGCCTTCTAGCATTCAGTTTCTGATGAAAAATGTGCTGATACTTTTGTGGAGAATCTTCTCTCTTACTGCTTTTAGACTTTTTCGTATTGAAAAGTTTGGTTATTATGTTTCAGTGTGGTTGTCTTTACGGTGATCTTACTTGGAGTTTGTCAAGTTTCTTGGATATTTATATTTAGTTATTTTACCAAATTTGAGAAGTTTTCAGCCATTATCTTCTCAAATATCCTTTGCCCCCTACCTCTGGAATTCCCTCACAATATATATGCTGATTCATTTTAATGGAGCTTACAGATATCTCTTTAATTGTTTTTTCTTTCTGTTCCTCAGAAATGATAATTTCTATTGTCCCAACTTCTAATTTGTTGGTTCTTTTTTTTTTTTTTGCCTATTCAACTTTGTCTTTGAATTTCTCTAGTGAATTTTCATTTTAGTTATTGTACTTTTCATTCCAGAGTTTTTTAAATTTCTTGTTAAGTTTCTTATCTCTTCAATGGTATTTCCCTTTTGTTCATAAATAATTTTCTTGATTTTTTCCACATCATACTTTAGTTCTTTGATTATCTTTAAGAGAGTTGTTTTAAAGAATTTTCTTGTAAAACTGCCATCTAGTCTTTTTCAGGGACAGTTCCTGTTCATTCGTTTATAATTTTTCCTTGGAAATGGGTCATACTTTCCTGTTTCCTTATATGCCATGTGATATCTTGTTGAAAACTGAACTTTTGAATCTGATAATGGGCTAACTCTGGAAATCAGAATCTCTCCTTTCCCCTGGGTTCATAAGAAATTTTTCTTTTTGTTTATTTAATTTTGAAAATTGTTGTAGGCTGTGTGTGTGGTAAAGGTTAGCCTGGGATGTCAACTTAAGATCTCAGGACCTTACTGAGCCTGCACTGTTTCCTAAGCAGGTACAGTGACTTTCTGGTTTTCCCCAAGTATACAGTTGCTTTTAAATGTCATAGCCTCTACTGTCTTGCTCCCAAAAGAGGATAAAAAGAAAATGAAAGGGATGGAGGAGAAAGCTTTTATGCCCTTCAAATCCTCTGGAAGTCACTTCAGCTGGAGTGGAGGTGTTTATTACAATGGGGGATGAGTGTACAACAACCATGCCAATGCATCACTTTCCCCGACTGATCTCAGAAGCAACAATCAGAGGTCGGAGCACAGAACTCCAATATTTGGAGGACAGGTACCCCCCATACACACACCATGGCTCCTACAAACTGCCCCTGGACACATGCACGGTTGCCAGCCACAGAGCTGAGTAGAAGGGCCAGGTGGTTTGTACTGTGCTAAGAGCAATTTAGCATTCAAGACTTTCCCTGGAAATTGTAAGCCTCCAGTAGACTCTAGAATTCCAAGCCAGTTACATGAAACAGATTCTGCCAGGATAATTATCGTCTAAGTAGGGAAACAGATTCTTGGTGCTTTTCAATGTGTCACTATCCCCGAATCCCATTGACCTCTATGTTTTTTAATACGTAACTGAGGACATTACCCACTACATTACCATGTTCCTTGAAAAATAACATGTGAAACATTTTTTGGAACAAAGTATTATAAAAAAAATTTCTTATTTGAGATTGCTATGATTTTTTCTCTTTAAAACAAATTATTGTATTTTTTTCATTACCATTTAACCTCTTTATAACCCCTCTGCAATCACCACACTGTTGTCCATATCCATGAGTCCTTTTTCCTTTTTGCTCAATCCCTCCACCCCCTAACTTTACCCTCACCAATAGTTGTCATCTATGAACTTGTCTCTATTTTGCTTGTTAGTTCAGTTTGTTCATTAGAGCCCACATATGAGTGAAATCATGGTATTTGCCTTTCTTTGACTGGCTTATTTCACTTAGCATAATGTTCTACAAATCCATCCATGCTGTTGCAAAGGGTAGAATTTTCTTCTTTTTTATGGCCAAATAGTATTCCATTGTGTAAATGTCCCATAGTTGTTTTATCCACTTATCTATTGATGGACACTTGGGCTGCTTCCATATCTTGGCAATTGTAAATAATACTGCAATAACCACAGGGGTGCTAATGTTCTCTCAAATTAGTGCTTAGAGTTTCTTCGGATATACTCCCAGAAGTGGGATTGCTGGGTCAAAAGGCAGATCCATTTTTAATTTTTTGATATGTCTCCATACTGATTTCCACAGTAGTCACACCAGTCTGCGTTCCCACCAACAGTGCAAAAGGGCTCCCCTTTCTCCCAGTCCTCACCAGCCCTTGTTTTTTGATTTATTGATGAGATTGCTGTAACTTTTAAAATAGGTATTCAAAATTTGGAACTGGTTTTGTTTTTCTTTTTGCTTTGATAACTTGGGAGCTCAGAGCCAAATTTTCAACCCTATGTAGTCAGTAAAAAAGTGTAGAAACTTAAGGTCTATTTTTCATAATTTGTATATTATCTTTCTTTCCAGTGTTAAACTTTTAATCTGTCAATATATTTTCTGGTTCAACTTTATTGTCTTTTTAGTATTTTAATAAGTTGTCTCAATTCTTTGTCAAGCAAAGCAGTATATATATGTGTATACATAACCATCTACATACATGAAAGGATAATTATTTTTTACTTTAGGGCAAAAAGTATAGTGGGCCAATATATGACATGGCTGTTTTCTTTCCATAGTAATATAAATAATACACATTCAAGGTGGGAGGAGATGCCCTATAAATATTATTTCTTTATTTTCCAGGTATTATTCTAGGACTTTTCTATTTTATTCATTTGACCCTCACCCAATATTTGCTAATAAATAAAGTATTTCTACTTCCATTTTACACGCAAGTCAGCTAATGGTCAGAAAGCCTAAGTAGCTGCAATTTCTGACTGACTCCATAAGGCAGGCTCATTACAATACATGGTGCTGAATGGTTACTGAGACAGGGACCTGCAAAATGCTTAGTCTATAGAAAAGTCTGATTAATAATGTGAAATTTCTCCATGTCATTTATAGGATATGTGAGCATTTATTATAACTCTGCACCTGAAATGAAAAGCAGCACGCTGAACACAATAAGATAGCCTTTTTTCTATTGTCCTCTAGGAAAAAAGACTTTGGTTCAATAATACATATAAAATACTGTGAAAAGTCACCCAGTGTGTCCTTGGAGTCTTCCTGTCTTAACAAAAAATGAATAGTAACAAATCAATCAGTGTTCCCTGAGAATGAGTTAAGTGTAGTCACTTTGAAAACTGCTCCAGCAGCTGCTCATAAAATAGAAATTAATTTAAAAATAGGAGTCAGTGTCTAATGAAATTAATATTTTATGAAACAATTCTATTTGAAGTACTTCTCAATAAAACTAAGGTGATTTATTTTATACACTCAACCAAAGCTGCAGCTGTAAGTCACAATGTGGTGTCACACAACTGAAGATCTAAGTTGTAATCCAAAATGCATATTTCACACCCACTTCTGGATATGTTATACTTTTTTAAATTCTAAAAGAGATTACCCATTTCAGCAAGTTGTTTAGCACTACTCTATGAAAGATAGTGTATCATCTTTCTGTTGTTATTATAATTGAGAAGGAAATTAGGTGGGGTAATCTGCGTCCTGTTTCTTTATGCATCAACTTTACTGTAATCCTCAATGTTCCATTTCTTTCATACACCATCTTATTTTTCTGTCCCTGTTCATTTGAGCTGGTCTGTGAACAGTCTTTAGGTGCTGGAAAATCTGCACAACACACCTTTTCTCACCTCCTTATCTGTGACCAGCATGTGAGGGCCAGAGGAATGCGTGGGAGCAGGGAAACAGTTCTAGCTAATTTGATGCCCCATTAGGTAATTTATAATCTTTGTCTTGACTCTTTACTGAATGCTCAATGTGAGTCAATATTCCAGAGTTCATTTCTGATGTTACTTCCTTCCAGGTTTAATATTACCCTCCACCCCCATTCTCTTCTCCCAGAGGTTCTTTTACAATGGGAGTCGAGGATGTTGTTTAAATAAATGCTTTATTTACCCACCAGTTAGAGCACGTAAGCTCTGCATTAACATGTGCTTTATAACTGCACTTATTGTAGCAATAGTTAAGCATGACCAGGTACATATTTCTTGTAGTATGGCTTTCTTTCTTATTTTATTTTTTATATATTATTTATTTATTTTTAGAGGGAGGGAGAAGGAAGGGGGAAAGAGAGGGAGAGAAACGTCAGTGCAAGAGAGAAACATCAGTTGGTTGCCTCTTGTACACCCCAACCAGGGACCGAACCTTTAACCCAGGCATGTGCCCTGACTGGGAATTGAGCCAGTGCCTTCTGTTTTGTGGGACGATGCCCAACCAACTGAGCCACACCGGCCAGGGCTCTGTTTTAGTTTTAAGTATCAGAATAACTCTGATGTAATGTCTGCTTGTGTTACTTACGTTTAACTGAGCAGGCATGTGTGTGTCATAGTTTTGTAAAACTAAAAGAGCTACAAGACAAAACCAAATGAAAAAACTGTTTATCCCCATAACACTATAGATCTAGTCTTCACAGCAAAATCTTACCAAACAAAGTACTACTAAAAATATGAACTAGAGATGCGTAAACATGAAATTTCTAAATGCGGAAAGACCTCGCCCTTCTGATTTATCTTCCAGAAGCCATGCAGCTCAGGTGGTTGACTCAATACCTCTGACTACACAATAATGATTGAAACACCAGTTTCAAACAACTATATGCTTTCTCCTTCCTTATTCATTAAGCTCCAGTATGTAATCACACACACACATCATTTTATCTTCAATTCACATGTTTAACTTTCCTCTTCTGAATACTGCTCAGAGCCCATATTTTTGCATAAATCCTTTTTCAACTAGAGCTGGCGCAGGACTGAAGATGTCACAACCAAAACACCATAATCAGAATATGATCTTTGAGTGGTTTCTCTGCTCCATGCTGAGTAAAACACAAGTCATCATAACAATACTGGCTGTGAAGAATCCAGAAATCCTCTCCAATGTGAAATGTATTCAGGTATTTACCATCCTGTATTTCTTGTAAATTGTAGCTCTGCACTCCCATAAACACAGAGAAGGATCCTTTCATTTTCTTCTGTTATTTCTCCTTCTCCTTCCCCTGCCCTTAATTCCTTCTTCCCTGTCTAGACCTATCAGGAGTGCCCACAAGCATTAATGTGTCCTTCTGGACTAATGAGTCTGCTAATGGACAGATTAAGCATTCTTCTTTTTTCACCTGGGCTTTACAGCGATAGCAGTCATTGGCTAAGGTGCAGCTTTCATCACTGCCTTTGGAAAATTATTTTTTTTGTCAAAGTTAATTGTTCCCTAATTGCCATAGAGAACAATCTCCTGACCTTGACTTTATTAGTCCTGAATTTTTACTAGCTGAGCTATCCAATCTAAAGTATTCCCATATGTTTCTCTTAGTACAGTGCAATTGCTCTCCAGGAATAATGGAATAAATGAGAATTTCTCATAAGGGATCCCCATGGAGCTAATGCCTACATTAACAGTCCCAAAGACGTTCCCAGAAATGTCAGTGGGGTAATGAGTGAGTTAGCGGAGCATGGTGACTAGAAAGACGGGAGAGTAGAGATCACTTGCTGGCTTTTGATCAGACTGAAGTTCTCCTCACTCTGCTTCAACACAAAAGAAGAGCAAACAACAAGCTACGTTATGTATCACTGAGAGCTTGGCAATATGTATTGTCAGGGAAGAAGAGAAAAATGTAACTTGAAACTGAAGATTACATATTTTGCCTAGAGGCCAGTGGCCATGAATGTTCCCAGAGACGAGGCCATTTCTCTTCATTCCTCTTAGTCTTCTGCCGTGTTTCAAGGGCCAATTTCTCTTGCATTACTTGGAATCCCCTTTGACCATGTTCTCTTCTAGGATCCAATGCCCAATTCTCTCCTTAACGCCAGCTGTGAAGAGGTTCTCCTTAACTTAGAACAAAGCTCAGCCCTTTTTATTCCAGAGTGATAGATGGAGAAGACATCCGTTTCCCCCACTCCTACGCCAGCCCTCATTCCTCCATGCCTGGAGTTGTCGGTTTTCCTATAAAACTTGTAAAGAAAGTTGCTAGAATCAACAGCACATGCTTAAAATCTAAATTATTCAATGTAAAAAATTGGGACATGGGATTCCATTAAGAATCTATATTTAGGTTTATATTTAGATAATTAGATAAATCTAATTATAATTATTTGAGGCCTAATTCTGAGCTACATAGTTAATTTACATTGCTAAACAGAATATATAACAAACAAGTAAACAATGTGGATTTCTATTACTTCACAAATCCAGACACTGTTTATTTAAAACGAGTATACTTTTCTTATATTAGCCTCACTGAAAAAGTTTATCAAGTTCCATGTTAAAAACGAAGAAAATATTTTGATTTTTCAAGTGCCAATTTTCTAGTTTTAATCATTTGAAGAATTTAATTCCACCCAACATGAAGAAACTACTGTCATCTTCAGATTTTATTACATCCATGTACTCTCTACCTAAAAACCAGCCCACAGCTGACTCCTAACAAACACCTGAGAAATGTTTCCAAATACAGATGTCTAATTACTACCATAGATCTGTGGATTCAAAATCTTTAGCATTACAGTGCAGTATTTTTTTAATTAAATTTATTGGGGTGACATTGGGGTCATATAGGTTTCAAGTACACATTTCCATGATATATGATCTGTATATTGCATTGTGTGCCCACCACCTACATCTTCTGTCACCATATATTTGCCCCACTTTACCCTTTACTACCCCCTGCCCCCTTTCCTCTGGTAATGAGTGTGTTCAGATGTTTCTGATTCTGAATGAAGTTTAAGAATCACTGCAATACTGGCCTGCTTGCTACACATATACCAGGCTCTGACCCACTGCCTAGACCCCCATGACTCCTTCAAGCATCTCTCCTTAGATGCAGCTGCTATGTAAAGGGGTGATAACTAGGTTCTAGGTGGAAAAATGATGCAACATGGTAATTCCAGTCCCTCCTCTGGCCCTCAGTTATTTTATGAACATCATCAGCAAATTGTTGATCCTCCTTGACTTTAATTAACTCATTTTTAAAATAAAATTTTTTGAGAATGGAATGGGATAATGTAAGTCAGCTCTAAAATGCATAAGTAGAAGAGATTATATTTAGCACATAGATTCTTCTTTCCATAGCTCATGGCTTTCCTCTCTCTTCTTATTCCATCTGGAAGAACTAAACGAGTTTGCATGGGAGGCAGGAATGGGTACATTTGAACTGTAGCTGAAATTGCAGCTCTTGTTTTCTCCATAAGGTGACAGCTCCTAATACTTCAGATATAGAAAGTCAATCCCTTTTAGCACTGGTCATGTCTCATCGCAAGCCTGGGAAGAGGAATGCGGAGAATACAGTGGAGGACACAGCTCCATTGCCGATTCTGTAGAGAAGCCTAAAGAACACCTCTCAGCCAGCAGTCTCCATGATTTTTGGTCATGCACCCATCAGAAAAAAAATTGTAAGCACACCTTCAGTGTGCCTATATTTTTAACAAATAATTCAGAAATGTGTAATAACTATTAATTTATTATACAGATTAAAAACATATGCAGGAATAGAAACTTGAAAGGGTGAGATCAAAATAAGTAGAGTTGCACAGCATTGTGAAGGTGCTTAGTGCCACTGAGCAGTGCAATTAAAAATGGTTAGGATGGTGAATTTTATGTTATATATATTTTACCATAATAAAAATTTAGAAATTTCTAGCATAAGTAGAAATAATATTTTAACTATCAATACACAATCCTGGTGTTCCATGTGGGTTTTGGCTGAAGAAATGAGAGAAACAAAAAAGAAGAGTGAATATACCATATTCCTTATCCTGACTATTGAATACCAGACCTCTGTAAGACAGACTTTAATCCAAAAACATCTATGACTTTGAAGGGAAACCAACACATATTACCAGCTGTGTGATTTGGACACCTCACTTAAGCACTCTGATGTTAAGTTTCCTAATATTTTAAAAATATTTTATTTATATAATTTTAGAGAGAGGGGATGGGAGGAAGAAAGGCAGGGATAGAGACACTGATGTGCAAAAGAAACGTTGGTTGGTCGCCTCTCACAGGCCCCCATCTAGGAGACCTGGCCTGCAACCAAGGCATGTGCCCTATGTGCCCTGACCAGGAATCTAAATGGCGACCTTTCGCTTTGCAGGACAAAGCTCAACCAACCGAGCCGCACCAGTCAGGGTGTTCCCTAAGCTTAGGGTTTCTCTCCTGTTGCACAATCTACTGAGCATAAAGACACCAGCTTGGTTTTCCCCCATTGCCCAGTGTGAATTGGGCCATGGGGAACCAGCAAAAATGTTGATGCTCTGACTACAGCTGTTGCCCTAAGTAATAAGCTGTCCTCATCTCAGATTCATAAATCTTATGTCTTCAACTGGCATCCGTGAAATAGGACCTGTACTGGGACCAAAGCGTATAGTGGCGGACAACACATGTCCCCTGTGGGGCAGAAGGTTAGGGGAGAGCAGTGTAATTTGACAGAAGGAGGCTGGGGACGGTCGCGGCCAGAGAGTTTTTACAATGCCATCACTTTTATCAAGGATTAAAACTCAGCTCTCTCAGCTGGCATGTAATCATCAAGTGTCTCATTTTAAATAACTGTGAATCAAGATTAGTTCAATCATGCAGCCTGCCTGTGATGATGAGGCAATTTACATATTGGCAAGTAAATGGCAAAAGTGATTGCAACAAGAAAAAAGTGAACTGCAATTTATTATTTTTTTTCACCATCATGCAGGAGTTTTGACCCACGGGTGGACCACTATATCAAGGGAATTAGACTCCATTGTAAGATGCATGAGGAAAAAAAAATAGGTTTTTACCACAGGACAAGATTTTGTGAAGGCCTAACGTGGTGATTGTTGCGATATTTTAAAGAAAACATTATTTCTTTATTTTAATCTCAACATTAAAGTATGAAGTAAAAATTGCCTGCAAATTAGCTCATAAAAGAAGTTTAAATGATTATTTATAGCTGAAAACATTTTCTAAGAGAGAATTACTTCCTCCTGAGATTTATTCTGAATGTCATGTTAACGAATTTTACATGAATATTTCTTACACTATTTTAGTTGTTAAATACTGAATAGTGTTCTTTAAGGCTTTCAAGGGAGGGGGACTTTTAGTTCATGGCATTTCAGTTTAATGTTCTTTTACTAAGGATGTACTTTGAAATGACCGTCCTATCACTCTCAGCACACGTACAGTTTTGCCATTCTGCCTGGCATAAATGTCAAGAGTAAGATGTCTTCCCTATCCTAATGAATCTCCTCATACATAACAATCAGCCTCCATACTTTGTGAATAATCATTTGTCCAATGAACTAGCCTACTGTGTCCTTTTATGATTTCTCATGTCATCCTTGTATCTCAGTGGATAGAGTGATTCAGGAGCAACTCCGTGAGGGGTCTCTTTATCCCATCACAGGGGGAAGAGTACCCATTCACTGTGTTATAAAGGATTGCGAGATGATTGGAAGATGAACAACTATTTATTCCACATGTAAACTTTTTAGAGTAAAGAAATGAAAATCAAAATACTGTTTTTGACAAAAGGTAAATGTCGTTTGAAATTTCAACATGGACCTTAGGAATATTTTTTTTCCCTTTTTCATCCATGGTTTTAGCAACAGCAACGGACACTTCCATTAGAAACTCGTTAGGAAGGAGGAAGAGAGGTTAGTTAACGGGCCTGAGAATTAGAAATATTTATGTTGTGTGAAGTAATTTGTAATTTAAAATACACTTTATGTTTTAAAGTTTCGTGAGTGCTGTTGTGCCGTCCATCCAGCTGTGGCTTTTGTGTGTACAGAGTGACATATTTTTCTCAGGCTAAATCCTGAACAGAAGAATAAAATCCTGTTCTGCTTTGCATTTATGAGAAGGCAGTTGGAGAGAGGGTTTATCACCTGACATAAAGTACTCCTTAAAACATCATTTTGCTTAAGAAAAATAGCCCTTTTGGCCCTTCATTAGTCACATAAAGATATTTTGGGCAGGTTTTGGTATCTAATATAAATGTACCAGGTGGCTAATAATATATTACTTCTCAATTTGAAGGAGGTTTTGTTACATAAAAATATAAACCTTCATGTTCACAAGCAATGATAGATAAAAATATTTTTTTCAAAAATATGGAGAAGCTCCCTAATGCTAAATATATTTTAAAATTTGATAAGACATGAGGGAAAGAGAACCCTATGCCCATAAGCACCCAGCTTTGTTCTGTTGAGCAGTTTAAATGGCCCCAAAGAAGGTTTTGGTGCTCTTGTGGAAACTTCTACCATCAACAGAGAAAGAGCCGTGAAATCAGATTAAAATATGTCTTTGACATTTTTCTGTTGACTTTACTAATTAAGGCAAATTTGAAAACAAAGGCAGATCTCCAGTCTTTCCTGAAGCAACATGAGTCAGAATTGAACCTCTTTGTTGACACCAGGGCAGACCAGTCTACTGGTTTGAGATAAGCATAAATAACCGTCCTATGTCTTCTTCAATGCCTGTGTGTGCAGACCACCAGGAAGCCTAAACAAACTTGCTTCCAGAGGCACTTGAAGAGAATTGTGAGTGCTGGGAGGTCACTTGAAAGGATATTTAGACAACAGGACTCTCTTTCGGGCACTGACAAATGGGGGGTGAATGCTCTGTTGTACATCCCAGCTTTGCTCTCTGTGAACACAGATGGCTCTGCCTCGTGCCTGAGCTACAAGGATGTGGTTTAAAGCAGTTGAGACACACACCTAGACTTGTTTCTCTCCTTTCACATAACATTAGTTGTGGTTTGTTTTTATGTCATATACAACTGAATATATTAGGTTCATCATAAATTTATTAGGCCTTTTACTTCTGTGTACTAAAAAAGAAATCTGAAAAGGGATATAGGAATAAAAAGGTATGAACAAAGCAAATTATGTTTATGCAAGACTTTATTTGTAATGAAAAACAAGTTCTTGCTCATGCACACACAGAGACTGTTGACTATAATAGAATGAAAGCATTCTAGTTAAGTATTTTGGAATTTTTTATGATATTTCTTAGATGTGATATAACCTAGTATCATTTAGTATTGATTCTTATAGCACTTAGTGTTTTGTAAAATATCCTACATTTTTTTGTTACCTTCCATCCCTTAGATACCAGGGCATCCTATTCATTTTAGGCATCACCACCCATTTCAGCCTGATACTTTGTAGTATGGAAAACGTGGGGTTGGGAGCAGTATCTTCCGTTTTTCAGAGATGTAAGTCCTAGCACATGTACCACTGCAGCGTATCTATCACAAGAATAAAAAATGGAGGAAAATCATTAAATAAGTGACAAGGACTATTCTGGTAAAGTAGCATACAGGGAAGGGTTTAGCATTACCTAGACAATTGCACCAATATCCCTCTACTGAGTGCACAATATGTTAGACCCTGTTCTAGTTGATGGTATTGTAACAATGAACAAAACAGACAGATTCTCCATTGCCGTAGCTGTCACATTCTATTAGGGAAACAGGTAATAAATAATTAGTATAATACCACATGTTTATAATAGCCAGTGAGATACATGGGTTGGGATAATTAAAATGAAATGTGATGACCACTATAAATGGCGTGGTCAGAGAAGGGTTCTCCGAAAGAGTGGCATCTGATTAGAGTATTAAAGAAAGTGAAGAAGAAAAATCTGAATTTGTGGGGAAGGTGTGTGCAGTTGAGGAAGGAGCAAGAACTCTTGATCAGGAGCATGCTTGCCGTGTTCAGGACCGTTCAGGAGACTCCATGGCCTTAAGGATGGAAAGAATGACTGTAAAAAGAGCATGAAACACTAAACAGGGGCAGGTCATGTGGATCTTTCAACTCATAGTAGGAAATTCAAATTTTGTTCTAAAAATAATGGGAAAACAATAGAGGGCTTTCAGCAGAGTCATACAATCTAATTTCACATATAATTTCAACTTTACTGAAGTACAATTGATATACTACAAATTGTAAATGTTTAAAATTTGATTAATTCTGACATACCAATAAACCTGTCAAAAACATTATTGCAGTCAACATAATGCACATAACCTTCTCCCCGAAGATTTCCTTGCGCCCCTATGTAGTTCCACTACCCTGCTCCTCCATACCTCCTAACCCCATGGCAACTGCTAATCTACTTTCTATTTCTCTAGATTAGTTTGAATGCTAGAATTTGGACATTCCATTCTAGAATTAGAATATTACCAAAAAAATGTGTATTTTTTATTTGGCTTCTTTTACTCAGCATCATTATTTTAAGAGACATCTTTGTTGCGTGTATCAGTAGTTCAGTCCTTTTTATTGCTGAATGATACTCTGTTTCATAGATAATCTGCAATTTACTTTGACCTGTTAACAGATATTTAGATTGTTTCCAGATTTTCTGAGATTATAAATAAGACTACTGTGAACATTTGTGTACAAGTGTTTATATGGACATATGCTTTAATTTTTCCTGGGTAAAATACCTAAGCGTAGAATGGCTGAGACATATGGTAGATATATATTTAACTTTTTAAGAAACTGCCACATACAAACAAAATAGGTACAGCATAGGGGACATATTCAATAATATTGTGATAACTATGTGTAATGTCAGTGGATACTAGGCTTATCGGGAAGATCACTTTATAAATTTTATAAATGTCTAACCACACATAAAACTAATATAATGGTGTCTTTTGAAGATCAGAAGTTCTTAATTTTAGTTCTAAAAGAAGTCCAGTTTATCATTACCGTTCCTCTTGTGCATTGTGCTTTTTGTAGTTTATCTAAAAAAACTTTGCCTAACCCAAGATTACAAAGATTTATGTTACTTCTAGAAATTTTATAGTTTTAGGTTTTCCACTTATAGCTAAGATTCATTATGAATTAATATTTGAACATGGTATGAAAGTTAAATTAAAGTTTTCTTTCTTTTCTTTCTTTTCCGTTTCGACTACACTTTATTCCTTTGTTTACATCCTTTTCATCTGGAATCGATTTTCTTCTGCTTGGAAGACTTCCTTTAACATTTCTTATAATGCAAACAAGTCTGCTAGTGGTGAATTCTTTTAACTTTTGTATATCTGAATGTCTTTATTTTGCCTTCCTTTTTAGAAGATATTTTCACTGGGTAAAATTATAAATTGAAAGATTCCTTTTTTCTTTTATTGCTCTAAAGATGTTGCTTTACCATCTTCAAGCTCCCCTTGTTTCCAGTGAGAAATCTGCTGACAATCTTATCTCTGTTTCTCTACATGTCTTTTTTCCTCTGCTTTAAATTTTTTTCTTTGTCAGTAGTTTGAAGGAATTTAATTATGATGTACCTTCATACAGTCGTTTATGTTTTTGAACTTAGAGCTAGCCGAGTGCCTTGCATCTGTGCATTTATAATATTCATCACTTAGAAAATAATAGCCTTTATTTCATCGCTCTTCTCCACTCAGGATTCCCATTGCATGTATATTTGGCTGCCTGAACTTGTCTCCGGTGCACTAATGCTCTTTACATTTTTTTCATCTTTTTCTCAGTGTTCCATTTTGAAGAGCCTATTCACTGATTTTTTTATCAGCTAATTTAGCGGTTTTTAACTGGTGTTCCATGACATACTGATGCACCACAAAAATTTTTAAAACATGCAATCCCTGACTATTTAGTCAGGGGCACTGACCTCTTTTCCCTTAGATTGTCAAATAAAAAAAAATGACAACAGCCAACACAACAATAGCTGTCTGATGTAAATGAATCAAAATTATACCAATTTTTTGTCACATAAGCATAAAATATATTTTTGGTGTGCCGCAGACTTTTAGTAATTACTTTATGTGTGCTATGAGATGAAAAATGTTGAAAATTACTGAACTAATCTAATCTGCTATTATTTCCATCCAGTGCATTTTTTCTTTTGCTTTAATTATATGTTATTGATTATGCTGTTACAGTTGTCCTGATTTTTCCCCTTTTGCCCCCCTCCACCCAGCACTCCCTACTCCCTCAGGCACTTCCCCCACCATTGCTCATGTCCATGGGTCATGCATATAAGTTCTTTGGCTGCTCCGTTTCCTATATCGCACTTTTCATCCCCATGGCTATTCTGTAACTGCCTATTTGTACTTTTAAGCCCCTCACCTCTTCACTCATTTGCTCTATCTCCTCTCCCATCTAGCAATCGTCAAAACATGGATATGTTCTCCATATCCATGATTCTGCCTCTGTTCTTCTTGTTTGCTTAGTTTGTTTTTTAGATTCAATGGTTGATAGATTTGTATTTTTTGATATTTTATCGTTCACAGTTTTGATTTTCTTCTTTTTCTTAAATAAGTCCCTATAACATTTCATATAATAATGGTTTGGTGATGATGAACTCCTTTGACTGTTTTTGTTTTTTTGGTCTGGGAAGCTCATTATCTGCCCTTTGATTCTAAATGATATCTTTGTTGGGTAGGGCAATCTTGGCTGTAGGTCCCTGCTTTTCATGGCTTTGAATATTTCTTGCCAATCTCTTCTAGCCTGAGAAGTTTCTTTTGAGAAATTAGCTGACAGTCTTATGGGGAGTCCCCTGAAGGTAACTAACTGCTTGTCTCTTGCTGCTTTTAAGATTCTCTCTTTACCTTTAACCTTCAGCATTTTAATTATGATATGTCTTGCGATGTGCCTCTTTGTACCTATCTGGTTTGGGACTCTCTGTGCTTCCTGGACTTGTATGTATATCTCCTTCACCAAATTAGGGAAGTTTTCTTTCACTATTTTTTCAAGTAAATTTCCAATTTCTTACTCTTTCTCTTCTCATTCTGGCCCCATTGATGTGAATGTTGGACCTCTTGAAGTCATCTCAGAGGCTACTTATACTATCCTCATTTTTTGGATTCTGTTTTCTTCTTGTTGCTCTGATTTTTGCTCCCTTATATTCCATATCATTGATTTGATTCTTGGCTTCATCCACTCTACTGTTGTTTCCCTGTAAATTTGTTCTTTATTTCAATTAGTATATCCTTCATTTCTGACTGGATCTTTTTTGTGCTTTTGAGGTGCTAAGTTTCTCGAGTATCCTTATAATCAGTTTTGAACTCTGCATCTGATTGCTTACCTCCATTTTGTTTAGCTCTTTTTCCGGAGTTTTGATCTGTGCTTTCTGTTGGGCCATGCTTCTTTGTCTCCTCATTTTGGCAGCCTCCCTGTGTTTGTTTCTATGTATTAGGTAGAGCTGCTTTGACTCTGTGTCTTGGTAGTGTGGCCTAATATAGTAGGTATCCTGTAGGGTCCAGTGGCATGGCCTCCCCTCTCACCCAAGCTGGGTGCTCGAGGTGCGCCCTTCAAATGGTCTGAGTACACCTTTCTCTTGTAGTTGAGACTTAATTGCTGTTGGCAGATCAATGGGAGGGATTTACCCAGGCCTGTCAGCTGCAAGGACTGGCTGTGTCCACTGACCAGCCTCCACCTTCTGTGGAGGATCAGTTGTGTAGGGGCAGGGTGGTGGTGCTCCGACATGGTCTGTAGCTGTCCACTGGGTGCACTAGCCCTGGTCTTCCCTGGGTCGTGCAGGCCAAGGTCAGCTCCCACCTGTGTCTTGCCTGGGGCAACCTGCCTGAGCTATAAAGCAATCAGAGATGGCTGCTTCTTGTGATGGGCTTGGGGGTACCCAGGTAAAGCCAAGCTGTGACTAATCTGGCCGCTGCTAGTACCAGGTCTGGGGCTCACTGAAGCCAGCTCTTGTTTGTTTGATAGTATTTAGGAAGTTGTGAAGCATGAGCCAAGACTAGCCATTCATATGGAAAGGCAGCTTGGGTAGGCTATAATTTGGGTAGGGCAGAGTCTCTGGGCATCTCCAAGGTGAGTCAAACGGTGTAAGCCAGGTTGATGGGATCTCAGATTTGGCACCAGCTTACCAGTTCTGTGGGGGAAAGGTTTAGAAAAGAGACAATGGCCTCTCTTTGCCTTGATGCCAGGCACTTCAGAACTAATCTAATCTGCTCTTAATTCCATCTAGTACATTCTTTATCTCAGATTTTGTAGTTTGTAACTTTAGAAGTTTCATCAGTTTTTTTTTAATCTCTTTCATATGTTCAGTCTTGCCTTTAGCTTCTTGAACATATGGAATAGAGTAATAACACGATTTTGAATTCCTCTGTATATTAATTATATCATCCTTGTTATTTATAGATTAATTTAATTTGATTTTTCTCTCCATTATGGATGGCATTACCTGCTTCTTTGTATACCTGGTAACTTTTGATTGGACAATAGATACAGTGTATTTCACTTTATTGTATACTGGACATTTTTGTATTTCTAAAATTGTTGTTGAACTTTATCCTGGGATGTCATTTAGTTAGTTGGAGACAGTTTGATCCTCTTGGGTTTTGTTTTGAGGGGGTTTTTTTAGGCAAGATAATATAGATTTTAATCTTGGGTCACTTGCTCCTCATTATTAGGCAAGACTTCATTAATATTCTAACAAATGCCCTGTGAATTATAAGGTTTATCAACTGTGGCTGTTAGTAATAAACAATATTTCTGAGCTTGCATGATATCAGGGCATTGTTTCCACTAACCTTTTCCAGTGGCTCCTTTAGGTGGTTTTCTCACGTGCACGTGCTGATCAGTACTCAGCTGAATATTGGAAGGGTCCCCTCAGCATCTCTCAAGCTCTCTTGCTGTGCCATTATGTCCTCTCTGATACTGCACTCTATGGAATCTCACCTCCTTGGTTTTCCTTGACTCCCCAAACCACTTCCTCAACCAACAGCCTGCCAATTTCTGCCTGGGTTCTTCGTCCTTATGCTATTACCTGGAATCTGTCAAGGTAGAAATCTGGAATAATTGTAGGACTGACTTGATTTGTTTGTCATCTCTCAGGATCACTGTCTTTTGTTGCTCACTGTCTTGAGAGTCATTGCTTCTTATATTTTGTTGGGGTTTGTTTTTCAGTTGTTTCAGATGGAAATATAAATTTGATCCCCATTACTCCAACTTGGCAGGAAATAGATGATTAAATAATTCCCAATTTATTATGACCATGCAATGTTACAGTGAGTAATGGTCACAAGATTCCATTGCTGAGTAGCCTGATACACTTTTTAAAGAATGATTCTAGTTGCTGTGAGGATAATGCATTGTATATGTGAAGGAGTGTGCCGGAACATAGGGAGGATTACCTTACTATTTTTTTCCTGAATATAATTAACATTCCGTTTTAAAATTTATTCTTTTAATTAAATGCTAAAGGCTCCATGAAATAAGTGGATAGTGATATCACCTTTCAAATTGAATTATCTAGGGCGGGACTTAGATTATCTGAGTTGCTCTTGTCCCTCACCATTCTAGGGAAGACTTAGAGTTGGGCAAGCAATTGGAGTCACCCATTAGAAATGTAAGTAGAGATGCTAAGTAGGTAGTTGGAGATTATGAGGAAGAGCTCTGACAAGCGATCCTGGAATTCAAAGGAGAGATCAGACAAGGAGTTACGAATTCAGATGCCTTTATCCTACTGTTGTTCTTAAACTCATACAACTAGAGAAGGGCTCTCCAATGAGTGAGTATGTATAGATATAGAGCTGAGAAGAAACCTAAAAGTAATCCCCTAGGGCACTGCAACTTTTAGAGGCCTGAAAAAGGAGAATTCAGCAAAAAGAGTGTTACAAAGGTTAATAGAAGTAGAGGTGGCATTGGGAGAGAGAGAAGCAATAAAATATAATTGACTTTTATTGGTGTGTGATATCAAGAACTCATAAAACCACAATTAGTAGTCACAAGTAATACTATTTGGATGGGAAAAAAAGAAAATAGAGCAGTTATAGAAGGAACAAAGTTATGTACCACTTCTGTGAAGTTCAAGTCATAACTCTACTCATCACTTATTAAACATTCTTTATCATCAAAAAATTCTTATATATTATAAATTTTAATTACTTTTATATCCTTTAAATTATTTTATTTAATGTATTGTCAACAAGCAGCAGAGAGACAGTCGGGAGTCAGACATATAAGATCAATAAGTATTTGTTGATTGAATGAATAAATTAATGAAATAATGAATACTAAACAAGTTCACCTGAATAAACACTGAATTTGTGGCAGAAGCTGAGGTGCCACAAGTTAACTAAGGCCATTGAGTGAATTACTTCCCTCATTGTTTTCTGTTTTATTTGTAAAAAGAGAAAGTTAAAAAGAATAAAAAGATACCTCTTGGGTCTGGCACTTCATGATACCTTGGTTGCTGATCCTAACATATTTCCCCATAGAGTGTTAGTTCTAAAATCCTGATTTGATAAAATATGTAATTGTAGTCAATAAAATGTAATGATATCTTAAAAGTTAAACACAAATGACTGCCTATATTTCTCATCATTTTTAAAAAAATTCACATTAGAAGACCATTGGATGTGATGAAACATAAAATAAGATGTCATTCCAAACATAATATTTTAATAAAAATAAAAAACATATTACTTGGATAGGGGCTACAACTTTTACATCCAGTATCTCATTTAATTCACATGGTGAAGATACTTAATGATAAGTAGTATTGTTATTTGCCTTTTACAGTTGCAGAAACAGACACAGGGAAGTTAAGTTTCCCAACTACACAACTAATCAAAAAATGGTAGAGCCAGGACTCCAGCTTTGTGACTTCTGACTTGAGATTCTATGTCTCCTAGACATGCTGTTCTGCATTGTCTCACAACTGCAGGCTATGAAAGTGAGAGGATTTATTTTTAACTTTCTAAAGCACTTAGCGAATGAAAAATGTATTATCTTTTATCACTTAAATTCTCATTGTTTATTTTCTCTTACCATACTTTGTTTGTCTGTTTTCTTCTGTGCCATTTTTTTATCACCTATTTTTTTATAGTTGAAATATAAACTTTTCACTAAAATAAATAAATCAATAACTATACCATCATATTCCTTAGGACATTTTTGGAGAGACATTATAAACTAATTTATCCTCTTAACTTTAAACATATGTGGTATTAGTGCCTGTGAAAAATTTACTAATTTGATCATTTGAACAACTATGAATAAAAACTTTCTAGATTCAAAATAGTTTCCGGACCTAGTGTTGCTGCTTAGCAACAACCCAAACTTTGGTAGTTCTGTAAGCTTTTTGGTTGTTAGGTGATGCTTTTTTCCAGCTGGCTTCACCCTGCTCCCTGACCACAAATGATTTACCTATTCACTGGTCCCCAAGGGACTGGTGTTGAGTGTGGAACTTCCCTAGGACAAGCAAATCAACACCACTGCCAAAACAGATGGAACAGCATGTCCTTTGGACTCTGTATGCACAGGGAGCATATTAGTTATTTTTTAACATGACAAATTCTACCTACATGTTTGTAAGTTAAACTTCTGCTTGCATTTCTATTAAAATAATAGATTTTTATTGATTTTCAAAGGCAATTTGCAAGTTACTCTGTATAAATAAACATTTATAAAATTGTGCATCTTGTACTGTTAAACAAATTCTAAAAATTATAACTAAAGCCAAATAATTGTATCTATTGGATGCTCGTGTTTTGTTTTTTATAGAAATTGAGTCACATTTACCAGATTTGATAGGCCTCCCAGAACTTGCCATCATAAAAGTTCAATTTTTTTCTTCTCGAAGACTTTCAGAAAACTAGTTACATAAGCATATAAATATTCCTGGTGATAAATAAAAATTTACTAACATTGTTTGATTTTGAACCACTAATATTTTGATGACTGCCCATACCCATCTTTGGTATCATTGATAAAATTTTTTGTACTGTACATTTTTATGTTTGTCAAAAAATTTAGAAACCAAATTGTACCCTGGAATATCTTATTGTAAGTGGAGATCTAGGAAGTGTTGATTTTTATTCATCCCATCGAGTGTGGTTGGAATTCATTAATTTTTTTGAATCTCCTGTGGACAAAGGTCTTAATGACTTTTGAACTTCTGATATTGAGGTAGAGAATTTTTAGCAGATATTCCAGCTTTTATTGTATTATATTTATCCCTAGAGTTTTTTGTATTGTGGAAATCCAATTTCTTTAATAAATAGTAATTAATTCATGTTCCTTTTGTGCACATTTATGTATGTCTTGGGTCTCAGTGATTTCCACTGAGATTAAAGTTCATTCAGCCCCTTCAGATTTTCACATCTGAGTGGTTGAAGTTATGTAAGTACTTCTTAAACCCCAAGAAGCTCAAAAATGTAAATAAACCTTGGCTGGGACAGAGTTAGCTAAAGTAGGTGCACTATAGCTTATAAAACTAGAATTTCAGATTCTACTTTTAGCTGGTATTAGACCACCATTCTCTCTTCTGTTTTCATATTTCAGGTAATCACCATAGGTCAAAGTATGATTGCTTCTGATTAATCCAGTACTGCTACCAAAGAGTCATAAATAGTGTTACCACCTGGAGGATTTTGTAATATTGTAATTATGAAATCCAAAATATAATATGCAATGACCAAAATCAATCCAATGTTGTATTGTATTTGTGGCTTTATAATTTAGCTGCATTTATAAAACCAGGTATGGATTTTTATTTCACTATTATAAATGCATAAAAATAAAGGCATATTATTTATGAATGAAATAGCATATAAATTGCCATCATATACTTGTTATTTTCAAGAATACCTATGCTAATTAATATCTCTCTGAAATAAACATTGAAAATGAATTATAGTTCTATTTAATTTATTAAACATTTATGATACTCTGGGCAGGTACTGGATTGGATTTAGAGAGAATAAAATGTAATTGAAATATAGTCCCTTCCCTTGAGAAACACTTTATCAAGTAATGGAACTAGAATAATATGTATTAACTTACACCCCAATTAATTTCAATAGCAATTGCTGTTTATATACAATGAGTCTCTGGAATTTTTATGTAAAAGAAGTTTGTGGACAGAACTGAGGGGCTAAGAGATTTCTATATAAGTTGAGTTTGCATAGCAAGCAAGCTTTGACTTACATTGTATATTTATTTGGAATGGCTTCTATGTACGTGTTGGAGAATCAGACACTTCATGGGAATCAAGTGGCTAAAACCTTGCATTTTCAAATCTTCTGCTTCTATCATGTTTTATTAAAACATGTGCCAGGAATCCTACTGAGTCTTATAATACTTATGATCATTTAAAAATCCAGAAAAGAATAAATGAGACAACTGAAAAGTAGAGTGACTGGCCCAAAGTCACATGCTAGTGATTGATCATGTTGAACTAATCTGGAATTTGAACCAGGTACATTCTCAAAAATGGACCATAAATAAATGACACTGAGGAAAGAACTGAAAATTCATTCTTATGCTTATTTATTTTTTTAATTATGCATATCATATATTGTGTTTACTACCTGATGTCTTACTTGGTAGCTATAATCCATTTCTTCCCATCTCTGTACAGTATACACACGTTTCATTAGGCTTGTCCATTGTAACACATCAACTTGTTAAGACTTCTCTGAAAGTGACTAAGGCCACCAAGGCTATTGGTTGTATCATCCAGGCGAGTGCCTCAGGCAGATATCCTGTTCCACACTGGCCTTATCCTAGATGAGTCAGGGTTTCATATCTCTACCACTATTGATAGGTAAGATATGAAGGAGTAGTTTTCATTTCATGAAGAAATGCATTATGATATAGGTTTGAAACTAATTTTTTCACATTTTTAAGAAATGAATTCAGAACTTTTATTTCTAACGGATTATTTCTAATGTAATGAAATACAGTCTGTACACAAGTAAGATATAAAGTTTATATAAAGTGTAAGATTATGCTACCATTTGTTTAGCCTAAACACCTACTTTAATTTAATTCCCACTTTCTAATTTAATTCTCACAACAACCTTGAAAGGACTGCATTATTATCATCATTCTACAGATGCATCAACAGAAGTTGCAGATGGATACATACATTGCCCAAGGTCACATCAGAAGTGGTGTGGAATTTGAGCCCAACCATTCCAGCAAATTTACCACTGACTAGTTATAATACTACATTAAGTAGTAACACCCCAGTGCCACTCCCGATCATTTCCTCCTGGATCCAAGAAAGTGCATATGTGGGAAAGATAAATTTGATTACACTTGGGGCTCTTGTGAGGTCACTTGTTTTCCTACCCTAGACAAAAATAATTATTCTAATAAAAAAGGACAAGAATCCTGAAATTCTTGTCTGATGTGTGAGATCATTTTTGTTGTTGTTGTTTTTAAAATAGCTCAAGAAGTAGCACTGGAGAGAGAAAAAAATGAAGAGAGAAAGGATAAGTTGGAGCTGCTGTCATAAATTAGAAACAATCTGGCTATGATCTTCCTCACGCATGCCTGAGGTCTGCATTCATGCAAACTAAGATTAACTCTCAGGCTGTCTTCCTAAAAGAGCTCCATGAAATGTAGCCTTAGATTTGTAATTCCAGACTGCCTGGAGGGCTAATATTATCCTATTATGAGGGATTGTCAAAAAAGGACCTTAAATAAATGACAGTGAGGAGAAGCCCTGAAACTTGGGCAATATCAGTTTTTCTGGAACTATGTTCTCATCCATATCAAGGTCATTTTGCCTATTTGTTCAAGTAGGAAAATCCCTTGTGTCCTCAGCTGTTTTACACAACCAGAATGTACATGCCCCGGGTGAAATTTCATCACCTTTCTTTATATGTTACTGACAGAAGGAAGGGAGGGAGGGAGGGAGGGAGGGAGGGAGGGAGGGAGGGAGGGAGGGAGGGAGGGAGGGAGGGAGAGTTGAACAGTGGAATGGGGCAAGAATAGAAGTCAGGCACAAGAATGGAATGGCTTGAAGTGGATACAGCACATTTAAGTGAGGCTCTTCCAAAGTACAGGAAAAAAGAATTACCAACCTGTGCATAGATCATAAATTCGTTTAAACATGTGTTTGCTTGGATTGCAAAATGTTTAATATTTTTTAAATTTTATGTCTTCAGATAAGGGATGAATTGTGGAGCCTCTCACAGAAACACAACTGTTTTCCCATACTAAAGCCATGGCAAACATAAACATGCCCCTACACATACCATGAAGTTTCCAGAATTTAGTAAATAGCCTAACCTGAACTTTCCTTGACAATGTCTTGATAAATATATGGTCCCTAAAGTACCTTCAGTAGAATGGAAGATAAAAACTGTTAATTAAAACGTCCCACCATACAGCACATTTTAAATGGTTGGTCTCTAATGTGTGGACTGTTTTATACAAAGATGTCTCTGATCTTAAATTAAGCCCTTAGAAGAAAGCAACATAACTCTTATACAAAATGTAGTTTGAAACCTACTTGGTAGATTTTTCATAGCTAACGACTGTGGTTGGTCAATATGACCATACTTCCAGAATGACTTTCTAAGATCTTAATTTGATAAAAATAGCAAAATTTAATAATTTTTTACAAAATTATATAGAGAATACTAAAAATGATTTTTATCCATCAGGGTCTAGAAAGAAACAGATGGCACTTCCAAATTGGATAATTTGGGAAACATTAATAGTGTATTTTTAACAGGTGAGAGCAGAGGAGGTAGAAAGTACAAGGGATAGTTCAATATCCCCTGGCTAGAAACAGTAGTGGGTGGTTACCACTCACAGGCTTGAAGAGGCAAAAGGAAGGAGCATTTTCCAAAGCCCCAAGACAGAGAGGGCTTTGTGGAAAAGAGTGCCTGACAAATGCTGAACCCAGCAATTGAGGGACAGAGCTGGAATGGTTACTCTGATCTTGTGGTGCTCCACTCCTGTAATCCCGGGGGCTCTGCATTGGTGGAAGTGAGAGTCAGAGAACAACAGAGCCTGAGAGGAGACCCGTCCGGGTGTGCCTGCTGGGCACATGGCGACGTGGGAAACAGTGGGACACGGATTTGTAGGGACAAATAGAAGATGAACAGCACACCTGTGAATTTAACTCAAATGAACATATAATGTCTTTAATCATTGCTGAAATGCAAAGATACCAACTCAGAAAAAAAAGCCTAAAAATTAGTGAAATGTTAAGCATGTATAGGCAAAAAAACTCAAATAATTAATAAGAAATGGGTCTTTATATTTTATTTTTTGCAAAATTAAATTCAAGGAACCATGGTAAATTTTCCTTTTGGTACTGTTATGTAAGAAGATTATTATGAGAGTTTTTTTACATAGATCGATAAAAAGGATACAAGAAGTTTTGTAAATTATGTGTTTACTCTTAGAATGCTAGAGGAGTGAATGTAGTCATATAAGCAGAATGTGGAACCAATAAAATTCCTTATGTTACTCTCTTAAAAGTGTTCAGCTGTTGTACACTGAAGGCTTATACCTATTGGAATGTGTGTACTGTAAAAAAAAAAAAAGTAGCAGTAATCACCTTTTCACACAAGCCACTGAACTGAAATGATCATCTGCGTTTTAGCAGCCATTCAGCACTCCTTATTTTCTGTCTGTTCATAACTGGAAAGATGTGTGAATTAAATCCTCGGGGCCTTTTCCCTGGTGCTCTGGCAATTTAGCCAGTGATCGCTTCACTATATTCTTTTTATTTCCAACCAAATAAGACTCAGATTAACACATTTTCAGTACTGAAGTGTGCAAACTTCTTTCTTAAAAAAAAAAAAAAAAAAGCATTCCCTTTTGTTCTCCTGCTAGCAATTGCAGTTACTAACTTGTTCACAATGGCATGTCATTCATCGGTAAATGGTCTATCTTCGGAAATGTGTACATCAAGGGCATGTTTTTGTACAGCTTTTCTAAGGATGGAGGGGAGATTCCCAAAGCATGATTTTTATAGTCTTTATTTCCCAGCCAACACAATTATTTGGGCTGTCGGAGTACAAAGAAAGGTTCTATCTATTATCATTAGCAACAGTAGCAAGTTTTTTTCATTAAATTTGATATTTGGGCATGATATTTGTTTTTAAGAAAATCCAGTGTTTTCAGAAAATTCTATGCAGTGCAAAATTTAATAATCAATGTGACCACTTACGAGTAAGTGTCCTTTTCACTAATTTTTCATTAACACTAGCAAATCCAAGCTTAATAATTCTAATGATCCTAGTTTATATTTACACAGTGCTTTATAAGAGGGCCTGTACCTTCTCCAAGTTTATAGTCTTTGTTTCTATGCTATTCTGTAAGGTCTTTGGGCCCATTTTGCAAATTCAGCAAGCTAGGGCCGAAGAAGAGAAACGATTTTCTTACGGTCCATCGTCATGCAGCTGCAGTTCTAACCCAACTGTTGTAACCACAAGCCCTGCAGTTTTTCCACCCGTCCTCCTAGACTTAATTAATTCAGTGCCTTTAGGTTCCCAGTACTGTAGTATCTTGGGAAATACAAACATCAAATTTTTTTGCAGCCCTTTTTTTTTTTTTTTTTTTAAGATTTTGTCTATTTATTTATTTTAGAGAGGGGGAAGGAAGGGGGAAAGAGATGGAGAGAAATATCAGAGTGTGGTTGGCTCTCACACGCCCCCTACTGGGGACCTGGCTCACAACCCAGGCATGTGCCCTGCCTGGGAATTAAACCAGCAACACTTTGGTTCACAGGCCGGCACTCAATCCACTGAGCCACACCAGGCAGGGCTTTTTGCAGCTCTTTTGATCACACATACATGAGTGAGACTAATTTTGCCATTTTTGTTTAATTTTCTTAATTTGACATTTTACCAAAAAAGACTATGAAAAAGAAGTAAATTCGCAAGGTCTATCCATGTTGTCACAAATGGCAGCACTTCATCTTTTCTATTAACCAATGTCACCCCAATAACTTTAATTTAAAAAGAAAAAGAAATAAATAAAAGCATTCTACATGTCCAGTTGTACACTCAGAACCTTCCAAAGTCCTTCCCTCCGGTAAATACAGTAAATAAAATTTATAAATAATAGAAAAGAGAAAAGAAAAATAAGTAAAACTATACCACACAAAGATATTTAAAGAAAAGTCTAGAATAACCACATGGTCCTGTCTGCTGCCCCTTAATCCCACCATACTGAGGGACTGAAGGCAGTGGTTGTGCATAGATTGGTATGTTAATAAACAATATTGGATTAACATATTTTTTCTCAGTCAAAAATATATATGCAGCCCTCGCTGGGTGGCTCAGTTGTTTGGAGCTTCCTCCCATACACTGAAAGATTGTAGGTTTGATGCTGGAGTGCATATGGGAGGCAACCAATTGATGTTTCTCTCATCAATGTTTCTGTTTCTCAATCCTTTCCTCTCTCTTTTAAAAATCAATAAGCAGATCCTCGGGTGAGGATTTAAATATATATATGTAAATATATGAACATACTTAGAGGTTCTGAATACTGGTTTTTAAAGAAATGAAGTCACCCTCTGCATGTTGTCCTTAAGTCCTTTCAACCTTAATAATATATCATGGATGGAGATTACCACTTGCCAATAGAAAAACACACAACTTCATATTTGCATTGTAATATCACATCCATGTATAATTTTACATAAACAGGCATCTAGTGGGCTCTTGTGCCCTTCTGCTCTTTTTAGGATTTTTTCCTCTCTCCTCTTGTTTCCTCTTCCGCTGGACTCTCTCTCGCTCTCCCTCTGCCCTCCCAACCCACCCCCAGAAACTCACTTTAACTCACCCGTGCATGTTCTTCCTTGATTTTTTTTGTGCTCATACTGTCATATGCACATGCATATCTACAAACATATTTATTCATACCTAGGCACTTTCTATAGGAGTTCTGTCATTATATGTTTTACAAATAAGCACATTACACCACTTCTCATTTTACTCTTCACTCTCAGTCCTATCTTGTGGAAATTCCTTTAAGTCAAATGGCAGAGCGCTAATTTATTCTTTTTCATAATCGCATAATATGCCACGATGTGACTTTACTATAACTTATTTAATCGTTTCTCTATTGATGAGCCTTGTTTATTAGTCAGGATGTAGTCAGGAGAGAGAAACAAGACTTTTTGTTTCAACACAAAATTTATTGTAAAGATTGAGTGCTTGGCTGTAAAAGATCATTAACTAGTAACAGAAAAGGCCAAGAAAAGAACACAAAGAACCTGCAAATTAGTGCGCCAGCCTGGGTGAACGAATGAAAGCACTTGCAATTATTTAAAGCTGGGAATAGAGGATCCATGGAACTGAAACTCAGACTTCTAGGGGTGGGGGGAGCCAGTTAGTTGGCTTATTCTGGTGTCTAAAAAGTGCACAAGGCTATTTTGAGGGTGTCAGGAAAGCCGCACCCTGTACTCAGCAGCTGCTACAGGAAGGAACTGCAACTACAAGGGTGAAGGTGCATTTCTAGAATGATGCTCACACACAGAAGAAGCAAATAAGAAGCCAATGGGAATCAAATAGGACAGAGCGTTGTCAGAGTCTCTGCAGTGCCCTCGTCCTAGTGCAGCTTCAGAGGGAGCTCAGTGATGCATCCGAAGCATGGTTTGCCGAGTCCCAAGCCAGAGCAGAATTTAGGAGGGCGGGCTGAAAACTTGGAGACATTCACAGCGGGCCCCTTTTTATTGCCAAGATTTCCTTTTTCTAGTTAAGAGCCTAGCTGTATTAGGTATTCACATATTCTTATGTACCATGCTTTTATTTCTCTGTGGTAGATCCCCAGGCATGAGATGACTGCATAATATTGTATTGCTAATTTCACCAGATGTTGCCAGATTTTTTTCAAATGATACTGCAAAAATTCCCTCTTTCTACTAGCAATTTTTGAGAGGGCTGTTTCATCTTATCTCCACCAGCAAGAGAGGCTATCACTCTTTTCAACTTTTCCAGCAATCTTTTAGTACTTTAATTCACATTTTTCTGACCGAGATTTTAAGAATTTTGTCATATACTTATTAACAATCTGTAGTTCTGTTTTGTGTGAATTTCTCTTCCTATCTTTTCCTTAAAATTTTTTCTATTGAGTTTTTTTATGTTGTCATTTTGTGTGAATAGAAAAACCTCTTTGTATATTATAGAAATAGAACTTTATCAGTCTTCCATCTTGTACTTTTCTAACTCTATTGTTGTATATTCGCTTCAATTTTTGTATTTTTTTCAAGTATGATATAATTAAATATGACTTATAGCTCTGGTTCCTATATTAGTTATATAGATTTCTTCCAAACCAATACTGAATTTATAATTTAGGTTTATTTCAAAGGTTTTTTTTATTCTTCACATTTCAGGCTGTTCAGCCTGGAGTCTGTGATTGTATATACATTCACAGTGTATATACACTGTGACTTTTTCTTCCACATGGAGAGCCAGTTGTCTGGAAGCATTTATTACATTAACTATCCTTTCAATATTGACTTGAAATAACAGTTTTGTTACCTGTAGAATGTTTATATATATATAAACATTCTTGACTGACCTATTTATATTTTTTTTTGGTTAATTCTAACACCAATACTGTATTGATTTAATCATAGAATTTTTAGTATGGGCAATGCCTGGCATAAGGAGATGTCCTTTTTATCATTATTCTCTTGACTATTCTTAGGCATTTCTTTTTCTATGTATGTTCTTTAAGATAATTTTATCTTTCTCCTTTCTGCTTCAGAAAGGAAGAAATAAGCCCCATTGGAGACTTCATTGAAACTACCTTATACTTACATGTCATTTTGCAGAGGATTTATATTTATCAGAATTATCTTTCCATCAAAGAATGGTGTTTTTCTTTGTTCAGATTATGATTTATACTCCTCAGTAAGATTTTATAGTTTACGTTTTAATAAAATTTTATGATTTCTTTGTGAAATTTATTCCTAAGTGTTTTTTTAAAATTACGTTTCTGGATATTTACTGCTCGAAGAGAGAAAACGATTTATTTTGCAGTGTTTCCATTAGGATAGTCTAAACTGTTATAATAAATTGTAAAAATATGATGGCTCAAAATAAATACAGGTTTATCTCTCTCTCTCTCATGACAGTTTAGAAAGTATGTTCCAAATTGTCAGAGGGCTCTTCACAATGTGGTCATTCGTGGACTCAAGAGAGTTCAGCTCTACTATCATTATTATGTGGCTTCCTGGCTTACTCTAATACTCACCATCCTAGCACAGAGCAATACAAAATGCACGGAAGAAACTTTAGATTTATGGGACAGGCAGGAAACGGACAATTCCTGTCTAATTCGCAGTTCACTGGAGGGAATTGAGTCATAGGCAACCTGTAACTGGGAGGGAGATATGTGACTGGGAAGATGTATACTGGTTACTATTCTGTCAATACAAAAGAAGGGAGAATGGGTTTTAGAAAATATAGTAGACTCTGTCATGTTATAGTTATTCTGTATCTAGCCGTTGTAGCAGTTTTCCTTTTCAGTTAGAGACTCTTGGAATTTCCATTACAATATACTATCAACAAGATTGTTTTATTCCTTCTTTTTAAATATTTTTTCCACAAAATGTTTTTTCTTGTTATCATATTTACTAGAAACTCTAAGACAAGTTGAGCAATAATAGCAAGAGCAAGTATTCCTAACAGAATTTCTTTGATTAACATAATTCTAATATTTTACCATTTAGAATATTTGGTGTTGGTTTTTATTGTCTTTATTCCTTTAAGAAGTTTCCTTAAATTCTTATTTAACTTAGAACTTACATTATAATAAGACTGCTGGGATTTGTCAAATATCTTTTTGGCATTTAATTATAAGATCATGTTTGTCCCTTTTAATGTATTTACCTAAAGAATTATGTTGATGCTGAGTGACGACGTAAGCCAGGCGATGAAAGACAAATACTCTATGATCTCACCTATGAGAGGAACCTAATGAGCAAAACAAACAAACCAGCCAAACAGAACCAGAGGCATGGAAACAGGAACACACTGACAGGGACCAGAGGGGAGGGGAGGATAAGGGACGAAAGAAGGGGAAGGGTCTAGTTAAAGAACAAGTGTAAATGACCCATGGACATGGACAGCAGGGTGGCGATCGACTATGGGAGTGGGGGCTGGCAGGGACAGGGGAGAGCAATGGGGGAAAACTGGGACAATTACAATAAACAACAATAAAAGAAGAATTGTGTTGACACACTTTTGAGAAGAAAATAACTGGAATAAGACAGATTTATTCTATTCCCTGTACACTTTTAGAATAAACTGCAGGTGTAGCAAAGATATATGCTACTATTTAGATATCTGCTAATATTTTTAAAGATTTTTTTGCATCTGTCATCCCAAATAAGACTCGAGCATAATTCTGTTTCCCTTCTTTATTTCTTTTTGAGTACTTTCTTAATACATTCAAGTTTCACTTATGCAGGATTAATAATATGCGTTAGGAAAATTTATGTTTCCATGGTAAAGAATAGTGTAAGTAAAATTGGAACTATGTATTCTTTCAAAGTAAGAGAGAACTCAGTTATAAAATAATCATGCCCTTATCCTTTTAAGGGCATGCAGATTTTCATTACTTTTCTAATCTTTTCTTTGTTGTCTATCAAGTTTTTCTCCTTTTCTTGAATAAATCCTGGCAACTTTTATTTTGCTAGAATATGATTCATTTCCTCAAGGTTTTCAAATTTCTTGCAACAGCATTACTTGTAGCTTTTATAATACCTTTTTTTTCTGATTTATTCTGTGTCTTTGGTCCTGTATCCCTTCTCATTTCTTGTATAACATTGCTTTCTCTGTTCCTTATCAAACCTTATAGAAAGTTCATCTATTTTGTAATTATGTTCAAAAGACCTGCCATAAAAGAAGTATTTGTTTATCCTTCTTATTTATATTCACTTAATGAGTTTTAGCTTTTATATTTACAATTTGTACTATATTCTTTTATTTTACTTTGAACTCTGTTCTTTCATAGCAAAGGCATTTATAGTTATTAATGTTCATCTGGATACAGCTTTTGCTCTGTTCCAAAGGTATTAGTCTGATATTTTCTAAAGTTCTTGGCTATGATTTTCCAGGGAGTTTTTATTTCTTTGGACCAAGCATTATCTAAATATTTGGTAATTAATTTTCAGGTGATTAAGATTTATTGATCACATTTCAAATTTTTCTTTCTAATTTTATTTGCTCAATATCAAAAGAAATGCCCTATAAAATCTCTACTTGAATATTTTTGTTAAAGTATTATTTGAGGTCAAATAATTTTTAATGTTTTATAGACATTAAAAAGATTATTTTAGTTAATATACATATAATTTTTATTTATCTATTAATTAAATTTTTATTGCTATATTCAATTTTTCTATGTTCTCATTTATTTTTTTGTTTGTAAGTTGCATTGCTTTAAAGACTTTTCTATTCTTACAAACTTTAATTACCCTAGCAAAAAACTATCTACTATCTACTTAGAATTCTTCAGGTGACCCTTCAAATTATCTTATTTTTTTTTCCTGCTTTCAAATAACCCTGGCTTTTAACTGAGAAGCAAAAAAAAGAAAAAAGAGAGAGAGAGAAAGGAATATACTACAGAATAGCATCGTATCAGTGGTCTCTGTGAGACTGTCCTATGCTGGTTTCTTTACTCAGGAATAATTAGGGGTTTTTTCCTTCAGTTTACGTATAAAACCTTCTACAAGCTTCCTTACTGTCCTTTCTGATCAATGATAAAATATAGAGTATTCATATGTAGATACTTGCATATCCAGTCATATCGTGTATTCTTCAACAAAAACTGTTTCCTTTTCAAAAAAACTATGCCACTTTCCTTAAATTATATATTAAACAATTTAATAGTGATTTTTTAAATTTGGTAATCATCTTTTTCTCGGTAATAAAAATTCTACCATGCTTCATTAAGATTAAATGTTTAAAATAATATATTATTTATAATAATCACAAAAAATGACAATATCAGATACATTCATATCAAACCAAAAATTAGAAACCTCTTGAAAATATTAAAAAAGCACATGTAAAACTAGAAGCCTCTCCCTTAGCATACTGTAAATGATCTTCTAAAATCCAACATTACTAATTGATGATCTCAGACTTTTTATGCAGACTTATTAGAACTTTTTGGTTCCGACTTTTATTGGCGTACAAGGTCACTACAATTTGAGTAGCAGTAAGTAATGTTAGAATCTGATACAACTTCTTTTTAATCTAAGGTAAAGAATTTGAACTGATCATAATGAGGTATGACAACCATATTTGACTAATCTACAAAGAAGAATATGTTATTGTGATAGTAATGAGACAAGCCACCCAAATAATTAGTAACAAATGAGACAGATTGCTTTGGAAGTTTTCCAAGAGATAAAGTGCTTCTGGTGCTTTGCTTCAAAAACACGGCAGACCTAACTTCATTAATTCCCGTGGGTAGAGGAGAATTTGCTTTTCTATCCCCAAATTTTATATGCCAAAATCCAATCCACAACAGAAACAAAACTGCAGGACTGAGAAACTCAGATGTTTATGTTAAAATTATGAGTCTAGTAACCTGTGATGATCATCATCAAATTTGAGGGAGCTCTTTTGGTGTTTTCTCTACCTGTAAGTAACAATGGACATATTATAATCTTGCAATCTATAGAATCTTTTTATTTATAGCTTGTTTGATTCTTACAACAATCTCCATTTCACAGTGAGGAAATTGAAGTCATGAAATGTCAAACAATACACTCTTGCTCGAGCTGGGGTGCTCCCACAGGCCTACGACAAGGCGGTCTCTCTCTCCCCATCGCTGCCAGCAGAGCCACTGTGCGCCCTGCTCCGTTCCCACACGCTAACAGGAATAGCAACAACAGAGAATGAAGCCATCACACACACACCAAAAAAAATACCTTTGCCTAAACTTATTTATTTTGTTAATGCCTAACCTTTCTTAGGAGAAAATAGAACCAATGGCTTTCAAGTTAAAAGATCTCTTGAAGTACTAAATAATCAAACAGATGCTTCCTCCCATTAAATTGGAGAGTCCTGGTGAAGAGAATGGGAATTATCTCTGTATTGCAACCCTGTGCTGAGCTCATTCACAACTGAGGAGGGAACCTGGCCCTCCTTGTTCTATCTGAAAATATCACAAAGTCCTATTTGGTTTGAAAAATTAAGTAATCTGATGCCAAATTAAATTCTCTGCAGTAATTCTTGTTTCCTGCTGAAGTACCTTTAAATTCTAGTTCCTTATTCGTGTTGTCAAATACCATTTAAAAAGAGAAAACATAGCAAAACACACTACAACAAAACTGCTCCCAAAGCTCATTAATATTGTGTGGTCTATTTACCTCTGTTCTATTGTGTCAAAATTCCTGAATTTCACTGAGAAGGAAAGATAGATTGCTTTTGTCTCCTAATCTCTAGAAGAAGAGTTGAGATGTCAGTGGGAAAGTGCCTCTCTCCATCACCAGAGGAAGCTAATCAAGGAAAAATGTCTGCAGGTAGTAGATACATTAATCTCCCCCCGGAACACGGGGCTGTTATGAGGTGTAACTAATCGTATCGTTGGGACCCATCTCGGCCTGTAATAACATGCTCCACAATGACATCGGTGGTTGTAGGAGATGGATGTTGCATGTAAAGGAAAAAGTGCTGTTCAGCTGGAATATCTCTCTGGCCTGTGGACAACACAGTGACAGTCTGCAGTGAATGTGGACACTGTATTTCCACAGTAGCACCGTTGCCATATCCTGTCATCAGCATGTTTCTGAAACTGTCTCAAGCTGTCCTCATGTGGCAATTTCAGATCCACAGGCTCTTATAACAACTTAGTTATGAAAAATGACCTCTGTCAAGGTGTCTACTCAAGTGCATTTTAGTGCTGAGTCCAGATGCTCAGAAAATGTCTTTTGAAGAGACTCCTACAGTATTTCAGTGGCAAGGTTAATTCAGATCTTTCACAAACTTTTGGTTTCCAGAACAAGTTCTTCCTACATTTTTTATACAGAATAAGTGCGGTGTGATCTCTTGCTACCTGTTCATTGCAGACATTCTAATGAGCCAGTCACTTATCCACCGGTAGATAATTGGCAGAATGGAAAGAGCCACCAAATGGACTAGTCAGGCCTCGGGCTGGCCTCGGCTTGGGCCAGAAGCAGAATGCTTATGTTTTTCAAATGAGGGGATGACATTCTTTAAGGTCCCTTCTTACTTTAAAATTGTATGACTTTTTAAAAAGTTATTTATTCAAAACCTTTTTTATGCTTCTTTTCTACTAAACTGGAAAATCTTTAAGAGGCAAAAATGGAGGTTACAATTCTTAAATTACTTTTAAGTTTTAAATTTTAAAATAATTTTTAAAATATTTTCAATTTAAACAATTAAGTGTTTTTTATGAAGAAGCTACCTTTTGAAGTTTTTTAATTTTAAAAGGAAAATAACAGAAAAGACCAATAAAATGCATTTCAAAAGAATGAGTTAGATGTATGTACCATGTGCTTGGTATGCAATATTTACTGACACTGAGAATCAAAATTTACTCAGGATTTCCTGGTAGCAAAAGCAAAAGGGAATATAATGGACTGTACTTCTACTGCCTAATCTAATTTCAAAGGAGCTGCATACTTTTTTCCTAGAGAAATAAGCATTTCCTGGAAATACATGCTTGTAGACTGGTACACACCCTGAAGTTAACTGAAACATTTTCAAAGGGATACTGATATGTACTAGAGAAATACAGTTTAGTAAGAAACAAGCCACCCTGTATAAGCAATTTGTATGTTTATTAGAACAATATAGAGAGCAGTTACACGGCTGCCTGTGCTACGTTGTTCTTTTTCTCAGTGGTAAAGGCTATTGCCATATGTTTAATCAATGACTCTCATTTTGTTTTTCAGAATGAAAAATCCCCAGGACGATCTGCAAGTCGATCGAGTAATATTTCAAAAGTAGGTGAACTTTATATTCTTAATTGTTTATTGATTTTCATATTTTATAATTTTAAGCAAATATTTTATAATGTTTCACCTATATTCTTATCTGTGAACAATGCGCAAATATGACTTGTTAATGATTTTTAACTACAGTATTGCAAGCTTTTGCTGTGATGAAAGGATATAATTTTACACAACAAAATGCGTCAAGCTATTTTTTTCTTCTTCAGTGCTGTATGCAAAATTTTTTTTCATGGACAGATGCTCTAGATTTTTATATCACCTTAGAAACAAAAATTAAAGGCTAGTCTCTAAAATGAGGCAGTATCCGATGTATAGACTTGGTGCTTGGGGAGTGAGAAGTCATTTAGAGCCATGTGTCAAATTGGAAATTTATGACTTCCAAAAATATAATTCAGACAGAGATGGATTTACCATGAATAAAACTCCCATTGCAGGCCCACTCACTTGCCAACAGCCTTGAACTTAATTTTGTATATGTAATTTGTATGTTTTCCTTCAAGAGAGTCCCCAAAATAATAATAAACTTTAGCCACTACAGAACTTAAATCTACTTCCAGTTTAAGGACATTTTAAATTTTTTGTTTTGTTTTGGGAAATAGAAGACTTCATTACTCATTGAAAAAGCAGGCACCAAACTATCAGCATTTTCTTAAGCTGGTTTCTCAGAGCCAGTTCTTCCGAGACAAAGCCAAGCTGGTCAGGTGACACTTGCAAACACACAGGGGTGATTACAGGAGGAGAACCCTGAGTGTAGGAAACCCTAATATTTTTAACAGACAGTAAGCATGCCTGTCCACTGCTGCATAGGGAGACTATATCTCTCTGTTACGATGCTATCCACTGTACTAACATCCTTAAAGAGATGTACTAGAACAAAAGCAGTTAATGCTTCTTCTTGAAAGAAATGCAGAGATACAAGGGACACTCAGAGAATTGTAGCTCAGTACAGGGTACTGAACATTCTAATTACATTCAAATCTTGGTACCTTCATAGATATTTGAGAGGCAATGTGGCTTAGTGGCTGAGAGTACTAACTCTGGAGAGAGAGGATTTATGCAAGGTGCTTCTGACACAGGCTTTTTCTGTATGTAACCCTGAGACACTCACTTAAACTCCCTAAGACACCGTTTCCTCCTGTGTGACATGAGAGCAGTATCAGTCACCCGAAAAAGTTTTTACATGGCTGTAAATTAAAACAACACCTCTGGCATGTCTGTTACCTTAGTCACGTCAAAGCGAGCTTTGCCCACGGCTGCAGAACATTGTCTTTTTTCTGAACTTGAATGTTAATGTTGACCTAGAAACTTGTAAACAGTCCTTAACAACTGCTTGGTCACACCAAATATTGTTTCACTATCCAGGGGTGAAATTACATCTGCGTTTCCAAACTGCTATTGGAGTCTGACATAATGCAACTTGTTTATAATATTTTAGCCTTTTAATTATTTGTTCTATACGAAGTAATAAAGTCAGGAATGTAGTTTCCCTTCTGTGAGTTCTTCCAGACCCTGCTATGTATTAGTTGTGTCATTGTGTGGGAGGCAGTACATGAAAAAACGCATTCTGTTCAGAGAGAAATTAAAAGCTATCTTCTTAACCAGTCACTCTAATTGTACAACAGCAAAAACCAACTATCTCCCACCTCTGGGGATAAAAAAGATTTTAGAGTGCATACTTTTTATTTAAACCAATATAACTCTCCTTGTATTTATGTTCAGAATGACAGTTATGAATGCTAAATACATTGTTGAGTCCTCACTACTTTTTCATGAATTACTAAGTGATAAATTCTTCATTAAGACCAGGTATGAAATGGCAAAACCTAGCAATATTGTAATTCTTTTACTTTTAAAGTGTCAGAGAAGAAAACATTAAAATGGAACAAGGATGTTTTTCCTCTAATTTTGTCAAAATAATTTTTATGTCAAAAAAAAAGACTCTGAGCTTTTCAAGGATGTGGTAATCATTATGACAGAGTAGTTAAGAGCATGGTTTCCAGAGTAACTGTTCAGAGGGTTAACTTCCTTAGTAACATTTTCTGTAAAAGGAGAATATATAACAGTATCTACCTCTTGGAGTGATGCTTAGAACACTGGCCTTGTGTATTAGCTACTCTTATTATGGGGCTTTAAATATTTATATCTCAATAACAGCATCAAATAAGTCCTCATAGGTCTTTTCTGTAAGCAAGTGAATTTGAGACATGGGTTATAATGTATGCCTTGTTTTCTGACTGCCATAAGAATAAATAAGAGAATTGACAGGATTAAGTAAGATTTAGGATTAATATGTGAGTGATATGACATAATTTTATTGAAAGAAAAGGCACTGCCTATTTCTGTTTCTTTAGAAAGTGTGTATAAATTTCAGTAATGAAAATTCGTAGTACCCTCCACGCTGGCTGCCTTCCTCACCTTTGACCAAGTTTGGGCCATTTCCTATTCATTGCTATGGGAAAATCACCGGTCACGTGAAGGACTTGTCTAGAACAGAGAGCAGAAACGCTTTCCCCACTGTCAGCTCTGCTTTTCTGCTCATTTTTTATTGTTGTTGTTCCTTCCTGAATCAGCAGACTTTCTAATCATCAATATTTGTGGACTGTCTCTCATCAGGAATTTTAGTCTACACTGGAATCGATGGAGTAATGAAAAAATTCTTCCAAGTCCTCAGTGATCTTATAGTGCAGGAGTTAAAATATGACATATATATTACATATTATATATTACGTATGATATATATAAGCAAACTGTGTAACTTTTTATGCAGAAAAGATAACACAGAAGGCCTGAGATTCTTATTCTTAGAAAGACCCGCTGAAAGGTTGGCCCTTGGCTGGCATCTGAGCTTGTATTTCAGAAGCCGAGTATCACCCTAATTGATAAAAATGGTTCATGGTTTCTAAACTGTGTAGACTATATAGTTTGTCCTAAAGGCCTGCTTTCCTAGAGGAGTCTAGAATTTTGATATGTACCAGGAAGTGGGTACCTACATGCCCAGCTCCAATAAAAAACTTTAGGCATTGAGTCCCCAGTGAGTTTCCTGGGCAGATCCAGCACCTCACATTTCACTGCTGTGGGAATTAAGTCACAGTTCATTGCTGCAGGAATTAAGTGTATCCTTTGCAACTCCAGTGGGAGTCAACTTTTGGAAGGTTGAAAGTTTTCTCTGGGTCTCCCTTTCCTCATTTTCCTTTGTAGCCTTTCATCGTAATAAGTCATAGCTCTGTATGTGACTGTAAGTTCAGTCCTACGAGCTGTCTTGGAAAATCATTGAACCTGGGCAGGGTCACAGGAACCGTGGGTGTATTAGTCAAAACAGTGGAGACAGAAGGCTGTGAGAGTTCAGAGAATGGTCACTTCCATTTGGTGAAGACAGGATAACATTAGAGAAGGTGTGTTGGAAGGATGGTTTATAAGCAGGCACTTGAGGAATGGATGTGATTTGATCAACAGTCAGGAAAGTACATTTAAAGGGATATGCGTACAAGGCATAGAAACTAGAAAACATGGACTATAAGGAGAAAGGTACTTAAAATAATTTTTAGGGACCATGACATGGAACTTTGAAAATAGGACGCATTCTCCTTGGTCAAGTCATAGAAATGTTATCTAGTTTGGAGACATAAAGATGGGTTAAGAACACATCAAGATCCTTGAGACTTCAAAAAAATTTTTTTTCCTTCGGGGGGGTTTTCCTGTTTTTTTCAATATATTCAACTGCAATCATACTTTGTTTTACAGTCATTCCAACTTTTCATCTTTTATTAGTTTATATTTCTAGTTTGTTTTAGGACATGTAAGACAGGTAGACCTGTGTCTCTTATTTTTGTTATTCTAATAAGATTTGTGTGCCTTGGATATGTCAGAATTGACCAAAAAGCTACAGAGAAGCAATGTAGGTTTAAAACGAAACAGTGAATGTGTGAGTGTCCAAAGAACTTCAGTGTGTGCGTGGCAGCATTTATTTATCCATCACTTACTCTTTCTTTTTGAAAAACTGCTTTCGATATTCGTGCTTTATGCTTTTTAATACACTTATGACTCACAAATTGTCTCCTAAAGATACAAAATTAGCCAAATTTGGCCTTTCTTTTATTTTTCTTAGGTGAGGGATCATTATGTTCAACTAGCAACAGTGTATTATGTGTTTCACAAGAAAAACCTTTCAAAAGCAAACTGTCAAAAGGAACGAAAGCCTTGTACTTTCAATTCAAATCAGCATCTAGGATTTTCTTTTCAATAGAACACTTTATGCTTTTTCATCTATGTAGGAAGCAGCTCACAAAATCTAATCTACTTATGAAAGGAAATTCAAAGCCCGTCGCCTTAACAAAATGATATTTCAGTTAGTTTCCCTATTATATTCTCAAGACTTCATTTACTTGACAGAGGTTCATCTAAATTGTTCAGCTGGTCTAGAAACATCATGTAAAATATTAAGGTAAAGGTAGTGTATAGTGTATAAAATATTATTCCTAGAGCTTTCTCTTCTCTTGTCTGTGCACCCTAGTTTACTGAGCAATAAATGAAGATGTATGATATAGTCAATACAATATATTCAACCCACATTTATGTAAGGATGCACTATGAACAAGTCATTACATGAATCATAACATTTTAAGTAAGTAGGTGGTTTTCTTGGATCAAATACATACTTTGACTTTACTTCTGTAAATTTTCATCTCTTCCCATTTTGCCAGACTTGCCTTTAAGATTCCAAATGCTCTCCGGCAAGGTCAAGGTGAAAGCGTTCCCCAAATGTAAAATGCATTGGGAATTTTTTCAGCTTAATCTGAGCCAAGTATTTGCATCTCTGAGCAGGTGTTTAATGTTCTGATTTATTGAGAGATCATCTTGGTTTGCTTGTACAAGGGACCTATAAATCAGCCATACCCTCAGACTACATATCTTTAGAGGGTGAGTTTGATAGGTTGATAAAGTGAAATGGGATGTAGAGTTAAGAAACAACTAAAAATGAGGTGTACTAATTTGAGAACTTTAGTAGAGCCTGAGTCCTGAGACCAAATTTGAAAATGGGGATAAATTCAATTGAATTAGTGAAGATGTTGGAGGAAGGTTAAGAAAGGCTGACACCTTATATCGTGCGGCTTTTTCTTTCTATACACTCACTCTGTGGGTGATCTTGTCTAGCCTCAATACTGGTAATTGGAGAAGCACTACTCTGGAGCGTCTAATGTGTTTTTAGAAGGTGCAGATTTCTATATTGTCTAGAGTTCTTCAGAAGATCCAGGGGGGAAATAACAATGAGATTGTTTCAGGTTCTTTTGAATATACGTATGTGTGTATTCATGTCTTTTGGGAGAGAATGCTTAGTTTTCATCAAATGAAAAATTTACAGAGAGGAGGATTACATCTCCACGTATCTGTAGAGAAATACACATAATAGGTAAGTCTTGGATAATGAAGAGCTTTGCTTGTGTGTTTGGCTAACACTGGATTGATCTCCCATTGGATAGTTATAAAACACCTATTTATTATATGCAAAAATTATTTTAGATGCTAGAGATTCAAAGCTGTCAGAGCTACTAAAGTCACTGCCATTATGAACAGTCTATTCTAGGGTTATTGCACATTCTCTGAATTGTTATCTCTAGCTGAAAAGTTTGAAGGTTTTGATTTTTGTTTGTTGGTTTTCATTTTATCTAGGACTAGTTTTCATTTCTCCTGGATTTCAAGAACTAGGAAAAGCCATAAATTTTGGAAGCTTTGGGTATAGTAACAGGTCAGCCTTGACTTTAGCAAAGGCATTTTGAATATCTGGGGGCTACTAGGGCTCGAGGCCAGACTGGAAAAGCTACTGATCTGACCATTGGTTGAGGTGGCCTCTGTGACCACAGTCAAAGGTGATCAAGGAGAACACCCTACCTGGGTCATGATTCAGTTACTGGAATACTAGCCAGCTTTTGTTAACCAATTAAACTATGTCTGAGACCTCATGTGTATTCTGGCAAATGATAGGTACAAGAGGATTTGAAATATATTCTCTCCTTTTTCCTTCAGTAATATGGTCCTTAAATTGATGTAATCTTTATTTAATTATGATTTCTTTCAATATTAGTACCATATTTAATTTTTTTAGCCTTTAGATAAAAGCAAGAGTTGGAGGGATTTTTTAAAATGTACTCTAACATGACCAACATTTGGATGGTTGGTAGGGGAAGGGATTCATCTCTAAAACAAGCCATTTTGGCTTCATGGTTTCCAAGGGCTGTTTGTAAATTCCACTGTTAACTATTGCCAGGGTTTAAATCTCTGAACAGAACATCTGCTAAGAAGCTGGGATCAATAACATTTTATCTCCTCCAACACTTAGTAGACGGATACAGTCATCTTTTAAGGTTTACCCAATTTGCATCCTATTGCCTCTGAACATTCCTTAAAAAGAGATGACTCTCTTTGTGGAGAGTCCAGAATCAAAGTAATTTTAGTTGAAAACAGTTGTTAAGAAAGACTATATTTGGGGAGGTGAAATTCAGAAACAAAGCCGCAGGTTGGCTCATGAATCAGACACAAGGAGTATGGGATTACTGTTGGCATTTAGTCTGCATGCCCTGTGTCTCTTTAGCTGAAGAACTCTGGCTATCACCAGGAGTGTAGACAGCTGAGATCTCCTGACCCAATGCCTAGCCAAGTACAGGCCTCTACGGAACTCAGAAAACAGGTCATGCCAGCCACTCAGTGGGAGAGAACAGGCAGGGCAGGGGAACAGAGTGCCAAGACATCATGCAGCACTGGCTGTGGCTTACTTGGCACATATCAAATACATTTCATATGTCAAATGAACCAGTTCATTTTAACTGAAACTCTTTAATGCTGTACTTGCATATTTTTCAATTCCCTTTCTTTTACTGTAATATATATTAGTAGACTTGTGAAATAAGTCTCGAATCTCTTGTCTTTTAAACTTATCTAATGATATAAACAGTTCTCACCTGTTTTACTGACGATGGGGGAAGTCTTTCTCCAAGAGCATGGGTCCTTCAGGTCAAGATGAAAAAGATTTTTGTTAGGATATATACGGAAAAAATATTCTATGCAGGTGAATTTTCTGGAGCAAATAGCCAGTTATTTACTCTTCAACCGTACTGTTTAGTATGGGAGCCATTAGCCATGGGTGGCTATCTAAATTTAAATTAATAAGTTCTTTAGTTGCTTAGCCATATTTAAAGTGCTGACTGACTACAAATGCTTAGTGGTTACTATATTGGACAACATAGCTACAGAATATTTCTGACATCACAGAAAGTTCTATCAGATAGACACTGCTGTTGTAAATTAAAAAATGTTAAACTCCTTTATGACAAGAAATGTGAAGGGTGCCTAGGTGTTTTTAACACAGCAAGAAAAATGATCCCAGTCTGGAAAATAGTGATAATATTTAAAAATTTCAATATGGAAGTTCTTCAATCCTGATAGCTGCCATTTATTCAGTCTTGCTTAACCAAAAATACTGAAGAGCAAGTACTAGTGATGGTGAATGGGTCAGCCCTGAGGAATTCGGGACACAGCTCTAATTGTTGCAACTGTGGTACTGCAGTGAGGTTGAAAGTTGTTTTTCCAGACCAGATCATAAAGCTAAAGTGAACCGTTATTTTGGTTCCCATAAGAATTCTAAGAGGAAATGAATAACTTGGTTTTATGGTACCAGGGTGAAAGTTATTTCTTGCCAATGATCATCTGTATTATTACATGGAGCAGAAACAGAAAGCAACCTTGCAGTTGTAGTCTCTTTTCCAAAGAAGGGATTTATTGTACATGAAACTGAATACATTAAATTTATTTCTAATTTTTGCAGATGGTCATATATTTCAGTGTAATGAATCTCTGATAAAATAAGAGTATATATTCAAAGCCTAACTAGTCATAAATTAATAGTTTTCTGGAATGTTGGAGGTAAGGTTGGGACAGAGGATGGTACAAGCAAGAGGAATGAATGCCGTCCATTGATACTCTAAGCAATCCTAATTTTCTCCCTCTTGCTTTCTTCAACTAAAAATGCAATGCAAGACAAGTTGATCTGAAGCCAAATAAGTATTTATCTTCCTTGAATATATGTAAGGTCAAAAAACTGTAAAAAATTTTTTTTAATTTATATACTCTAACATGGTAGTTTGATTGCTGTACCCTTGAATTTTTTACCTGTGATTTAATTTTAGGAAATAATTTAATTTTGCAGATTTTCTCACTTATAAAAATAGGCTACATTTAGTTCTAGCAACTTGATCACTCAAGAGCTTAGGCATATCCTGGTTCAAATACTATAAGATTTTTACAAAAAGAGGAATTATGTAAGTCATTAAAAGTCAAAGAAGTCATAGTTTTTGATTCTCTATAACTCACTTAAGCAAAAGATGGTATGTTGACCTGTTTCTTATAGGATAATACCAGAAACTCCTCTCGCTGCTTCTCTCCTTTTCTGTTGTTTGTTATAATATTAAATATCTTTCCAAATTTATTATGGCCTTGGCTTTTGTCTTTTTTCCATATTACAGTTGAGTCCTGCTCCTTTGCTTCTCCTACCGGCATTTATTTGGTCACTTGCTGTCACCTAATATTTGTTTCCTTTCAGTGTCCTTGATCACCTCCCCTATTTTTGAGCTCTTTCCATATATCCTACAGTGAGGAGAATGTTGGCGGCTGTGTTGTTAATGTAATTAATGTTCATAGTCTATTTGGAATGACTAGGCCAAATCAATCCACTTGGAGACTTAAAGTACCCAATTTGGCTGTCTTTGTTGATCGGATTAACTGGATAATTGTCAAATCTCTATCTCACTAATTACTATAGAAACACCTCATATAGTCCCTCATTCGATTCTCATTTCATTGAAATTTACAGTCAAAGTTCTGCGAAGGAATAGTGACATATTAATAGCACCAATTTAAGCTGAAATTCAATAACCACTTGCATTGTTTTCTATCTCATGTTTCTGCTGAAGTGAGGAAAGTGGAAAGTTATAATACATCTTTCTTGCTGCCACCAGGGAAAGGATCAATGAGGAGTACTCTACATCTACTGTTCACAAAACTCATAAACATAATACATCCCCTCACAGCCTACTGAAATTCTCTGACCTAATAACTTTTTATTTTTACCTTTAAAAATGAAAATACAATAATTAATTACTTGTTTGACCCATCACAGGCCTTCAGGCTGCCAAAAGAAAATTTCTGCTGACCAAACTACAATAAACTAGTATTTTATTCATTTACTCAGCAAACTTATGCTTTGTACTGGTTCTGTGATAGGTGAAAAAATTAGAGCTTTTTATGTCTTGGAATGTACATTGAACTTGAGAGGCTATTAGACAGATAACCCAATGATTACAGTTTCATATTAAATGCTTTCTTGATTGACCTACTTGGCATTTTCACTCCTTTAAGATCATTTTGTTAAAAGTAAGAAAAAATATTAAACTTACCTTTTGTGCCTGCCCATCTCAAAAAATAAACCAAAAAAATGTACCGAAAAGCTAATAACAAATTTTCAAGTCTCTAATTCATGTACTGCAAGATTAATTTTACATGGTTTGGAAAGACTTTTAATGGAAGAGTTTGGTTTTACAAAAATGGCTTTGCTTTCAAAGCAGAATAAGATGGCTAAAAATAATAAAAATGATAGTAATTATTTTATAGTTCCCCAAATATTTCATTTGATTACTGTATTCCTAGGTTTTTCACAGCAAATTTTAATGGCAGACTCATTTTCTACATGGGCATATACTATATGAAAGAGTATTTTTCTTACATCAGCTGAGTTTCTGACTTCCTTATTTTTCTAAATGGACAAAAATAATAACAGTTAGCATTTATTGAAAATTCAAGTGTCAAGCACTGACCTAAACACTTATTCTAGGAGATAAAGGTTTTTTGATGTAAATATTCAGGAAAATCAGACGTTATGGATAGAAATAGTTCTGTAAGTATATACTGAGGGTACTTGAATGAGATTTCAAGAAAAATATTAACAGAAATATGGCCCATCCATCCAACTTTCCACATACTTTAGGCCTGCCATGTTTATTCACTTACATATGAACCCAAATGAGAAAATAAAACAACATATAATTTATGTAGAACTCTTTCTTCCCAAGTATAAAGGGAAACTGTGCTTGCTGCTTAATAAATAATATAATTATATATAAAAATATTATATGTGAGGTAAAAAAATTATTTTGAAAATAATTTTATTATTGGCACAATACAGGGTTGACTTTTAAGTTTTTTGAGTTTGGAGCTCTACTATATCTTATTAATATTGATAAGGATACATAATGAGCACTTGCTATTTGTCATTTATTGAGCACCTAGTATGTGACAAACATCCTAGTTTGTACTGTACACATATTTCCCTAACGCTGACAGGAACCTTCTTAGATTTACTACTTAAAAAAAGAAAACTAAGACTTAGAATAACTAATGTACCCTAAATCATGAAACAGATTTGTGATAGAGCCTGGATTTTTAACTCAGGCGTTGTACTTCAAGAGTCACCTACCCATAGTTAATGTGCCAGGCCACCTGCACACAGCCCGCTCTGCCTTTTCTTCAGCGTGACATGCACACAAGTATGAATGGCCACCATGGATTATGGAGACTCACACTACAGAAAGAAAGGGAAGTGATTTTAAACAAAATTAGGGAATTAATGTGGCTGTATTAAGAAAAGATTCTGAGTGGCTTATTTCGATAGATGATAGGAAACCATTTGGGTTTCTTGAGAAAGGGAATAGAATATAAAAAAGTGGGATTAAAAAAATGCATTGTAAAATTGTAACATGGTGCATTTAAGATTTATGTGTTTCACTGCATGTGAAATTTTACCTAGAAATGCGTTGTACATAACACTACATGCCGGTTAATGATATGCATTATGAATTATTTAGAAATGATGTGCTCATTTGTATGCAACTTACTTTGACATTAATCACACAAATAAGATAGCTTTTGGAATGGATAAAAGATAGGTAAACAGATAAACATATGATATAGTAAAATAAGCTAAATTTTAGAAATTTGAGTTTTGGTATGCAGGTGTTAGTGTATAATCCTTTCAGCTTTTGTGTATATTTGAAAATTTTCGTAAGATGAAAGAAGAACTAGCAACATTGGTAGCAAAGCGTAGGATGGATTGGAGGAGCGCAGGGTAATCCTCAGAGACACAGCAACAAACTTGGTAGGAGCTGTCGAGCGCCTGGCAATCCGTGACCATGGGAAAGAGGAAATGCTGCCGTGGTTAGCACTTAAAGTAACAGGATGTGTTCCTGTTTAAAAATTAGAAATAAGGCATAAAAGCAAGAGCAATGAATCTTTTTTATTTTCAGTGACAATTTACACTCAGCATTATTTTACATTAGTTTCAGGTGTACAGCATAGTGGTTAGACAACCATCCTTTACAAAGTGTTCCCCCCAATAATTCCAGTATTCATCTGACACCATACATAGTTATTGGGAACTTATTTACAATATTTCCTGTGCTGCACTTTACATCTTTATATCCCCATGACTATTTTGTAACTACCAATGTATACTTAATCTCTTCACCTTTTTCATCCAGCCCCTTAACCTCCTGCCTCTGGCAACCATTAGCCTATTCTTTGTATCTATCAGTCTGTCTCAATTTTGTTTGTTTGTTTACTTTGTTGTTTTGAGTCACATATAAGTGAAGTCATATGGTATTTTTCTTTTTCTGATATTTCTCTTAACATAATACCCTGTAGGTCCAACGATGCTGTTGCAAATGGAAAGGTTTCATTCTTTTTTATGGCCAAGTAATATTCCTTTGTATATATGTACCACCATATTTTTATCCACTCATCTACTGATGGGCACTTGGACTGCTTCCGAACCTTGACTACTCTAAGTAGTGCTGCAGTGAACATAAGGGTGTATATATTCTTTCGAATTAGTGTTCTCAGTTCCCTCAGATATACACCCGGAAGTGGAATCACTGAGTCATATGGCAGTGCATTTCAATTTTTTGAAGTAACTATACTGTTTTCCATGCACCAATGCACCAATTTGCATTCCCATCTACAGTGCACAAGGGTTCCCTTACGTGCATATTCTTGCCAGCACTTGTTTATTGATTTATTAATGATGGCCATTCTGGCAGGTATGAGGTGATATCTCATTATGGTTTTAATTTGCATTTCTCTGATGATTAGTGACATTGAGCATCTTTACTTATGTCTCTTGGCCATCTGTGTGTCCTCTTTGGAGAAGTGCCTATTCAGATCCTTTGCCCATTTTTTAATTGGATTGTTCAGTTTTGTTTGGTGTTGAGTCATTAGGAGAGATAAGTCTTACTGAGAGATTTCAGCCTGGAAAAAAGAACAAAAGGTGGTGCTGTCACAATCTGGCATTGAGGTCCCTCGGTGTGACAGGAACCCAAATGCTGACTTTCTTTGAGGTGCTTCTATAGCAGTTTTTCTTGGAGACTGCCCACACCGGAATTCTCGCTGACATTGGCAACATACTTTGCAACTGTGATCTTATCATCCTTCTAAAGCTCCTTTCATTGGCTGTGAAATATATATCCCATGCCACATGCTCTTTACTCAACATTCACACACCTCTAACAAGAGGAGGGCACTGTGTTCCCCACCCCCACCCCCGCCCCCGCCCCTGCCTTGAATCCAGGTTGACCTTTATGATTTCTTCAACCAATTGGATGTAGCAGAAGTGATACTGTGTGTCTCTTTTAAGAATAGATCATAAACTTGTGCCTGGTTGTCATTTATGACACATTCCCGGAGAGCTCTGAGATGATAATGTAAGAAAACTGGCTGCCCTGACGCCACTATGCTGGAGGGATCACATAGAGGTAGAAAGAGTTGTCCAAGGAGCCACAGCTGTTGGAGCCTCGAGCTGTTGGAGCCTCCCCAGCCCAGCTGGCAGACATGTGAGCCAGGGAACCACCACATGATTCCCTCCCCAAGCCTGAAAGCCTCTCCAGTTAACACCCAGTGGAGCAGGGAAGGTTGTCCTTCCTGAGCCCTGTCCAGATTGCAGATTTGTGAGCAAAATAAATGACATCGTTTTAAGCCACCGAGTTTTGGGATAATGTTACTCAGCCATCAGAAGCAGGACACATACATATAGACTTTTTTCATTAAGGTCACTGTGCCCTAGCAGGAAGACCTGACTTCTTCCAAAACTACTTAAGCCCAGAGGAAACAGGAACGCTTGCCCCCTAGCAATGGAGGTACATCTTATTCCAAGTAGCTTTCCCTCCCCTCTCTGCAGTAGTGTCCAGACTCAGTAAGTCTCTTATCTTAAAACTTTTCTGAGTGAAAGACAGACAGTAATCTCTATAGCTTCCAATATCTAGATGATAAATATCAAACTCAGGTGTCACCTTTGTGCAAAGTAGAACAAGGCACCATATACTCGAGATATTATACTAACATCTGCCATAAAATTGTCGTATTATATACTGGCTTTATTAAAACACAGTATTTTACTGCCATCTGATTGGAAATCACTAAACTACAATGTCTGTGATGCGAATGGCACCTCTAGAGTGCAGTATACAATCTGCACAACCGTACATGCCAATCTGACAATCCTTCTTCAGGTTTCCCTAAACCTCCCTTCACAGGTCTGGAGGGGAATGGAAGCATTCTCTCAACCACACCTAAGAGCACTTCTCTCCTGTCAGTCTTATCTTCCTGACATAGCCTGAAGGTGGTCAATGGTCTAGAAATGTCACAAAACTAGTTTGTGACGGCCACCTCTTAGCAAGCCCTACATGGACATAACATAGAGCAACAGCTCTTTAAAATATGGGGACACTGTTCACCTGTTCTAAGGTGCATTTTAGAAACTAGAATAGTCCCATCTAACATAGTCCTAATAACATCTGGTTATCATTCATCTCTTCAGTGAGTATTCATTTAAATATATTTAATCTAGTTAACAAAATTATACAGTTTTCAGGTGCACAATTCTATAACACATCACCTATACACTCTATGGTGTGTTTACCACCCCTGAGTCAAGTCTCCATCCATCATCACTCCAATAAATTCAATAAAAAGGAAAAAAATAAAAAATAAACCCTATTTTAGATTAAAAAAAAGAAATCAATATAATCTCAGAAACAGTGCGAGGCACTAGAAATGCAATTGTGAGCCTTGAAATTTACAATGCAATGAGTTACTCAGTCATAAAATCATACAAATACAGAACAGTAAACTTTAAGTGTTTTGAAGGAATTTTAAATCATATAGAGCATACTGGAGCACAGGTCTGGAATGGGAATAGAGATTCAGAATTTATCTCTCAAAGATGGTAGTTGTAAATTTAAGCGATGATATTCACCGGGAATGAATACAGGGTCCAGCAGAAGTGATGCCTGCTTGAGTGTGGTTGGCAGGATAATGAGAGGGGTGTAATAATGTATAGTTTTAGTTTGAACATTTCACCTCAAATGTCATAGGGTATGCTTGAGTGTGGTGTTGTTATGTCACAGAATTACATGCTTATGATTTTGTAGAGAAAGATTCTGTAATTAAAAAAAAAGGCGTATTATTTGTGCTGTATATGAAAAACAAGGTCAGAAGCCTAAAGATAGAGTTGCAAGAAGTTGCTGGGTGCACAGTGGAAGGATGAAGGACACAAGAAGAGGCAAGAGAGGTCGACATGAACCTGGCGAGCACTGAGTAAGGGTGCCAAAGGGAAGATTATTTCAGAAGAGCTGGTGCCAGTCTAGAGAGAAAAACTCTGTGATAGTTTAGAGAAGATTAATATTGAGAGAAGGTTATAGGTTTGACAAAGGTGCAAGGGCTGGTCACCTTCAGCTTCAGGAAAAGGGTCCTGAGTTTTGTGATAAAGACACAGAGAGGATGTTGTAGCTTCCCAAGAAAGAATTAGACGGCGGTATTCAAAAAGGCTTTCTGGGTAGGCTGAGCCTGAGCTGAGTCTTATAAGGCAAAGTTATAGTGAGATAATATAAGGAAGACAGGAAGAATTTGTGCAAAGACATAGAGAAACAAAAGAGACTGCGTTTTGGAACTTCTAGTTGTTCGATGCGAACAGGTTGCATTTCAAGGAATGGCAGAGGCGGAACTGAGACAGGTGGGGACCTGATCATGTAAGATCCTTGGACTAAGTTACAGAGTAGAGCTTTACAATGAATATTACAAGGAACCTTGACAGGGACATAATATGAAAAGATCTGCATTTTAGTAAGAACACTGTAGAAGTGAGGTTGATCAGTTTAGAAACAGACACAAAGCAAGAGATCAGTTACAAGACAATCGCAATGGACCCAAGTGACACATGGAAATTGCAGGAGTGGAGATGCACATGAGATAGCCTTTAAAAAGCCAAGTATACAGGACTCGAGGACTCTGGAGTGTGGGGACTCGACGGGGGAGGAGCCAATGATGACCTTCAGGTTTTTGTCTTTATTACCAGGATGAAATCATGGGGCATGTGCTACCATTTCCTGCCAAATAGGACAAGAGTAAAAGAATACAGGGTTGCAGTGTTCTAGTGTCTTTCACTGGCAGTAAGTTCCAGGCAGAGTGATATGGGCTGTGGGGAAAAAAATAGACATATCAACATAACTATGAGATTCTCTTCTGGAAAATAATCAGATGGGGTATCTACAAATTTGGGGAAATATTTCTGAGAAATCCAGTGATCTTTTGAAAACCATGACACAAGTTTCAATGGAAAGCCAAGAAATTCTCATTTCACATTCTTCCAAAGTGCTCTGGCGGGAAGGAAAATAATTTCAACCCTCTCCACTTTCTATTGACTTGAATGTTTTGAGAACCACACACGACATTTAATGTTCTATGGCCACAACGTCCTCTGCACACTTCATTCCTCTTGCTCACACCCTACACCGCAATGCCAAATGCTAATGCCTCAAGGACAGGGCTCATTAGTCCCTGCCCTCAGGCTTGAAAAATCAGGACAGTTAAGGAAATAAAAGGTACGTCCTTTTCAGGGGCCTTGGCTACTTCAGAAAGTGGTTTCACACTTAGCAAAAAGTTAAAAGTCACTGTGGTCACCCAGCTGCCTAAACAACCTGATAAATAAAGCTTACTTTTTGGATAAACAGCAAGGCATGGACCTTAATCTCATTAAACTTCCATCATTCCAAGAATCCACTACCAATAAAGAAATTGTAGAAATATCCAAGGTATTCCTGAAAGCTTAAAGTAAGGCCTGAAGAGACACAAACAATAAAGAGAACAGTATTCAATGTACTGCTATCAGCTGTATACCACATAAGTCACACCAATAGCTTATTTCCTGTCCAGGAAATGCTCCAGGATAGTAGAAGAGATATACTAAGTGTTATTCGGAAATTACCTGGTGTGAGACTTAAGACATTTGTTCCTTGGAAGGAGTCTGACTGACATTTGAACTTCCTTATAAAATTGCATTAAATATTTATCAGCTTGGAAGGCCAACCAAAATAGAATAATGCATTTTCAATTCAGTCTTGGTTACACTTGACCTGTTTTAAAGTGCTTTTCTAATGAAATGGAAGCTATGCCAAAATTAATTCTATGCAAGAGGCAGAGCAGCTTCTGTGTTATTTAATCATAATGCATATCACCCACTTTGCCTGAGTGTAGAAACAATACAGAGATGGTGATTGCTTTAATCTGGCAGGCCGGATAACATTGTCATAATAATCAAAGTGAAGTTCAAATGGTTTTCTGACCTAGTGTAACAGTCATGTTTTACTCTAAGAAATAGGGAAGGCAGAGAACCCAGGACCTCTGCTGTGGCAATTTTAGCTTGAAGTTCTTTTAGTGATTCTCTCTCGAGGGCAGCGGAGCTAAGGAGGGAGGGCAGCAAACCCAATTCTTTTTGTTCCTACCACCAATTTATCTATTAAATGCTAGATATCACACTAGAATTTTTTTCACATGAATTAACTCATAAGTGTGTTCATCCTTACAAGGTAGCTTGCTTATTCTAAAAAAATACATTTTTTACAGATGAGGAAACTGAGGCCAAAAGAGTTTCAAAATTATGAAATCTGAGATTCCAAAGGCCATGTATCTCTCTCTCCACCATGTTGACTGGTCTAGCCGTCTGTCAGCACAAGCACACAACGTGTCAGGCGCTCTGCTGAAGGGTGAGGATATGCAGTGGATAGAAGTCATAGGCCCTGGGTAGTTTCTAAATAGCCAGAGGATGTAAAGTACCACACAGGGAATATAGTCAGGAATGTTGCGATGACTCTTTATGTGCCTGGTGGGAGCTGGGAACATCAGGGGAGATCACCTTGTGAATTGTCTGATTGTCTGGCCACTGTGCTGCACATCGAAGACCTATACAAAAAAAACGTGAAAGGTGAACTGCAATTGGAAAAAAATAGAAATACAATAAAATTACTGGCCAATAAAATAAAAAGAGAGAAAATTATAGTCCCTGACAGAGAGTTCACACTAGTGGGAGAGACGAACCGTAGACTGGTGGTAAATGCTGCTGATGAAGTAAAGAGTTGGTGTAGAGAACTAGAGGAGGGGGGATATTTTTTTTTGTTTGTTTTCAGTGAAACACGAATAGGCAAGGTCTCCCTGAAGATGAGATATTTTAGGGAGCAGCCTGAATGATACAAAGGCACAGGACATAGTGAAAGGCTATTGCAGCAGGAAATAGTAAACTCCATAAACTCCAAAGTTCTGAGGCAAGACGGAGCTTGGCATCTTCCAAGTAAATACCAGTGGCAAAACATAATAGCTAATTTTTTGTCTATTTGATTGTACTTTCTGAGTTGGATATGTATGCTCTCAAGTGACAGCAGTTAATTTACCTGATTCTCCCTGAAAAGTTTTGATGTATATGTTTTGAGTCTGTATTACAGGTGCACATGTATTTGTCATGCCTTTTTTTTCTATTTTTTTCTTTTTCCGGTGTATAACGTCCTTGTGTACTCTCATGTGATGTTTTTGCCTTAAAATCTATTTTGTTAGGTCTAAAAATTACCATACCAATTTTTTCATTGATTATATTTTTCCTGACTTACAAAGAAATTTGTCTTTTTGTTTTAGTAGTGTCACTTGCAGAAAACATTACCAAATATTACCTTTCAAATCCAGTCTATGTATCTATATCTGTTTCTATTTTTAATTATTTATGAACTCAATTCTTACTCTTGTTTTTTGTCTCTCTCTCTACCTCATTGTTTTTCTGCTTTCTTCGAAAAGTCTAGTTTATCTCTTTTGATTTTAAATCTATACATTATATTTCTATTCTTAATGTGGATGGTTTCAGCTGAAGAACTATAGTACATTTGTTTAATCATCTGTGTTCTTGAATGTACCAATATCTACATGTTCCCCGTAATAAAACCACTAGTGTAGCACAAGCTCCTAACCCTTTGTAATTCCTTCCTTTTCTCTCTCTCTCCATCTCTCTCTCTCTCTCTCTCTCTCTCTCTCACACACACACACACACACACACTCACACACACTCACACATAAAACGTAACTAAAAAATTTGAGTACCCCTTTTTCCCCTGATACTTGTAGCATATCTGGGTTTCTTTTTTATTTTTCTTTATTTGAGTGCTTACTTTCAGAATGATTTCAGTGTATGAAATTATCAAAGGTTATAAAATCTTAGATGTCTGAGAATATTTTATATCCTCCCATTTGAGGAATGATTCAACTGGCTATTCTTCAATACTTGAAAATTATTACTCCATTTTTCTTGTGTCATCTGTTACTACTAAAATATTTGACAACCTGATTTTTGTTCTAACATAGGAGATTTGCTGTTTTACTCTAAACATTTTTTGTATACGTTTATTGTCTTCGATAGTCTTAAATTTTACTAAATATATTAGATAATGGTTTTTATTTCTCCCCACTTACTTAGCATTTTACATACTCAGCCTGAAGTCTTCCATCTTTTTTAATCTTGTGAAATTTATCCTTATTATTATATTTTATGTATTTTTTATAACTTTCTTCTTTAGAGCTATCTTCTAAAAGAGCTCCTCAATATTATCTTCCATATCACTAATTCATTCTTCAGCTTTATCCATCTGGTATTTGTTCCTTCTGTTATGTTTTTTATTTCAACCATTATATTTTAATATTTAATGTTTCTAATGTTACAATGTATTTTTCTTATTTCATATTAGTGGTATCTTACCTTTTCTGCTTAAGCATAAATATAATAATTTTAAATTTTGATCCCAATTATTGTGCTTCAAGTAATATATGTTGTTCAATTTAAACTTTTCTTTATAATAGTTCTATTTCCCAGATGTCCAATGTTTGATTTGTGAGCTCCCATATCCCTGGAAATATTAGCTGCTCAGTTCAGGGCACTAAAGACAGGCTGAAAGCAAAGGTGGAGAATGGACAAGGCAGAAAGCTCTAAATGCCCAAACTATTGTTGATAACTCCCGTTTGCTATGACTCTTCTGAGTCAATGCATTGGTCAGGTTTCCATCTCTGCTTTTGAGCTGAAATGAGGTACGTGAAGAGTTGTCTTTCTTCTTTGGTAGTAATCTAATTGTCCCGGGAATTTAGAAAAAAAGAGGCTGGAGGTAGCTCTCATGTGTGAGGGGCACTTGGTCAGCTCTGCTTGTTTTCACAACCCTCAGCCCACCACTTTTTCCTTGATGTTTATGTTTTGTTCTGTTATGTTTTCGTGGCCTTGATTCCACATCAAATCACTATCCTCTGGGTGCTGGTAATGAGTCTGATGGTGAAAGGGAAAGTGATGATTGGTTGTCTGAAGACAATGAAGGGGAGAAGCAAAAGAAGAATTTGAAAGGTCCTCCAAAGACCTCCCCACACCACATCTCGCACTCCCAGTTCAAGTCCCAAGGGTGGAGTAAGTTGGGTTGTCTGTCCGTTATTTAGGTAACTTCTGTAATTCATGTTTCCTACTCTCATCATTGGTTTTTCCAAGTCTGAGTTTAAAGGAGTGCTTAAGAAACCATAGTAGCTTACCATCATGCCAACAATAGTTTTGTTTTGGGCTTTTTTTTCATGTTTCAAAAATTTTAATCAATATTATCCAATTGCAATTTGTGAATTACACTCATGACAGCTTCTAAAAATAATATATAATATATTAAAGTCTGTGGCATGTTTTAAGCAATTTGAAAGAAATACTCTTGCCTTCTTTGATAGATTTGATTTCTCTAGGAAATCACAGCTTTATTTTTTTTCTGGATGTTTAGATATTGCAATATCTCACTTATTTTTGTCACCTGTATTTCATGAAATGGCTATTTTACAATTGATAAGAGAGTAAATCTTATTTCATGGGCTGTCTTTGTTGTTTAGATGTAAAAACTAAGGAAATTCTTCTGTTTTTGTTATTGGAAATTGATGAAACAAAAAGAACAACTAAAAGCCTAATGTTAAGATGATTAAAAGGTTTGGAAATTCCAAAATGCTGAACATTAAATAAAATGCAATTGCCACAAAATTCTAGTAAGAGTGTAAATTAATACAATATTCTTGGATTAAGTCAGATATACTCATTCAATTAGGCATTTGCTAAATGTTAAATTGGTCAAATTGAGAGAAAAAACAATCTTTAAGTGGATATATTATTTGCCTGGCAGCTTTATGTCTAGAAATGTATGCCAAGAAGTAACAAAGGACACAAAAGTTAGTTTCTCTAAACTTGTCCGTTTCAGCTTGGTGTATGTGGTGGGCTGAATAGTGGCCCTACAAAGATGTCCATGCCCTCGTTCCTGAGACGTTTGAATATGTTGCCTTTCATGGCAAAAAGGACTTTGCAGGTGTAATTAGTTTAAGGGTCTTGAAATGGGGAGATTATCCTGGATTATCTGGGTGAGCCCAATGTAATCAGAAAGGTTCATATAAGAGGGAAACAAAAGGTCAACGTCAGGAAAAGGACATGTAACCACAGAATCAGGGGCTGAAGTGATGTACTCTGACGACGGAAGAAAGGGCATGAGCCGGGAAATGCAAGTGATTTCTAGAAGCTGGGAAAGACAAGGAAGTAGATTCTCCCCCGAAGCCCTCAAAAGGGACACAACCCTCCCAACATCTTGATTTTAGACTTCTGACCCCTAGAACTTTAAGATAATAAAACTCGTTAATTTGTGGTAATTTGTTAAAGTGGCAATAAGAGACTAATAAAGTATATAATAGTAAAAAGTTAAAATCAAATCATCTACAAAAAGTTGTTTAATGACACATCAAAAAGTATATATTATGCAACCATTGAAATGTTGCAGGACAGCATTTTATTATGTGTTCATACTATGTTAGTCAGGGGTTTCCAGGGGCAGGGTCGAGATGTGGGTAGAGGTGAATAGTCAGAGCACAAAGGATTCTTAGGGCACTGAAAATATTTTGTATAATATTATAATGATATCTGTCATAATTTTTCCAAGCCCATTGAATGTGCAATACCGAGGGTGAACCCTAAGATAAACTATGAGCTCTGTGTGATTGTGGTGGTTCAATGTTTGTTCATCTTTGGTTCTAAAAGAAGTAGCTTTCTGGTAAGTGATGTTGATAATAGGGAAGGTGGTGAATGTGTGGGGGAAGGGGTACAGGTATATGATGAATCTCTGTGCTTTCCCCTCAATTTCGTTCTATACTGAAAACTTTTTTAAAAGGATCAATTCTATTTAAAAATGGGGGAAAAGTCTTGTAAAATAAAATGTGAAATAACTCGTTCTTAATGAGGAAATTACGTATAACAAGCTGTATTTTTAAGAGCTTTTAGTATGTGCCAGGAAATTTTAAAGAGTTTTACATGTATCACCTCAATTACTACTCCTACGAGGTGAAAAATATTGTCCCCACTTTACAGATGAGGTAATTAAGGCCCTGAGAGGTTAAGAGACATGCCCAAGATTACCCAGGCAGTGATAGATTTGAAACTAGAATCTGAGACCCCTGAGTCAGCAACCTTAGTCTTCTTTGTATAAAAAACCCCAAACAGTAAACAAAACAAGGGTACATATAACCATGGTAATACCACATGGTGGAAAACAGCCATGTTTTATTTTTTTCTTTTCTTTAACTGAACAATAAACTTTAATTATTTTTAAAATACAGAAAAAAGTCACTCTAAAAAAACTAGAAAGGTTTTAAAAATCTATTGATCTTTAAAAAATAATTTCTATTTTTATTTTTACAAAAACTTTCACCTTTTTTATTTAAAACCAAATTTCTGTGAGGATTTTATATAAGTATGTAATTGTATAGAGAATGAAGTTATGTCATGACCTACTTGATTACATACCATTCAGGATTTTACAAATCTAACATATGCATATTTGAAAAGCAAGTACATTTACTTATAAATTCCCATAAAGATACACATGAGAGGATGTTGCATTAGGGACTGAACTAAACAATTAACCCTAGGGGGAAAATGGCATCTGGTTAGCCTCTAATATGTCCCACCCAATCACCACTTATAAGTAAAGTACAAAGACATACAAAAACTACCAGAACAGTCACACTAATATATATGTGTGTGCATGTGTGTGTATAGATATTTATAGAGAGAGAGATGAAAGACTTGCATTGTGTTCATGCTAGAATTCAGATAACTACTAGACCTCTGCCTTCTGCCTTCACCAGACTCCAATTCAAAATATAAACATTGTTCTAAAGCAAAATCTTGGTAGCTCTACTTCTACTTCGAGTGTTGTGTGTATTGAAGTAGCCAGAGTACTGATTCATATACCCTCAGTCACACTCAGCCTTTGTATATCTTGTTGGTAATTGTATTTCCCAGGACAGAAAAGCAGATTTACAGAGAAATGGCGATAGCTATAGAAAGAGATAAGACACAAGAGCTTTTGTAACAAGGAGTAATGATGGTTTGGTTTTGTTTTGTTTTTTCATTTATTTCCTCTATTTAAAGGCTAGGTAGTAGATCTTGGAGAAGATCTCCTATGCATCCAACTGCTAGAACAGGGGGCTAGGCAGAGGCTACATCCTCCATAAGCTATCCAATTAAATGCACAAAGAAGGATTCAACCAGCAAACAAGTGAAACCAGAAAAAATTAAGTCAAAAATAATCTCATGATTTCACCATTGGCATATACTAGGACTGGTTAGCTCTTCTTTTGTTCAAAGATTAATAAACAGAAATAAAAACAAACTTACAATTGCCAGATGATGTAAGACAAGGAAAAGGAAATACCTGAAGATTCATAAGAAAAACAAAACCCTTACAATAACTGACTACCAGAATGAGAATATGTGTTAACTGACCATTGTATCCCCATCCCCTAAAATATTTGTGTGACTGACAGTGGATATTCAACGAATATTCATGGAATTAATGAATAAAACCTTTAAGATAGCTTTCTACATCTTCAATGAATAACAAGAAGTCTTTCAACCCATAAAGAATAGATATAAAGCTATATTCTAATAAGCTGAGCAAAAAAAGAAAGGAAGAAAGAAAGAGAGAAAAGTAAGGGAAATGTACAAAGAAAATTTTAAAAAGTGTAAATGAGGTAGTAATAACTGACAGATATAATTTTCCCATATATATGTACCAAATACTTATTCTCAGTCTATAACTTGTCTTTTAACTTATGTTATTTTTAAGGTACAGAAGTATTTGAATTTTATATACTAGAATATTTTCCACTTTGTTCTTTCTGGTTTCTAGTTTTTAATGCCTGACTTTGAAAAGCTCTTATGATACTAAGATTATAAAATTTTTCTATTTTTTATCATTTTTAATTTAAATCTTTTTAAGCCAACTTGAAATGTACTATGCATGATGAGAAATTTGTGATTATGAATGATGTTTAAAGAAATACAATTTGTTTAAGTAAATATTTTATAGTTGTTTCTGCTTATAATAACAGATTATGTAATTTGCATCCTTACTCCCAACAAAACTAATTAGAAATACTGAAAAATTATAGAAAATCATCTCCTTAAAGACTTTGGAGGATTAACATGTCAGGAACAAAATAACAGGCAAAGGTCCATAAAGGACAAAAGTCTAAAGAGGGGAGTTTGGTGTATGGGGCGACTTTTCCTTAGAGGTATTTACCAATTTGAGAAGTGATTGAACCGCCTGAAAGTCTGAGAAGCTGCAGTAGGAGTCCAGGACCCGCCTGGATTAGGGATTTAGGAAACATCCCCTGCTCTGGTGGCCCTTCAAGAGTAAATCCAAGGGTTGAGTGTGAGCGGGAAGTAGGTAAACCTCACAGCGCCTGCAAATCATTTCAAATCGTTTCAATGCCTGGAACAAATTTAATGAGATTATGGGTTACTAGTGACACTACGTACGTGCAATGAGCAAATACAAATTCTCCCTTTGCCTCAATAATTGCTAAGAAGCACCTTTATGAATACAACGTCCAACCAAAATAAAAGATTGCTAGGCATACAAAAAGACGAGACACTAAAACGAAAACCAAGTCAGGATTCAATCAAAAAAGAGCAGCTATTGCGTGCTGATACCAACCCTAGAAGATCTGAAGACTGAAGATCTAAGGAGCTCCTCCTGAATTACAGCACTGAGCCAGAAGCACCGAAGTAGGGCTTCTCAAAAGCTTTCTGAAAGCTGCTGCAATTCTCAAGAAGTTCTCGGAAGCTCCCACAAACCACCACAGGCTGCAGAAGTGAAATGGGTGGATCTCCGGAGCTCATCAGAAGGCCTCCGTGGCTCTCCCAGCAGCCCACGCCTTTAGCTACGAAGGCGTCTGGGAGAATAATGGCTTCTTTTATACCTTCCAGACTACTTCTAAGAGTCTCTCACCTGCAAGTAAGCAGGGAAGGAGGTCTTGAGAACTGTGTCATTTGTCTTATTTTCTTAGTTTCTAGAAGATATAGAGAAACACAAAGGAATTTTTTAATAAGCTCAGAAAAATGAAAGTTTTAAACCATAAGAGAGCACTTTGCAACAACATGAATGGGTCTTGAGAATATCGTGCTAAGCAAAATAGATCAGACAGAAAAAGTCAAGAGCCATATGATTTCACTCATATGTGGGATATAAAATTGAAAGCAACAAATGAACAAATAGGACAAACAAAAACTCATAGACACAGACAACAGTATGGAGGTTACCAAAGGGAAAGGGGGTGGGGAATAGTCAATAGTAAAGGGGAAAGGGGGTCAAATACATAGTGATGGAGGAGATTTGACTTTGGGTGGTAAACACACAATGCAATGTACAGATGATGTATTATAGAAGTGTACACTTGAAACCTATGTAATTTTATTAACCAATGTCACCCCAATGAAGTCAATTAAAAAAAAAAAAAGAAAAACTTCAAAAAAAAGAGAGCAGTGACCATAAAAGATTAATTTATTGGACTGCATTTTAAAATGAAAGAAAAAAAACATAAAACCTCTGCTTATCAAAGCAACAGGGTATGACAAGATATTTTCCACATATATAAATAAAGACTTATTTCCAGAATATATACAAAGAACCAAGATTCAATAAGAGGGATAAAAAGTCAACCTGAGAGTCCAATAGAAAAATGATACTGAAAGGTAAGTCACAAAAGAGACTATATAAAGAATTGTTAAACATATGAAAGATATTCAAGCTCATAAGAATTAAGAGAAAGGCACATTTAAAGAATAATGAGATCCTGTTACACAGATATTAGAATGGCTACAATTTAAAGGATTGAAAATACTAATTGCTGGAGCAGTTATGGAACAATGGGAATGGGTGGGAAGTTTAACTCAAACAACTACTTTTAACATTATCTCCTAAAATCCAAAATGTGCATACCCTATGATCCAGCATTTGCACTCATTTATATATTCAAGAGAATACATGCACATCTGCACCAAAACATATACAATAACATTTATAAGACTATTAATTTGAATAGTGTAAAATGTAAATGATCCAAATTTTCATAAAAATAGAATAGACAGCCAAATTTGGCATATTCATAAAATAGAATACGTTATAGCAGTGAAAATGAATGAACTACTTATATGTGCAAAAATTTAAATTAATCTCAGACATAATATTGACAGAAGACAGAACATAATGTATACTGTATGATGCTGTGAATATAAGGCTTTAAAAAACAAAACTATATCGTAGTTATCAGGACTGCATTTAAAAGCTGAAAATATTTTTTAAAACAGAGAAGGGAAGTACCATAAAAGACAAAATAATGGCTTCCTATATAGGTTAAAATATGTAGGTGACTGTGAGGGACTTGTGCAGCACCTCTAAAGTGTTCTATCTCATGACCTAAGATAATTCATTGGGCCTTGTAGATAATTTTGTGGAAGGATAACTTTTCTGCGTATTACACTATGGCTATAGTGCATATCGGACTATGGCCATACTTGAGGGCAGGTATGCACATGGCTTACTCATTTTCTCTTACTCGCACTTAGCTCACTGCCTCCCTGAGAGTAGGACCTCAGCACTTTTTTTTTATATATATATATACTTATTTCACTAGTTCACTGCCAGGTAAGTAGCCAAGTCATGAAATCTGGATCTGTTTGGAACATACCCTGAAAAATACAGTAAAGTTTCTGCAAATTATGGTTTGTTATATCACACAGAGTGACATAACAATATTGCAATCAGTTGGTCATGTATTTTTGCCAAGCAAATGCATAGTTTAATCACTAAAATGCCACGAGCATGTTTAACTAGAGATAGTTGACAGATTGTGGTATGGATTGGGAATACATTAATGCTAATATAGGCCTTTTAAAACAAGCTTTCAAAAAATTAGTGTCATAGAAACTATACTTTTCAATAAAATTGTAAAGTTTTTATAATAATGGGCATCATGCAGCTGTATATCCACATAAGAATTTCTAAAACAAACAGAGATATCCTCAGAAATTCTCCATTATTTTAAAGGCTTCCCATGTAATTCCTATCTTACTTGAAGATTAAGGAAAATAAATGTGTGTTTTGATTTCAATCAAAAGTTTTATGAGGCAATCAGTAAGACGCTATTTTCAACATCTAATTTATGGGGCATTTTAGTTGTTGTTTTTCAAGCCTGCAGTGCAGGAAGGAAAATCATACATAGTTAATGATTGAAAAGTGTAATAGTTTTCTCTGGTTAGGCCCAGGCCCTGGGGCAGCAGCCAGGAAGCTTCAGCCTCCTGCGCAGCTTGAGCAGTTTGTGACAATGTTGCTCTTCAGCACAGCTTCTGTTTGCCCCTGAAGTTCACAACCTTCATTCTTTGCCAGCATGTGTGTAGGTCTTCACGCTGCTGGGTTTTTCAAAAGGTATTTTGCCCCTAGCAAACTACTGGCTTTTAAAAATGGCATTGAACCGATGTTTTCTTTATAAAACTTCCCCATGTTACATTAGTCACCAAAAATTAATTAAGCAATGACATGGCAGTGTATGGGTACAAGAGAAAAGTGGTCCCTTCCCTCAGGAAGCTTGGAGTCCTTGAATTCTAGGTATAACACAAGAATGCCAAAAATTTAGGGTTTTGTGGTATTAGTGTCAGTTTTTCATTGCCAATTTAAAAGTAAAATTTTTAACTGTTTTTAAAATGTATTTTTAAATAGGAACATATAATGGTGGTTAGAAACAGGAAGTATAAAGCAGAACTTTGAAGTATATTATGAAAACAGGCCAGAAAATAAAATTCTGAAAATTCTATCTTGTGACATGGCATGTCTTATCTGATTCTTTTGGTCCCTGGAAAAAGGTGAGCGTGACGACCAGGACAGATGCTCAACCATTTGTTGAGAGTAAGCATAACTGTCAACCCAGGAAGGACTAGCAACTATTTAAAATGAGCATTTCATATTTATGGAGATACAAATGCTCTAACTCTGAATATGTACTTTGACGAGTTTCTGATAACAAACTAATGAAATAATCGCTCTTGCTACGACGTTTACACAGTACGGACACACATTCTCGGGGGTTTATTTTGGTTTGTGTGCATGTGCATGGGCGCATGTGCATACACGCGCATGTGTGTAGTGTGACTAAAAAGAGGAAGAATTGGTTAGGAGCAATAAAATGAGAAACTGTCTTTAATGCTCAGATATTTTTTTCAAAATGAGTTACAGAATCACCCTTAGGATAGAGTTTATGAAACAGAATATACATATATATAAAGCTATGTGTTATAATGCCAAAGCTTTATAAAAGAAAATGACAGTATCGAGTGACATTCTGTGGTTTTCAGAAGACACATGGACAAATGGTTCAGGCACTCTGGTTTACCTCGTTCTTTACTTGAGAACTAGATAAAATCAGATATCTGAATGACTTTGGCCATTTGTTGATATGTCCTCAATATTTAGAATGATGATGGGTACAAAGGACTCAACAGTAAAGTACATAAAATAAGACATTAAACGTACTCTGCGAGGTTTCAGTCAGCATGTGTGCAATGAAGCATAGCCGGAATGTTGCCTGCAGGGGCGGGGGGTGTGGCCCGCATCAGACCCTTTGGGCACAGTACTTCCCTCAGCATCCATCAGAAACCCTCACCTCTAAGCGATTGTCTTGGTAGGCCCGATGGGTTTATAAAACTGGTAACTTTTAGTTATTAAAAGTAGTTTAAAGTTTTTGACAAATTTATAATAAAATGCTAAGTATCTTTGAGAGTTTACAATATTAAACAGACTTACTGTTTCAGGCAGAGGAGTAGCAATGGTCAGTGTTTCCTACTTAGAGACACGTCATTCTTTTTCATGGAGGAAAATAAAGTGTCACAACAAAGGGAATAAGGATGGATAAAGAGAGTGAGTTCACACCTCACCTTCATAATCTTCAAGCACAAGTCCAGCTTATTTAACAGAGTTTTTTCTTTCAATGTTATATACTCTCAAGCAATAACTTCAAGGGAACACTGAATATTTCTGTCACACATATAAAAATTGCTATGGTAGGAAATTATAGTGTGAGTGGAAAATACCGTTAGACATCTTTACTGCCTGAAAATGCACTTTGAAGATTTTTCTTGAGATAGGAAGCCTGGACAGTTCCTTTAAGTCACGCTGTCACGTGGGCATCTAAACCTCTCAGGAAGAGGCTACGGCTAACGAAGTTCTCAACTGGAATGGTACTACATTGGGGCAGCAGCATTTTTAGCATCTCTCTTCAATTAGTTTCTTGACAGAAACTTTTAAGCCATTTAAACCCATTGCAGTTTGTTACTGTATAGGTACTTTGAGTCTATAGTACTAAATATTATGACATCAAGAGCGACATGAGAATTTTACTGTGTCCTGAAACGTATAGCGAAATCAGTTCTTTTTAATTCTGCAGAAAGTTCTGAGGTTGTTGGGATCAGAGCTGCAGAGAGCATCCAGTAACTAATGGGACGTGTAGACCAGGCTGCATCTGACTTCCATGGGCCCTAGGCACTCTAGCCTTCGGTGGGCACCTTCCTCCAAAAAAAATTAAAATTATATTTTAGGAGCACATTAGTATAAAGAGTATAATCCAATCTGTTTTTATTGCTATGCTTTTTATTATATTAATTTTAAAGAAACTAAAAAATATTTTTACAAGCATTTAAAAATATCATGAGTCTTAAGGCCTGGACCTCCTGTGCCTGCTAGATAAATTGGCCCTGCAGGCAGACTATTTCTTTACTCCATCACATGGGGAATTTCAAACATGAGTTTTAGATTTGATTCACCTCCATATAGGATTTGGTTGGTTCAAAACGATTTCTGAGGACTCAGTTCTCCAGAGGTGCCGCATAGACCAGGCAGGCTGGTGGGAGGGCCCTCCCCTACTGCAAGGAGAGCACTTCACTTTAATCTATTTTATATTTAGGGCCTTTGTAACATTTAATTTAGAAAATGGAAAACTCTATTACTGTATTCCAAAGTGTCTTTTAATTAACTTGATCCTTCGTACACATCTTGCAGTTTCCTGAGCAGTGTATACTCAGTGAAATCTCACATATGCTATGAATACTAGGAACAGGAGTATATTACTCTCTTACCAGGAAGAGACAAGTAGAGATGGTATTACTCACGTTTCATTGCTTTAAACTCCTCATTCTTTGGTTTATTAAACAAAACATTTTTTGTCAGACTTTTTCAGCACTGTAAGTACTTCAGAGTTTCACTGTGTATGAAAAATAAGGTAGTGAGATTATTCTGTTGATTGATTTTTTTACTGTCCGATTCCCCAGTTAAACAATGCAAATAAGTGTATCACAGCTGATTGCATTTGTCAGCTGCTTGCTGTTTTTATCAGGGTTTTCTTTCTTTCTTTTATTTTTTTGTACAACCCTATTTTGGAAAGTATATTGAAGCCTTGACTTAGTTGAGTTAATAGCTCAAAGTTCTTATAAGCAATCTAGTAGCAAGGGATTATCAAAAGAGATAAAAGAGGCAGAGTAAAAGATACGATTGTAAATATGAAAACCTAAGGATTTTTAGCTTCTATTCATAAGTATGTCCATGATAATTTTTTCTTAATGAGTGATAGTAGATGTCAGCATAAATTTTGGTATATAAATTGTGATTTCTAATAAATATGTATTTGGTTTTTATCCTCAGTTCTGACCAGAACTCCTAAAACCCTTGGAATTTCCTAAGTAATAAGAGCTATCAAGATGTCTTGGTAATATCAATTAATTCCAAACCCCTTTCAACCACACCTGGCTTTATGTTAATGAGGTGACTTTTGGAAAGCACTTAAGGATGGGGGCGGGTTGCCAGGCACACCAACCGGGAGCAGAGTTTTGGAAAGTTCAGTCCCAACCTATGCCGTCCGGGGAGGGGAGCAAAGAAGCTGCAGGGTGAATGTGTCACCACTGCCCGATGATTTAATCAGTCCTGCCTGGTAATGAAACCTCCAGAAAAACCCAAAGGACAGAGTTCCGAGAGCTTCCAGATTGGTCACCCAGATTCCTCCATATGCCACCATGACAGACTGTCATGAGGATAGAAGCTCCTTTGTTCAAGACCTTGCCTTCTGTGTTTTTTTTAATCTGGCTGTTGATTGGTATTCTTTAAATCTTTTATAATAAATCAAAAATTTAGCGAGTAAAGAGGTTTCCTGAGGTCTGTGAGCTACTCTAGCAAATTAATCCAACCCAAGGAGGGGGTCTTGGGCACCTTTGATTTATAGTCAGTTCATTAACAGTACAGGTAGCAACCTGGATTTTCCATGGGCACCCGAATTGGGGACAGCCTTGTGGGACTGAGCCCTTAACCTGTGGAACCTGATGCTGTCTCTGGGTAGATATTATCAGAACTGAACTGAATTGTAAGGCACCCAGCTGGTGTCAGAGAATTGCTTGTTGGTGTCGGGGGTAGGAGGGAACCCACCCTCATCCAAACACACACACACACACACACACACACACACATACACACTCTGGAATGGAGTCCAGAACCTTTTGCTTGTACTTATTAGAATATTTTAAAATCAGGTTTGAGAAGCAGAAGAGATCTGGGACACAATATGGAGGCGAGAACAGAGGCGAGGAGAGAGGTGACTCTGTCTCTGACATCCTTGACTCACTCTTGGGTTGGTCCTTTAGCTTCCACAAGCTTCCACACCCTTGCCTGTAAAAATCCATCACTGGCAAAGGTCAAAGGCAGGCAATTCGAGACTAGCAATGTTACAGACAGGGTGATCTGTTAAAACTTAGAAATACTAGATAAAAATACAACAAATGCCCTCTTCAGTGCTTAGATATGTGAGCAAGAAGGGAAGATAAATCTCCAGGAATGTAAAGTTCAGCATAGGGAATATAGTCAGTAATATTGTAATAATTATGTACACTGCCAGGCGGGTACTAGACTTATCAGGGGTAACACTTTGTAAAGTATATAATTGTCTAACCACTGTACTGTATGCCTGAAACTATATAAAATTCATATTGAATGTCAACTGTAATTGAAAAATATAATTAAATAAGAGAATAAAACATCTTGTTTAAAAAATACAAGAATCTAATAAAAAGATTTAAGCTTTTAAAGATAATAAAAGTTTTTCAAAATAAAAATACAAGGTAAAATGTAAGAATTTGAGAAATAGAAAAATTGACATAAGAAAGTTTAACACATCCCTCTCAAAACTTGCTAAACAAGCAAACAAAAATACAATGTAAACAAGATAGAAACAATCTAATCCACAAGTTTTAGCCAACCATTTCTCAAGGAGGAGTTTAGAGGTACAGGCAAACTTATGGATTCTCCTCGGTCAAGAAGGGCATAGGTTGCTACAGACCCTGAGCCAGTTACCCCCATCTGCAAGCCTCCGCCTCTATACACCCTGATTTTCCAAAAATACTGAGTTTCCATGTAAGTCAGCACATATAAAAGCTTAGAAAACATTGACTTAAAATCTGACAAAAAATGACATGGTGGTACATAGGTGTTCAATATAATGGCCTCTATATTGTTTTGTATATTTAAATATTTTATAAATTAAAAATGAGAGAATGTAAAGTGTTCTATATCTGCTGACTTTACACCTTACATTTCAACTCTTTCTTCAATGTATTCTATCAGGCCTTCTACCATAACATTGCTCTCATTGAGGTCAACGTTGATTTCCATGTGGCCGAATCATCGAGTCTCAGTGTTCATCCTACCAGACCTCTCAGGACATTTAATGCAATGGTTCTCTCTATTACTCTCAAAGTGCTTTCTCTTTTCTATTTTGATTACCAGGGCCCCTCTCTGCTGGCTTTTCTGTAACCCAAATTGTCACTTTTTCTAATCTCTGTTAGTTATTCCTCTTTATCTTCCTGAACTTAAATATCAGAGTGCTCCAAAATTGTATCCTTACCTTATTTTTATCCATATTCAATTGCTAAGTTATCACACCCATTTCCTGTCTTTATATTAAAAAACAAAACAAAAATACAGAACTTCCTTAACATGTATACTTAATATATACATGGTAGAGAGCTTTCCTTGTATCTGTTTCAGCTCAATTGCCTTCAGCTCAAAAATAATCCTTATGCCAAAGGGGCCCATTTGGGGGTGGCATATTCTTCTACCTGTCATTCCCTGCCTTTGAAGCTTCCCCAAGAAGTTGCACAGTCCAGAAGCTGAGTTGACAGATTGCTCTGTATCTCATTAAACCCATCTCTTAGTCCTGAAAATAGATCAGTTCAGTTCAACAGCTGTGTCTTGTTTCAGGAGGTGGTGCTGTAAGTGGGCCCCTATCAAAGTCAGGTTCTACAGGGTGCAAGAAATCAGGCTTTTTAATAAGAGACATTTCTATGGAGACAAAAGAAAAACAGAAGTTAATGACTGGAACGCTATAAACCTGTGTCTCTAATAATCAGGAAGTGGGTTGTGCTTATTCAGCTATTCATTTTGCCTCTATACCCATGGAGAAATCCTCTCTCTGTTTTCTCAAGGTGGAAAGTAAAATATAACTGTTAAGCAGTTCTATCTAGGGCACAAGGAAGGACCGGGGTAAACGAGAAGAGACTACTCCACAGTGTAATAAAAGAGGACTTTCACTTAACTATGTTTGAGGAAAAATGTTGTGTTTGGGTTTTTTGTTTGTTTTTATCATCACGCACTTTAAAACATCAGGCTAAAAGGTGATGAGTTGCTTCTGAGGTTCTTCTCTGGATGGACCCTCCAAGTTCTGTTGTGGAGACACGTAAGGCTTGGTTTCTATGTTGCAGATGCTATTTGTGTCCTAAAAAGTCTATTCAAAATTTCACCTGTTCAATCTCTTTGGCAGATAGATTCAGTGACCAAAAGAAATATGGATTATCACCAATTATTTTTTCCAATATCCTTTTATTTTGTACGATATGTTTTGATTTGTAATTCTCTGCCTATGAATTTCTCTTCCATTGTAGCATTAGGCATTCCTGTGGGTTTAAAGGAAATTAAGGTTAGAGTCATTAAATTCCAAAAATACTCCAGGAAAACGTTCTTTTTGTATGATGTAAGTCAATATGAGGGCTCTGGTAGCCTATTTCAGTGCAGAAAATCCATTTGTTTTAATGGAATATCCAATCTAATGGAGCATATTGTGCTCAAAGAAAAACTCATTCTCAGGAATGTGCTGAAACAGGTACATAATTTACCAGAAATGAAGTTAAATTCAGCATATTCTAGAAAAATGAATCACAAGAGGCTTGGATCTTATGTTACGTATTGAACTTAAATAGCGCTGTTTGCCTTCTACAACCATGATGATTTTAGAAAAGCCAAAAATATAGTCGCATTGGGAAAAGGGGCTTCAGTGAACTTGTGCTTTTTCATATTTCTTCTCAAACACGGAATTTGTAATAATATTTAAGAGCGTAACAGGGAAAGACATTTTTTAAATTGTAATAATTGTATGTTTGCATGTATTCCTTTATTTTGACCAAACACTTAAACTTCTATATTCTTTTTTTCCCCTTACATCCATTCTTCTTCGAGCTACCATTTAGTACTAGGACTGTAATTTTCATACACCCTCATTGCTGCTCTGTATGTCTCCTCTCTTTTCTTCTCCATGATACTTCTTAGCAACTTCATTTTTATTTTCTCCTACAAGATTGCATATTTTCTCTTTCAAACATTTTTTTAAATATCTGGCATTGAAAGTGGCCATTTGGCATTTTCCCCATGGATTTTTACTTTTACTATAGACCAGGGTTCAGGAAACTTTCTATGAATGACCAGATACAATAAATATTTTCAGCTCTGCAGGCCACGTGAGATATCACAACTACCTAACTCCGCCATTGTAGTGTGAAAGCAGCCGTAGACGATATGCTTGTGAATGAGCTTGGCCGTATCCAATAAAATGTTATTTACGAAAACGGGCAGCAGTATCGATTTCGCCCAGGGGCCATAGCTTTTTGGCGCCTGCTATAGACCATAGTCGAGCAAAATAACTAAAATCTTCATCATTTACTAGAAGACATGCAAAAATGTCTAATCTGCCTCGCTTTCTGTAACAAACTTCAAAGTTTGGGCATAGGAGGCATGTCTTAAAGCTGACTCACCAAAGTTAAAAGTATAAATAAATCGAATACAGTACTCTAATTCTTACACAGCATTTTGCACAGTATTGTGTCTAAAATTTGTCTCATTGTCTAACGCTCAAGTATAATGTAACAGAAATCAAGGTCTACACGAACTAAATATTGAATTAGTCTCAATTTCTTATTTTCTGATCCAAAAAAGAATTTTTAAAAGATAGTTTGGAAACATGTTTATCAAATAAATGATTGATTTTTTTAAAGGAAGAAAAAGATATGAACCCCTAATGTAAAGAGGAAAAATCTAAGTTTTATTTTAAATTATCAGAAAACTTTATTAGGTGATTTTCTTTCTTGTAGATCAAAACTTATCAAACAATCTCCTGAATTTGCTTCAGTTTTGGTGGAGAACATAAGTTTGAAGGACATTTCTGGGGGAAAAATATTTTCTCTAAAATGGTTAAAACATGTTGAAAACATGTTGAAGAAAACATGGTATGAAATAGCATATAGAAATATCGGCTTTACCTAAATGTTATAAATTTTGCAATTAAAATTTTGGAAGAAACATGAATGGTATCACATAAAAACACTATTGAATATATAGTAATAAAAACACATTTTAATTATAAGCGAGCATAGGAGAAATATTGTGCAGTAATATTGCCAATTTTACTCTTATAGTCTTCTCTTTATTGCTCCCATCTTCATCCCACGCTATTTATTTTGAAAATATATACTTTTCTTCCACACATTTTCTTTCTGGGCATTTTCTTTCTGTTATAACAAAATAGTAACTAAAAGCTAATTTTGAAAAACCAAAAAACAAAAAAATGCTTACTCCCCTACCAACCAGAAAAAGGATATCTCAAGAAATATAAATAATTGAGGTCATATTGCTAATTATTCAGAACCACCCTAGTGTTTCAGCCATTGTTCTCCAGAGAAACAGAAAGAGATTTATGATGAGGAATCAGTTTATGAGATCACAGAGGCCAAAATGTCCCGCAATCTTTCACCTGCAAACCAGAGGCTCAGGACAGCCAGTGGTGTGATTCCAGTTCCAGTTCCAGTTCCAGTTCCAGTTCCAGTGTGATGGCCTAAGAACCTGGGTCAGGAAAAGAACAATGTCCTTGCTTAGTAGACAGGCTGGAGGCAAAAAGGAGCAAATTCCTCCTTCCTCCACCTTTTTGTTTTGCACAAATCCTGAAGAAATTGGATGCTGCCCACCTACAGTAGGTAAAGCAGCCTCACTGAGCCCGTGGATTCAAATGCTAATCTCCTCAGGAAATACCCCCCCAGGCACACCAAGAAACAGTGTTTAACCAGGACACCCCTTCCTCCAGTCAAGCTGATATGTAAAATTAACCATTTTACCTAGGGAGTTAGAAGAAGAAATGTAGCAGTTTTCCCTCCTAATTGACTATTTTTAAAAAATCAATATTTGAGAATCATTTATTCATGTAAATATAGTACTTCTTTCTTGTTCATTTTTTGCAGTAAACCATCTTTTAAAAAACAAAATAAGAAATGTGGTATTTCAATTAGTGCTTAGCCCACACTAAAGGGATATTTTCCTAATTCTTAAGCTAAGGCCTTTCCGTTTATTGCTTAATAATGATATTAATTTGATTTATTGTAAGCAAATAATTCTTATTTGTAGCACTCCATAGATACAGATGTTTTTAGGAGGATTATTTTAATAGGCCCACAGAACATAATACTCTGGCTCTCCAGAGCAAACTTAGCAAACCTGGTGTCCTAAAGGAGCAAACTAGAGTAATCTCCTAAGCTCCTGTTAACCACCCACCCATTTGTTTTAGAACATATGAAAAAATCTAATTATTACAGTAGCTATGGAAGGAGCTCTACAAAGAGATCTAGCAAATTTGCTTCCTTAGTCAATAGAGACATATGCGATCAGTTCAACCAGAGTGCAAGGCCATAATTTATAAATCCAATGAAAATGGTTCACTCAGAACTAAAGTGACTTGTAAGTAAACAGTGACAACTCTACTCTTTAGTGGGGAAATAAATTCAGGTGATCCAGTACTCTACAGGAACTTTTAATGCTACTTGGCTGTTAGAAGATGAAGGAGACTTCAAACAATTAAATGTTAATAAAAAGCACAAACTTTCTATTATCTTTATGGAAAGAAGGACAAGTGAGTTTTGTTTCTTTTTTCCCCTGAAAAACATAGAAACCTAAATCCAACTCTCAAAATTACCCTCCCACGGAATGTAAAAGTGAGTTCAATCACCAGTTCCTCTACATACTCTTTAATGAGAACCTATGTACATAAACTCAGTTCAATTTTTTGAGTCATTGACCCAAATATAAAGTCAAATTTCTAACTCTTTGTGATCTAACAGATCAGGGATTTTGGCCTGGACAGTACAACTACTGAAAAATAAGGCAGTGGAGCATTGTTGGAATGGGGTTGAAGGGTAAGGAGACTTCCATAAGAAAAGGAACACAGTGTCTACATTGCTGAACACAAGATATAATTGTTGACCTTCAATTCAATACGTTCCAAGCAGTTATACAGAGGGCCAATCAAGCCAAAGAAATTAGGAAAGTTTGAATAATATTTAATTCCAACATAGAGAAACCAACTTTGTTTCTGTTCCCACTAATCTCAAGCACCAGTCTGGAGAGGAAGAACCTAGCAATAAGAAAAAAAAGAAGAAAATAAACAGAAATCAAAGAGAGAGACAAAGTCTAGCCTAGAAAGTTGCCTTTGGAATTCTTTGGAGTTCCTAAATATACCCATCAGATTTATGTTTCTCAACAAAAGTTCCACTCCTCTTGGGGCCCAAAAAGACAACATCCTCTTCCTAGTGAAGGAGAGAGAGAATCTCTCCTCCACCCTCTTCAGGTTTCCAGCTGGGACTGACATCAAAGAGATTAACAAGAAAAAAAGAGTACACATTTTATTTAATAAGATTTTCCATGTATGTAAGAGTAGTCATAGGAAAATGAAGACCCACAGAAGTGGCCAGGTGTGAGTGCTTGTATACTAGGTTGAACAAAGAGTGGCAGTTGTGAAAAGTAAGTAAAATACATGGGGAAACTAAAGAAAGAAAGAATTATTTTATCAAAGTTTATTTGTACAGATTTCACTCAGTTACAACTTTTTGTCTCTGGGGACAAGAATGTTTACTTCCTCCTGGTATATGGAGGACATATTTCACATGGGAATTTCAACCTCCTGCTTTCACGAAGAAAAAGAGAGGTCGGAGATTGCACCTGCTGTTTTTGAAGTGCCTTTAGCTCAAAATAATCAATATGCCAAATAGCAGCATATTTTTGGCTGCTATGTCCTTAACTCCTTCACTATCATATAAAAATATTTGCTCTCAGTTGAAGTAAGCTTAAAGATATTTATTAATTCCCACATCAGTTTAGGAATTAATATTTTCTTTGTAGTTTCTATTTCTCTTCTAATATACAATAAATACATAGGGTAGACCCTTGATTTTCAGAAGAAATATATACTAAAACCTTCAGTAAACCCCAGATTGATGAATATCATGAGGTAATTTCCATTAGAACCCTCTTTTTTTCCTATAAGCAGCCAACGTTTTCTTATACTATTATTAGTCATAATAGCAAAATTACAGGAATTATAGTAACTTTAGTTCCTCTCTTTGTTCTCCCAAACAGTATTATTACTTCATTTCCCTATGCTCTCTCAATCAAAGTTAAACTATCATTTTATTCTTCAAAAGTGACACATTTGATGAAGTAACAATTCAGATGTTAAGAAATATTTTTTAGATTCTTATAGCAGATACTATTTAGAAATAATCATGTAGAAAATGCAAGAACGACATATTATAACATCAGGCAAATGTATTATATTTGCCAGATGCTAAAAATGACTTTAGGGACAACTCAGAGATTGCACTTATAGGTTGACATGATAATGAGATTTTGTGTTAAAACCATAAAAACAAATTATAAATGAAGAAAGTATGAAAACTGAGACTAATATTGTAAAGTCTTTTTTACATTCTCTTGTCTTAATTGCCCATTTGTACCCCTTTGGCATTTTAAATAGGAAAGTAAACATTCACTTTGATATAGCTAATATGATTTTAATGAATGAGGGGTGGCCCTAACAGACAATTAGCCCAGTTATTAGATTATTACTCTGAAGATCTACAAATCAACTGTCCTAAAACTAAATGTGCTTTTGAGTATATAAAATGCCAATAATCCCATATAAAAATCCAACTTATGTAGTCACTTAGGCATGAAGTTGGCAGGCTGTGTCACTGGGTGGATAGAATATAAGGTGACAGCCCAGGCTGTTACATACACTTTTGGTGGTCTCCTGGCGTGTTTAGTTTTTATAAACATGACAGAAATATAATTGTACATACTGAAAAATTTTTCCAAGCTAAAATTATCTATAGCTATGACCTGTGATCTTGAAATCTGGGATCTTAACTGTTCATTTATCTGTATACACACCTAAGTGCATTTCAGAAATTTCTTTTGATAGCTCTTGGCCCTGCCTATGTGTACATCTTTGACCAATTTTCTTGTGATTGTTTGCTGGCTTTTTATTTAGGCCAATGTTTTTATATATATATATATATACACACACACACACACACATATATATACACACACACACACACATATATACACATATACACATGCACACCCATATGTATATGTGTGTATACACCCACCTGTTTCCCTGTCCTCATATGACTTCACGCCTAACTAGCCACATGAAATTGCTTCATGAAAGCATATGACTGGGAATATTTAACTCTTAACTCATTTTAACCCTTTATCAACAACCCTGTTGGGAGACACGGTATTTATAAAGTATTACATGATCTGTAGCACTTCCTCTAAAGTTAATTCCTGAATTAAACTAGATGGTAAAGAGTAGTTGAGATCTTGCGTTTTGCTCTTCAGTGGGGCTGCTTTTCATTGATGTAACCTAAATAAATCCAGGCCTTCTTGTTCCAAATTCAAGTCCTATGTCAATACGAAATGTCACGCAGAAGAAATGCACTTTCAGCTCTGACAGCACGGATGAGCCCTTGCGTAGGGCTGTCTTGGAGTGGGCTTTGGACTGCAGGTAGAAGTGCAAATGAGGCTGCACTCAGGGCAAAGCACACACAGCAAGGATTCCTAAAGGTCCTTTATTTCCACCCCCTACATTTTCATTCATTTAAACAGCTACTCAACTTTGTCTGAACCACAAAACTCAAAGCTGTGCTCCGCTCCCTAACACTCTGCTCTTACTCTGTTTCCTTATTGGATCTTATTTATTTCCTTTTCAGACTTTTCCTTTGTGGAGAAATCTATCCTCCTCCTCTTTCTCCTTGTGTCACTCTGCCAATCCAGATCACAGGAGGACCTCGCAGGCAAGCAGTGAGGGTTTTAAAAGGGACTGGATAGAGGACGGAGCTAAGAACACTTGCAATGAATTTCAAACACCATCCATTACTATTTTCTGATGGTATAACGTCAAAGTAGAAATTTTCCTGTCGCACTGAATTTTACTTTGACCTTATGCCATTGGCAAATAATAATAGACATGTGTTTGAAAGTCAACCCTGTATTCATTGTAAAAATTGTGTCGAGCAAAAATGTTCATCACTATTTCTCTTAAATGATCACCCAGACATGTACATTCTTTTTTGGTCTCAGAACTAACAGTTGTGCTTTTTCTAATGGTTCACTTTGTTTTTATCTCATGGAAAGTGATTCTTTGTATCAGGGACCAGAACACTTAGAACCATTTGCCTTACTGTCCTGGCCAGCGTATGTATCTCCTGTTTTCTTTTCCAAGTTCCTTTTTGTCCCATTGTGTTCTTACATTAAACAAATTTAATTTTGGTTAAAATACACATAATATAAGATGTTCAATGTTAACCAATTTCAAGTGTAAAAGTTTAGAGGTTTTAGTAGGTTCTCATTGTTACACAACCAACCTCTAGAACCCTTTTCGCCTTGTGAAACTGAAACTCTATGCCCAATAAACTACTCCCCAAACCTCCCTGCAGCCCCTGGCAACCTCCATTCTACTTTCTGTCTCTGTGAATTTGACTACTTTAGGTATCTTATTTAGGTGTCTCACTAAGTGGAGTCATACAGCATTTGTCTTTTCTGTCTGGCTTATTTCACTTAGCATAATGTTCTCAGGGTTTATTCATGCTGTAGATAGAATGTGTCAGAATTTCCTTTTTAAGGCTGAATAATATTCCATTGTATGCATATACCACATTTTGCTTATTCATTCATCCATCAATGGACACATGGGTTGCTTCAACATTTTGGATATTATGAATAATGCTCCTATGAACATATGTATGCAAGTTGGCATATGCTTTTATCTCTTGTGGGTAAATCCACAGAGATGAAATGATTAAGTTGCATTGAAGTGCATTTAACTTTATGTGAAACTGACAAATGATTACTTCAAGTAATGTTCAAACGTTCTAGTTGCTTTCTTGCCAGTACTTGATATTACCAATGTTTTTATTTGTAGTCCCTCTAATGGGTAGGTAGTGAAATGTTCTTGTGTCTTTAATTTGCATTTTGCTGATGATAAATGGTTTAGATTATCTCTTCAAATGTTTATTGGAAATTCACGTATTTTTTAAGTGGTTGCTCATATAGTTAACCTATTTTTATTAGGTATTTATTTTTTTAACTACCGAGTTATAAGAGTGTAAGAATTGTTTATATATTCTAGATAGAAGTTCTTTATCCACTATGCACCTCACCTTTTCTCGTGCTTTACAATGCCTTTCCAAGAGCAAAAGTATTTCATTTATGCTTAAATGAAAAAGTATTTCAATTAATTTTATTGATTTATGCTTTTTGTGTCTCATAGAAAATCTTTTCCTACTTTGAGATCACAAAGATTTTCTTTTTTTTTCAGAATTGTGTAGTTTTAGCTTTTTGTTCTGAATAAATCATTTTAAATAATTTTTAATATACTGTAAGGTAAAGATTGAGATTCATTTTCTTAAAGGTGGGTATCCATTTGTCCCAGCCTCATTTTTTGAAAGATGTTCCTTTCCTCATTTCATTGCTTTGGCACATTTGTCATAAGTCATTTGATCATATTTGTGTATCTGTTTCCAGATTCTCTATTGTGTCTCATTGATTAATTTGTATGTATTTTAGAGTTTGGGTGCTACTTTATTTAAAGACACTTGGCATCACCCTTATCTCCTAATCAGAACCTTCACTTATTACCTATCAAATAATGTAAAACAATACTTGCCCTGATACTGGTTTCCTCGTTGTCTAAAATCTTCCCCTGCAGATTTATCACTGACATCCTATGCTTCCAATAAATGTAATTACTCACTGCTCCAAATGTGTACTTCACATGTTCATATCAAATTGCTTCGTATACTCTAAACTTGCATAAGAGAATCAAGGATGGGGTGCAAGAATGCAGTATAGATGAAGATCAGTAAGCAGTGAAAGGTCCTAGTATAGAAGAAAGGTTTTGAGGTTAAACAAATTCTGTGTGGCTTTGGAGGGTAAAACTAGAATTAGTGATGGAATCCACAGAAAAACTGACTTCAGTGTGATGGTAGGGTGACACAGTTAAATGATACAGCTAGAGAAATGCAAGGGAAGTTGGCAGGAAAGAGTGAGTTCTGCTACTGACCAAGCAGGGGCCGATGATCACCTACTGAAAGTGCTGTAAATGGAATAACAGTGTCAGATGGAGGTCACCTTTATGAAGTTCCCATAGCTCTGAGATTGCATAAATGTTTTCTAAATTTATTTCTTTCAGTCCTTCAATATCATTTTAACAACCAATAAGGGTCTTTTAGACAGTTTTGGGTCTATTTCTGTTCCCTAGAGCCAGTTTAATAAATCATTTAATACTTAATTCTTTAACATGTTATTCATAAACTGCTGAAATTAATGACTTTTTTTAGAAGAGGACACTTTTGCAAATGCAGTTCCTATCTGAAGTTCTAGAGTCATTCTTCATAAGGTATCATTAATGTATTAGTAAATAATAGAAGCCATTTATTCTTCCTCACATCATAAATTATATACCGAGCTCTCCTGGTAGAGTAGAGCTAAACTGGTCAGGGCAGCAGAAGGCAACCACTTTAGCATCTTTTGAAACAGTAATTAATTTTCAAAATGCCAAGGCCAATTGGCCATAGTTAACATTGCCCCCAGAGCACAATCATGGCCTAGATGCCATGGAGACAAGTTGTCTTGTGTTGCCTATAAATGGATTCTCAGAAAACCTAATTTAAAATTACTGCCTTTAATTATATGGTGGATATAAATAACTTTGATAAAATTAGTGCAGCTGGCCTCCTGTTTGTTTTTCCCATTTGAATGCAGTGTACAATGTAATCATCTGAAATAAACATCCATTACAAAGAACGCTTCATTTCAAAGAACATATTATTCTGCTCATCCACTCAATTGTTATTTTCCCCTTCCCAACTGCATTTCAATCTTGCACCTATTAAAGGGATGAACAAATTACCAAGCTCTTATAATGTACCAACTAGCAAATTAAAACAATTCGTTGCTGCTGAACAGGACCATGCATTTAAAAGATTTTAATTCCTTTTTATTCTCCATTACTATGTTTTCTATTTAAACGACCCTGCCAGCTTAAAAATTGGTGAAAGACATATTCTTCTCTATACAACATAGTTACATCATTTCCTCAATAGAAATCCCTATCTTTAAAAGAAAACATAGGATTCATCTTTGATTTGATGTGCTTTTTAACTCCAAAGTTCAAGAAAGGGTCTCAAGAATTATATAAAATTTGGGCCTCTGTTCATTTAGTGTGTTACAGAGCAGAATTGCCTCTTTTACAGAGTAAGGTGCGGCCCTTTCATCTTGGGTCACTGGATGTGATTGTTATCTTTATCTCTACTGCAGTCAGGGTAGGACTGACCAAAGTCAATTCAACTCTGTTCAACTTTACCAAGCACAGTTCAACCCTGCAACCTTTGTACATACAAGACACTATGAAGATTTCCAAAATGAGTGAGACATGGTCTCAATCTGGTAAGAAAGCCAAAAAAAAAAAAAGAAAGAAAAAAGAGAGAGAGAGAGATTAACTGTAGTATGTTGTGGCAGTTTGAAAATGATGAGACAGGAATATGGATGAGAAAATAAAAGCTAGAGTAAGATGATACCATAGGAAAAGTTTTAAAAGGGCTCCTAGAATTCAAATAAAATAGTTGTGCAGAAAGTTGGAAAATCAACTCAGTCTTGAGGAAAGTTCCAAGCCTTTTCCCTTGCTACTTACTTTATAGGGAAAGGCATGGAAATAAGTATGAGATATAGTGATACTAACAAATAAGATAGGTTTTGCTAGAACTCAGGAATTAAAAGAAGTGACTGAAGTTAATACCAGAAAAATAGATAGGATGCAGAGCACAGAGCACAAAGCACTGAAAACACCAAACTGCTCTCTTTCTGTTTAATTTATTAGGTAGTCAGGAATCATTGAAGCCTTGCAATAAGGCAAAGGAAGCAACTGGAGCTATACTTTAGGAAGATAAATCCCAACATTCTGCAGAATACAGATCAAAAAAAGAGAGGAAAAAAGGGACATAGTGAGAACTGTGAGAAGAATTGTTCTCTTTCTGCACAATTAACTGCATCAGGCTGAGGGAAGTGCCAGAATCTGGAACTTGACTATTTTCCAGTGGGACTTCGATGGGCACCCGACTGGCAGCAGGGGCCTGAGGCGACGGGGAACAGGTACAGCTGCAGGAGCGCGGGGAGGGTCCAGCCGGACGGGGCAATGGCAGTAGGCAACTAATGTATCTGATGATATGGCCCACCTTAAACCCCTGGCATCTGAGTATATGTTCTCACAAAGGCAAACCTGGGACAAAGATTATACCCTCGTATGAATCATTTGTCTGGGAAGTGTCTCCTAGGCAGCAAGGAGAAGGGCAGTGAGAGAGAGAAGGAGGAGAAGCCAGTAGAAGGGTGTAGTAGTACAGGTCACTGATGTGCCAAACAGAGCATGATTCAGCAGGATCACCTATGAAATGTAAAGAATGTCTCCAGAAATTGACTACTTGAAAGACTGGAGGCTGGTGTCCTTATCCCTGGCTTCTGTCCCGTTTTAGTTCAGGGCTGCCTAGAGGTAACATTTCTATGCTTTGGGGTATACTTGTACAAAGACTTTCACAAAGTGCCCTTGGCTAAACCATTAGCCAAGCTGAACCCGCCACTCTCTCTCTCTCTCTTTAAAAATATTTTATTTATTTATTTTTAGAGAGGGAAGGGAGAGAGAAAAAGGAAGAGAGGCACATCAATGTGTGGTTGCCTCTTGCGCACCACCCCCACCGGGGACCTGGCATGTACCTTGACTGGGAATCGAACCAGCGACCCTTTGGTTTGCAGACCGACATTCAATCCACTGATCCACACCAGCCAAGGCCCATTCTCTTGTATAGAAAATTCCCAGGCAGTTAAGAAAGCCAGGCAAGTGCATATTCTCATCCTTACCATGAGCCCCTTCTATACAAATGCTAGAGCAACTGCATGCTTCCCCATCCACCTGTACCTCAGCCAACCCAGTAACTGTGATGCTGCAGCTCACTAGGTGTTATCACCACCCCACTTACTACCAGCAAAGGGTTCCCTGTTATGTCTGACAACGAGTGACCTGTCTCCTAAATTCTATCCTGTGAGTCAGCTTTCTAGAACAAGTTATGGTACCAGCTCTCTCTCAGTTTGGGTTCCCCACAAACAAGTTCTGGCGACAAGACTTTTGGAGCAGGCAGTGTATTTCAGAAGTCATCCCTGGGAAGCATAAATAAACAATTTGGGAACATGACACAAAGATAGGCGAGAAGTCAATTTAAGGTTGCATTTTCTTTAATCCTCGCCCAAGGATATGCCTTTTTTAAAAAACTGATTTTAGAGCAAGAGGAAGGGAGAGAGAGAGAAACATCGATGTGGAAGAGACATTGATTGGTTGCCTCCTGCACAAACCTTGATCAGGGATCAAACCTACAGCCCTTTGGTTTATGGGGCAACACTCCAACCAACTGAGCAACTCAGCCAGGACAAGGATGCATTTTGAAGTCAGTTATAGTGGCTTGATTCTAACAGGACTTCTGGGAAATATTTAAAATGTCTCTCAGAATTTTCCACCTGGGGGAAAGGAGAATGGATCATTTACCAATCTTCTGGACCCCGTTTTTTGAGAGTTGCTCCTCGAGGTATTAAGCCTCTTGCACTCAGGCTTGTGCAAGCCCAGGTGTGTTCCTATGAAATTAGGAGTACAAAGTAGAAACTAAGTAACACTCAGTTGAGGTGGGACCTTGTCACCACAAGGTCAGTTGGCACGTGCAAGGATCTGTCCCCCGGAGCTATCAGAAGTGGCTTGAGGGGACGTAACACAGGGAACCAGAGACAACAGTCTGAATCCATCTGTCCCACTACGAGAATGCCTACATTTCACTCGGGAGCTGGGTCCTAGGCTGGGTCCTCAACTTCACAGAATGGTCCCTCTTGATCCCCCCGAGGATGGCCCTTGCTCTCAGAACTAGCCTTACCATGTCCTGGTCCCAGGGGCTCAATCTTGACCGTGCCAAAGCTTATCTTGGATCTGATCTATATCAATATGCGTGCCTGGCTTGTGAGAAGCGGGAGGTGACGTGAGCTGCTACTAAACGCCCGATTTTCTCCCATCCCTCTCCTGCTGACCATCACAGTCCCATTTGTATTTTCAACAATCTTTTTCAATAGGACATGTAGGCTGGCTTGTCTTGGCGTCTGCAGACCAAGGTGGCTCTCCTTGCTGGCCTTTTAGGGCCTCTCAAGGCAGGCTAGACCCTGCCCCATTACCTGCAGCTTCTCTTTTGACCGGCCCAAGGAGTCCAGCCTTGCTCTAACCCTCTCCCATAAGGGTATGAATTGCTAAAGGTAGGCTTTCCCTTTTAGCAAAGATGTTTAGTTCCTACCAAACCTTGGTGCGCCAAAAGGAGCATTATGGCAACTTGCTATGACACTCTTTTCTACTTCTTGCTGTCTGGCCTGCGTCTTTCCTTTATGCACGATTTTTAATCCACAGAATTTTATCGTCAGCTTCAAGTTCACTTTCTTCTACATCTAGATTTTTGTAATCAGTCAATGGTGTGGATGTTTGCTACACAGTTTCTTAGGAATTCCACATGGTCCTCAGCATGTAGTACAGTAAGTTTTGCATAATGTGGTAGGGAGGGGGCATGTGAATTTCTAAATGTAATCTCAGTTTTCTTATCTTCCCCTTAAGTGCCCTTTACTGCCGATATGGGAAATGTTTGCTTTTATCAAAACAAGACTTCAGTCTCTACCAGTTCAGAACGCAATCATATTCTGCTTTTCAAGGGTTCATCCCTTTCCCTACAATTTTCAGAATGCATTGAGCAGAGGCCTCTAGTCAGAGTTCTATACTGCAGGTTTCTACCAGACCTGGTGCTAAAGTACCAACTGCTGGCTCTTGGACCTGGTGACTCACTCTTTGTTCACCTTCTAACCCATTTGGGTTTTCACTGGAATCACCAGGCGTCTTGCCTGGGTAGTTATTTCCGTGGCGCTCTGCTACCAAGTCACATTTATTTTAACTCTGGCGACCCTTGCTTACCTCCCCAGACTGGCTATCTCAGTTACCTTTCCCACAAAATCATGAGAAAGCACCTGGGTTCCCTCTCCCCACCCCAGGCTTAGGGAATGGGAGAACCGGCTGAGGTCCATCTGCTCAGTTACTTCTGTCCTGCCACACAGGTGCCACATTAGGCACAGCCCTTGCCCACTGAGAAGCTGGTTTTAAAGACATAGTCTTTCCAGGGACAGAAAGAACAAGCATCGTGCTCTTGATTTGCTCCCAAGCATGTCTTGGTGCGTCTTCCCAGTACCCTGCCCTGCCCCGCACGTCCACTCCCCAAACCATGCTCAACCCACTGGAATGTCTTCTTTTGTTCTTCTGTCCCTTCTGTATTGTCCTGCTCTTCAGGAGCAAACAGTAATCAAAAAGTGATTCCTCTTTTCCTTTAAGTCATACCTTTTATCTCCCTCTGCTATAGTTTGTAGTAAAACTACAACTGGAAGCCCAAGATCGCATCTATATATATAAAAGTGAGATTTGGGAATTTGGAAAACACTTTTCTCTATTTAAAAAAATCAGTCTTTCAAGAATATTATCACTGGAATCTCAGGGGAAAAAAAAACTCATATGGAATTTGAAGTAGGATAATGTCCCCTTTGACATAAGCCAATAATTTAGGTTCCTAATTTTGGATACATTGAGCCACTCACTGAGGCAGCTTTTAAGAACAGTGATGATCAGGTTCTGTGCCCCGGATCCCCTTCTTCAGAGATTCTAAAACAGGTCCGGGGAGAAGTAATCCTTTAAAAACATTTTCCCAGTGATTCTAATTTTTAGCCAGGATTAATAATCATTGACTTAAAGCTGTCATGTGTCTTCTTTTTAAATAAGGGGATACCACTGAGTCCATTTGTGGGGAGAAAACATGGCTTGTTGTGAATAAGTAAAAGGAATTCTCATAATCCAAGGATAATGTTCTATTACAACCCTTGGACACGCTACAACACACTTACCTGACCAATGGTACTATGTTATCCTTCTAACAATTCTATCATGTGGATGTCATATTGACTACATTTAATTGAGGATAGGAAGTAAAGGACAAAGAGGCTAAATAAGGAATGACTTTATCATTTATTGCAAGAAAAAAAACCCACATCTTGATTCTTGAATTAATAGTTGTCGCTTGTAACATTGTCATTAATATGGTTAAAATTTTTTATTAAAGTTAAAGATTTTAAATAGTATAGAAATATATAATGTAAAAATTAAAGTTTTCACATAATTCTACCTCAAAAAATAATTACTGCTAATGTTCGGATATATATTTCTCCAAACGTATCCTATTCATATGATAATATACATAATGTAAGCATTATTTAACCACATGAGATCATACTATATATAATTTTGAAACTTGACTTTTCACATAAAAATATATCCTACCAATGCACATGTGATTATGTGTGCATGTATCTCATTCCTTTTAATGACTTTTGTATTTCATTGTAAATAACTAAACATTTGGGTTGTTTCCAATTTCTTGCTGTTACAAACAATGCTATAATAAACATTCTTGTTATAATGAAAATATCTTTGGGCAATTGTTCAAGTGTTTTAGCAAAACCGATTCTTATGATTAAAATTTCTGACTTGAATAACATAGACTTTTTCTGTTTTAATAGAGTTTACCAAATTGCCCTCCAACAAGTAGCGCCAACTCACAATTACACACTTCAACAATATATGGCGATGCTTGGCTTCCCCCACCTCGGTATGCTGGGTGTTAGCAATCTTTTATAAATGTGCTGATCTGATTAGTGAAAGTAAATACCATTGGTAACTGAATTTGCATTTGTTTGCTTACTGAAATTGAGCGTCTTTTTTATATTTGGCTTTTGGCTACATGTAATACCTTTTGTGTGAACTGTCTGTGTGTCTTACTCATTCTTCTCAAAGATCAATCAACTTTTCTTCCTTGGTTTGTAAAAGATCTCTGAATACTAGAGAAAGTGGCTGTTTGGCTATCATATATGTTATGAATATGACATTATTTATGTCTGAATTGGGAGGGGGCTGCTTTTGGTATGTGAGTGTATGTGTTTTATTTTTTTATAAATTAAAAGTTATTATCCTAAATATCATGTTTATTTGTCTGTTCCTATATTAATTTTTTTTGTTTCTTGCCATCCTAAGGAAGGATTCCCTTCCAAAGTATTATAAACATATTCAGTTATGTGTCCTTCACATACTTTTATGGTTTTATTTTACTACAATTAAGTCTTTCATCCACCTAAACCTCAGTGTAGGCAGCAAGGAAGGCATCCAGCTCTATATTTTTCCAAATACAGAAACTAGTCATTTTTCCCCTGCTCTTTCTTTAATAACCTAGCCTTTCCCACTGATTTGAAATGTAACTTTATTATGTAATAAGGTATAGATAGGTAGATAGATAGTAGATGATAGATTGCTATTCTAATGATGTGTTTTTTCCTTTGCCACCCACATATACTTCTAATTCCTGAAGTCATACTGTTTTGATATCTGATAAAAGTGCTATAACCCTTGATCTCATTAGCTTTTATTAAAGAATTTCCCTCGATGTTTCCCCATATTATTTTTTTTCAGCTGATCTTTCAAGTAATTTTAGTCATAGATAAAAATAAAACAGCCAGTTGGGGCTGTATTGCTTAAACCAACCCTTTTCTCAGTCCCTGCCGTATACCAGGTAAATGGACTGCTAGTACTTCTCCCTGCTGCAGTCACTTCTGTACCTTCCAATTTCCAGTTACCAAAGTGAGCTTTCCGGTGCCCAGATTTAATCATTTCCATTTGCTGCTGAGTATCCGTCAATGACTTTCAGTTTATTTGAGGATACAACCCTTATCTTTCAATGTGGCATACAGGACTTCTGTCTGCTCGTTCATCTTGACTTTGTGCTACCAGCACTTTGTATTTCATTCACTACCTTTCCTCTAGGCATCACAAAACTTTCTGTGTTCCCCCAACAAGCCGTGTTCTCTCTCCTCTGTGCTCCTGTGCATTCTTCCTGTCTGGACTTCCCTCCCCCACTTTACTCCCACTCACCCTTTTGAGGTCAGGTGCCATCTCCTCTGTGGCACTAACTTAAGTCTCTGATCCATTCTGCATTAGGTGTCTGGAATCCCATTACTAGGCTCTATCAGGATATACTTAAATCACCTATTCACTTACATCTCTTCTCCACTAAACAAGGAGCCCCTTCAGGATGCCATCTACTTCTTTATTCCCAGAACTCATCATTGTATCTATTACATAACCCATCCTTAATTCATGCTGGCTGAGCAAATGAATCAAAAGTGACACCACCTAGAATTAATTTTATATCAGTCAGCTGGTCAAATAGATTTCAGTCTTAATTCTTGCCTTTTCCAGATTCTAAAAGCTACTTGCATTCTTTGGCTCAGGGACCCCTCCCTCCATCTTTAAAAGCAGAAAGGTAGCATCTTTCCTTTTCTCTTACCTTTGCTCTTATCTTTACTTTGTCTCCTCTGATTCTAAGGCTTCTGCCTCTGTCTTATAAGGTTCCTGATGATTACATTGGACCCACCAAGGTAGTCGAGGATAATTTTCCCGTCTCCAGATCTTTAACTTTTTCATATTTGCAAAGTGCCTTTTGTTGTGTAAGGAAATATATTCACAAATTCCAGGGATCGGGATGTTAACATCTTAGGGGGGTGGTTGGAATATTATTCAGTCTACCATGCCTTCTCCTGAAAGTTTTTTTTGACCTCTTGAGTTAGAATTCATTTCTTTTTCTCTGGTTCCCACAATATCTCAATTAACTGAAATTTTTAGAACTACTTTGAAATTTGAGATTAATTTTTCTACCCTTACTGTTATTTTCTTCATGGCAAAATTGTGTATTTCATCTGTGCAGTCAGACTGGGCTGAATCTGGGCCTAGCACTTCCATCTTTTCCTATGTAAAAGAGAAGTGTATTGCTAGGTGGATAAGAGGACAGATGCAGGGGCAAGATTTCTCGTCCAGTCCTCTGCTCTAACACCTACTAGTAAGAAACAGTGCCAATTGCTGTTTCTTTATCTGGAACATAGAGATAATTGCAGTATTTACCACATATGTTTCTTGTGAGTATTAATAAGTAAACATATGAAAATTACTTGAAACAGTGATTGGCATATAATATTCACTCAAAACTGCTATTAATTTCCACTGGTGAGATTACTATGAGAATTAAAGAGACCGTAGATAATGCACAATGCAGGGCACGCAGTAAATTTTCAATACACTCTAGCTTTTGCTTTATTGTCATCTGTATCAAATACAACAGGTTAAAGAAATCAAAGAGAGTGAAGAAAGGTAGGAATTTAGTGAAATGTACTCAGACTTTGTACCAACAATCTGAAGTATTTCTGGATCTCTTAATTTGGGGCCCAGTACAACCTCAGAGTTAAAATATATGAAAGGTCAATAATGTTATGATGGATAGATTTTATTAGTTTCAAAGCTAAAGTAGTAATATCTGCAGGCTTTTAAATATTACAGAGTGTTTTCAAATACATTATCTCATGGGTCCGTGTTGTGACTGAATGTTAACTCCAGGCAATCGCTAGCAATCTAATGGCTATTTGGTTATTTAGGCTTCCTGGATTATTATTAGCCTTGTCATTTAATAGCCTCTTATGTCCTATGTATCACGGGATATTCAAGTGTTACCCATTTGTTTCCAAACTAAAATAAGGCATCCACTCAAATATTTACAGTAAGTAGAATAGAAACTTGTATAATCATCTTCCTCTCTCACAAATGAAGCAACAGCAAAGTGGTATAGCATCTCAGCTGTTTCAAGTTCCTCAATTGAGTTTTACTTTTGCAAAACGGACTTCTAACTTCCTACATTCTGTGAGCTGTGCTGTAATCAACATGACTGCCAGCCACGTTTGTTGTAATTTTTTAAACATGTGGAAAAAAAGAAAGATCTCGACCATGTATTACCTTAACCAAGATGCCAAATTATCTAACTTGTTTCTCCAGGCAAGCAGTCCAACCACAGGGACAGCTCCCCGGAGCCAGTCAAGGTTGTCTGTCTGTCCGTCTACTCAGGACATCTGCAGGTAAGTGCTCAGCAAATGGTTCTACTCAATATTTTTCAGAGCAGTGTTTTGTGTTCTTGTTTTACATGCTGAGACTGTGTGGCTCTTTCTTCTGCCTTTTGTTGTCCATGCAGTTTGTAAAGGCTTAAGGTTTTGGGGGCTTTTTTTTCCCCTTTAGTGCATTTTCTTCATTTAATCTTTGTTTATCAGCTTCTGGTCCATGCTATCATTTTCATCATTCTCTCTCTGTTTTCCCATGGCTTTCCTCTCCATTCCCATCTCCCATCCTCTGCTGCTTTGTCTAGATCTGCCTTCTTGCATGACATGTCAGAAGACGCATTTGAGCAATGCACCCCTGTAATGGTGCTGAGCCCTGCTAGGAAGGAGTCTGGTAAGAAATCAGTGAAACAGAGGCCTAGGAGGAGGAAAAGGGCCTCTGAGAGATATGAACATGCAGAAGAACAAATAAAAGGGCGAAGAAATGATTTTCACCTCCAGATCTCAAGCCCCAGATGGAGTGAGCTTTACACAGATTCTTCAG